>NC_133650.1:210618608-210947619 GCF_009905375.1 Apium graveolens | reverse complement strand
ATGAAATAAATCATCCCGATATATTAGAAAATATCTGAATATTATTATTTAATAATATTCCCATAAGGATAATCCTTATAAAAATAATTGAAGTAAAAGTTTTAAAACTTATACTTGAAATGAATAATAAATAACCAAGATAACTTATACGAAAGTACGATCTTTATTTGAATAATCGAAAATAAGTTTGATTATTGAACATTATTCTTTAATAAAATAAAGAATATTATTTAATAAATAAGCGGAGTCATAAGTCCTCAAATGAATATTCAAAATAATATTCATTAAATAAATAAACGGAGTCTTAAGTCCTCGAATGAATATTCAAAATAATATTCATTAAATAAAGTAAACGAGTCTTAAGTCCTCGAATGAATATTCAAAATAATATTCATTAATAAAATAAAGTTATCGAATAAACTTATTCGATTAATAGTTTTGAAAACTATATCAATATATATATATATATATTTTACTTAGGAACATCGACTCCCGGTTTAGAAAAATGTTCACCTTTGGGTCCCCTATACTAAGGGTATAGCATAGGTATTATGCAACTTATAAGCAATTGAATCAACAATTAGATATCAAGATTACGAAACAGACATGCATATAGACCATATCACATGCTCCAATATGTCGCAAGATTTGCTAATAACAATCATGCACTTATCACAAGATAATGCATATACATATATTTACATCACAACTACAGTATAACGGGTAGAAAACTTGCCTGAGCGTTTCCGGTTAGACTTAAGCTTAGAGTGGGTCCGATAAGCTATGAACAACAACATAAGTCGGAATTAAACCACGGTCGCTTAAGAAACTAGACTTTAACCAATTGAACCCTAACGTTTTCTTATGGTCACTTCTGCGCTTAACGAATCACATAAGTCGTTCGAGTACCCTTCGCTCCACCATTTTTAATAAATTAACCATTAAGAATTTAAAGGAGATTCTTTAGCGAGTACCCTACCAACTGCCTAATCCACTTTACATAATTGTTTCATACTCCAATTAGACATTTGAGGGCCTTAACAAAGGTTTCAAAGTAAGGCGAGGGGTAATGGTTCGTTCGCAAAATGACATTACTTAAAACGGTCGTTTCTCCTAAACCGTATATCGGAACCAAGTGATCCACATATCAAAACGAAGCTTACGACACGCTCTAGCTAAACATGGCAATGTTACAGATTGTTTATTGAGTTTTCTGTCCTGAACACTAAGAACAACCAGTTGAATAAAAATGGGCATTACGATGGCTATATTTACGAGTTTTCCAAATAATACTATAACAGTCCTTATCCTTCAGATTCTTCATCTCAACCAACCACAATCAAGTTTTATTAACTATAACAAGATTCATTCACCAAATCACTCCAAATCCAAATCAAACTACTAATAATCAAAGGTCATGCTTCTCATTTAGAAAACCAACCATCAAAATCACTAATAATCAAAGTAAAGGATAGGGTTTGAAGTTTATACCTTCCTTGGGAGGTGTTAAGTTGCTAGGAAGCCTTAGGGAGCCTCCTACAAGCTTGATCTTTCCAAAGAAATCAAGAACACAAAGTTAGGCTTTGAAGTTTCTAAAAGTCCGATTAAAAGAACTGTAAAAATGAGGGTCTTACCATGCTTATTTGGATGAGACTTGTGAACAATAGTTGTAGGCCATCTCAATACCTTTCCAACGAGCTATAGAACACAACATTTGAGTGAGAAATGAAGGAGATACAGAAGTTTTAATGTGCTGGTTCTGTTTTAGCCGAGAGCAATGGAAATTGGGGAGGAAGATGAGAGCTTGTGTTGACTTGAACTTGTGGTGGAAATGAAATGATTTTAGGATATTTAGTTGACTAGTTGTTTTTTTAAATTAGTGGAAAGTGACATAAGCATGGTGATGTCATCAAGCTTACATAATCCTTGCCACTTGTCTCATCCTTATGGTGGAAGCATCTTTTTAAGCTTAATCCTTATATTAAGATGTTAACTAAGTGCATTAATCTTGCACTAATTGACCCTCCTCCTTGCCTCTTACATTACTTAGTCGTTAATTATTTTACGACTCGTTTATTGTTCATTCTCGTTGATCGTTTGAGGGATCATATCCGGGATCTCATTACTTGGGTTCCCCTAAACCTTTCTCAATATTTCATATTCCTTTTATGGTCCTCTCTTATAATCCTTGAATTTAAATCCTTTTAATCATGTTACCTTATACTCAATTCTTTCGGTATCTGGTGGATTTTCGGGAAAAATCAAAGTGTTCGAACTTGGATTCTGACGATCTTGATATACACTTATATACCATATGGAGTACTAATAAGATCTCAGAATATCAATAAAAGAACTCCTACATAGTGTGACATGAAAAGTTTTCTTAATCAGCATAATCAGCAAAATCACTATTCATCAGTGTTTCAAAGATTCCAAAAATTGGTGTTATTACAGTACTATTGAGCTTATTCTTGTTCCAACAGAAAAATAATTAGCTGACATTTTTACTAAACCTTTGGATGAAGCAACTTTCACTAGACTTGTAGGTTAAATCGGAATGATAAATTCATCATCCTAAAGGCAAGAACTCAACTAATATTTTGCAGCAGATTGATTTCTAATAAATCAAAGTTAATTTGATTTTATTGGAAATTAACTGGAATATGAGTTATAAATATCTAAAAAATCTCTGTATATTTATTTTTCAAAATTCAAAACTTAGCTTGGAATTTTTCAATTATGAGAAAACTGTCTAAAATGTTAATTCACATTTTTAATATGTGAAATTAGCACAAGACATAATCAAAGAACAAAAATATAAAGAGAACTAAGTTGTCGATAAGTCTAACTGACTTCTCGACAAGCCATTTTAAGACTTCTCAAGTGAGTTCTCGATAAGTAATTTTTTTGACTTCTCGAAGGACTTATCGACAAGCTTTATTATGACTTATCGATATTGTAGAGTTCTCTATAAGTGTTAACTCACAGAGTTCTCTACAAGTAAAATTCTTAGACTTATCCATAACTTAGAACTGACATAATTTAATTTAATAAATTATTTTGGTAAAATACTTTTGATAAAATCATTCTGATTTTATTTTGATTTATTCAAATAAAAATTGGAAATAATTCAGTCCATTCAGGACAAACTAGGTATTTATTTGACATCTCGACAAGTCATTTTCTAGTTCTCGATAAGAGTGAGGAAAATGTCATATCGATATATATCTATTCTCTCAATATGACTTCTCGATAAGCAAATCCCAAACGTCTAATTTTAGTTCTCGATAAGTCATTTACCTTTTACTATAAATACACAGATATATTGACATACACATCCAATGGCCTAATCTTTCCAAATCAAATCGTTTTCTCTCATTTTCAGCTTTTTCTCTCTAATTTTTCTTACCCACTCTAATTCAAACTATTCCAATGGCATAAAACACAGTTACACCTTTCATCCCAAAGGAGGGCACCAATTATCTTGCTATTCCTGATGCAAATCAATCTCCTGACAGTTTTAAGAGTTTGTGAAGTTTCTGTTAAGTGGCATTTATGTCCACTTAGAATGCTTCTTAAAGGCTCGAATTTGTGTTTTGTACTCAAGTTATTTGTGTTTTTGATGTGTTTTTGTAGTGTTTTGCATTTTAGGGCATAATGGGACACATGCTTTTTTTATATTATTTTTATGCTAGAAGAGTGTTAGGATGGAGCCTCGGTTAATTGCACGGAAGAAGCCAATAGTTGTAGTCAAGAAAAGAAGAAAAATCAAGTTTTTCCAGAAGGCCATGGCGGCCGCACTACACTTGGGAGCGGCCGTGCCAGACCCAGAGCGGCCGCACTGTATCTGGGGGCGGCCGCGCTAGGTCGTTTTCCAGAATCCTGATTCTTCTCTGATTTTGAGATTTTGAAGCCCAACTTGATTCTGAAGCCTATATAACTCCTAAATAAGATGTTTTTCACAACAAAGAGCAAGGAGATAACAGCAAGAAGACCTAATAGCACAAATTCAACGAAGGAGCAGAAGAACTTGTTTTTAATTGTGATTCTTTGCTTAAGTTGTAATCTTGGATGCTTGTTTTCTTTATTGTTTGAACCTAATACTCGTGTTAACATACTTTGCTATATTTATTCAGTTATTTCAGACCTAATTTATCTTAGTTTATTTACCATACTTTCATTGGAACCCATGGTGACGATGAGTTCGGTTATGAACTAATCGTTATCGTGGGGTTCTAACAAATTTACTTATGGATTTATATTGTTAATTGTTTCGATATCTTGGTGTGTGGTTATTGTATGATATCCTAGTATTGGTTATACTTATTCGTCTTATGTGCGTCGCGAACATATAAGATAGCGTGTTAATCTCTATTGAAGAGAAAGTAAATATTGAGGTTCAGAACTTGCCATGCTAGCATAGGTTCATGTATAATTATTATGCATGATTCACAGGTATTTTAACCATCTTAGTTGCCCTATGTAATCAAGATAGATAACTTGTGCCTTAAATCTTTATGTTTTCAAATTCTATAGACATATAGGGTCTCAACATATTTGGTGTCTATTCAGCTTCTATCTCTTTTGTGTATGTCTGGTAGTAGGGTATTCATATAACGAAAGTTGGCGTTTATTAGTTTCGTGTTATTTGATTAGTTATCATCACCATTGGATGCTAAGATTAAGAACAATGACTTTGAATGAAGTAGCAATGAAGTTAGAATCCCATGTTTGTCTCATATAAGTAATTCAACCTCAATTCTCTTACTTAATGCTATTTATTATAATCTCTTAGTGTAATCAAAACTGAATTTGTTATTTGTCTTAGAATTGAATGATAGCCATATCATTATTGCATAAGTGCATAAATTGAACTTAACCTAAACCAGTCTATGTGGGAACGATCTAGAAAGAATTCTATATTACTTGCGAATGCGTATACTTGTGTGTAATTTAGCACGTGTTTTCGTCCTAACAAGTTTTCGACACCGCTGCCGGGAACTCGGTGTTAATTTTAGTTTATGTGCTTGACATCAATGGTCGCTAAAGTTCCCCGACTCGGATATTTTACTTACTTGTAACACCCCCAAATCCGGGGTCGGGGATCCGGGTTGTCACGAGTTCCATTGTAACACCCCCAAATCCGGGGTCGGGGATTCGGGTTGTCACGAATTCCATATCCCTTAACAACACTTAATCTTAACAATCAACCAATTACTGCGTACTGTGACCCCACAATATACACACACACACCGCAAGTTATAGTCTCAGAGATGAATACCCAAAAAATAACACAAGTCATTTTATTCCACATAATAAGCCATTACACCTCAAGAAGGTTCTGAATAAATTTACATTTCTTTGCCATTATTACAATTCATATTATACATAAGTCTGGTTCATCAATAGTTGAAAACCTAGCCTATTGGTAGCTCCTACCTCAGCTACGGTGGCATCAACGCTTTCAGAAAACTGTGGAACATTTTCTAACCGCTTGTGAATTGGAAGCTTGGCCCTGTTCATCTTGTCTATCTGATGTTGTGTGATGAAAGTAGAAAGCAAGGGAGAGCAACAAGCCCACCAAAATAATATGTATAATGATTTACAATATATGAGCATTCTCATAGTACTCATGAAAGACTTGGTCAAGAAGAAATGAACCAATTTTGATATCTTACCGCGACCAAGTCGCAAAATATTCAGAATATATGTATATATACTTTTCAAAATCTTGGAAGTCCTCTTCCATGCATAATATACACAGAGTTCCAGTTTATAACTGTATAAAAATATCATTGCAAGGTGATCTCATATATCTAACCTTGTCTCAACGTTTTTCTGAAAATCTTTGTCATGTATAAGATAATCATTTACTAGATATAAGTTTAAAAGATGAAGTTACAAGATACTCCAATATATTTATATCTTTTCCAAATACTACTTGAACTACCACCGTTCAAGTTATAATTAGTTCATCCCATAGATTAAGCTACAAGACAAAACTTGTATAGAATCAATCTTTAAAATATCATCAAAATAAAATGAAGTTACGAGATACTTCATTTGATGCAAACATCATTTTGAAAGCTTGACCCTGCCAACATTCAATAATCGCCCAACCGTAGCCTTTCTATCGAGGTGCTCTGGGTAGTATTGCAGAAATATCCAACTGGATGATGAACTCATTACGGGAGTTTGTCGTGCCAGGAAGACCACTTACGATGATTAGTCGCAGTAGTACAACCCCACCATTTTCTACATATAGAGGAGAACCTATCGGATTTACTTGTCAACCGAACACTGGACTCCTAAGGAATGGACCGTCTTAGCGGAACTTCCAGGCCATTTGGGCCAATATAATTAGGCTGGGCCGGCGCCACTCGACCACTTACGCCACTCCTAGTTCAGATGAAATCCATGACTCTGAAATGTAAGGCTCGTCCCCACTTTCCCCAAGTAGAAACTTGTTGATACGGCTCCACCAAGAAGTCGTATCTAGTTGGAAAGGAAAACTCTCCGATATTTCCCAGGCGATGCCTGTTAATGGATTAACTAGTTCCAAGAATTTTACTTCCCGAGTATTGGGTAAGTAATCAAAGACTCTTTTATCAAGACAGCAACCTTGTTGCGAATATACAATACACCACAGAGCCGGATCCCTCAGGTTTTGACCGAGTATTTAAATCCCCTTCGAAAGGAGGATCTTAAATATAAAAATGAGTTTTGGGATCCGCTCTAACTTTTAAAATCATTTTGAAGACTCGCAAAACATTTTTAAGAATGTTTGGAATGATGCTGATTTAATAAAATAAATTAGTCCCAATATATTAGGAAATATCTGAATATTTAAATAATATTCACATAAAGAATAATCTTTATAAAAATAATTGAAGTAGAAGTTTTAAAACTTATACTTGCAATGAATATTAAATAACCAAAGATATACTTATACGAAAGTACTATCTTTATTTGAATAATCAAAAGTGAGTTTGATCATCGACACATTATTCCTTAATAAAATAAAGAATAATAATTAGTAATTAATCGGAGTCATAAGTCCTCGAATGAATATTTAAAATAATATTCATTAATAAAATAAACGGAGTCATAAGCCCTCGAATGAATATTCAAAATAACATTCATTAATAAAATAAACGGGGTCATAAGCCCTCGAATGAATATTCAAAATAATATTCAATAATAAAATAAACGGAGTCATAAGCCCTCGAATGAATATTCAAAATAATATTCATTAATAAAATAAACGGAGTCATAAGCCCTCGAATGAATATTTAAAATAATATTCATTAATAAAATAAACGGAATCATAAGCCCTCGAATGAATATTCAAAATAATATTCATTAATAAAATAAACGGGGTCATAAGCCCTCGAATGAATATTCAAAATAATATTCATTAATAAAATAAAATTATCGAATAAACCTTATTCGAATAATAGTTTTGAAAACTATTCATATATATATATATAAATATATATATATTATACTCGGGAACATCGACTCCCGGTTTTAGAAAAATGTTCACCTTTGGGTCCCCTATACTAAGGGTATACGCAAATACCGCTTATCTCTAGCATATGTATTATCAACTGAATCAACAGATATATGTATCAAGATTATGAAACAGGCATGCATATATACCATATCACATGCTACAATATATCGCAAGAATTTTCTAATTAACCATCATGCATCTATCACAAGATAATGCATATACATCTGTATACATCACAACAACAGTATAACGGGTAGAAAACTTGCCTGAGCGACTGGGGGTTACAAATGGCTTGGGACGAGTCTGGTAACCTATAAACAACATATAAGTTGGAATTAAACCAAAGTCACTTATAAACCTATACTTTAACCAATTTAGACTTTAACGCTCGCTTTGCGCTTACTGATTCTCTTAAGTAGCTCGAGTACCCTCGGCTCCACCATTTTTAATAATTTAACCATTACGAGTTTTAAGACAATTCTTTTGCGACTGTCTTACCAACTACCTAACAAACTTTACATAAATGTTTCATACTCCAATTAGTCCTTTTTAGGTCTTTAACCTATGTTTCAAAGTAAGGCGAGGGGTAATGATTCGTTCGCGAAACGTCGTTACTTAAAACGGCCGTTTCTCCTAAACCGTACATCGGAATCAAACGAACTACATATCAAAACAAAGCTCGTAACATGAACTATCTAATCATGGAAATGGTCAAAACCTAGCAGTGAGTTCACGGGTCCTAATGTTAAGACCAAAAACAGCCTAAAGTAAATCGGACATTACGACGACTATGTTTACGCGATTACCCAAATTTAAACCACTCCAAATCAACCCATAATCAATCCACAATCACAACCCAATCAAAATTCCATCCATAACTCACCATAACAGCCCCAACAACTCCATATTATCAATTTATACTATTATTAAACTTGAATTTAAACTACACTTAAGTTCATTAATCAACAATCCAAGAACTACCACTCCAAAAACTTCACAAAATCAACTAATCTCTACATTTACAACTAGCAAGCCTCTCATGAATTATAATCAACAAAACTAAAACTAATTATTCAAATAAAGTTAGGGTTTGGAGGGGTTATACCTTCCTTGGAGCTTTTAATCAATGAAAGATCCTTGGAATGCCCAAAGAAGCCTTGATCTATGCTTAAGCTACCTTGAACTTTCATAAAAATCAAGAAAACCAAAGTTCTTTCTTGAAGGTTACTATTCACCATCTTCTTCCTTGATTTATTGGAAGAGATTGTGAAGGAATTAGAAGCTTAAACTCATGGGATAGCTATATCTATGTATAAGGAACCTTAGATAATTACCTCATGATTTAACAAAGCCTGGATCTTGGTTTTGGATTTTTCTTTCCTCTGAAAATGAAAAAAAGCCGAGAGCTTGATGAAGAATGGGGAGAAAATTTTGTGTTTTTGGTGAAAATGAATTGTTGGCTTGGCTGGTTGACATTTTGATTTGTTTTGTTACCTTTTTACCATGGTAATTTTTGTGTGGTTCTAATTCAACCAACAACACACTTGCTTGGTCATGCTTATGTCACCATGTTATGTCACCCTCCCTCCTTTGTCCTCTTCTCATTGGTTTGATGACATCCTAGCCACTAATCTCTTTGATTAGCTTTTAATTATTTGGCTAATGACCGCTGATCTGTTATACGGTTCGCTTAACTTTCATTTTCGTTTATCGTTTGAGGGATCATACCCGGGATATTATTACTTAGGTTTCCTTAACCTTTCTCAATACATTATATTCCTTTTTATGATCCTCTATTAAAATCTTTGAATTTAAATCCTTTTTATCCTGTTACCTTATACTCAATTCTTTCGATATCTGGTGGATTTTCGGGAAAAATCAAAAGGTTCAAATTTGGATTCTGACGATCTTTACATACACTTATATATCATATAGAGTACCAATAAAATCTCAGAATCTCCATAAAAGAACCCCTACATAGTGTGGTATGAACATTTTTCTTATTCAGCAATATCGGCAAAACACTATTCATAAGGGTTTCAAAAATTCCAAAAATTGGGGTTATTAAAGTCTCCCCTCCTTAAAAGGATTTCGTCCCGGAATCAGATAGAAAATGAGTAGGGATAATTTCTTAGAATTGCACTTTCTAACTCTTACATAATTTTCCCACATTGTGGTTCTACCATCAAACTCTGACTAGTTTGATAACTCTTCTGCTAAGCATTTGTCCATTTTTGATCTATAACCCTTCCTGGTTGCTCCATCTTGGTTACGTCTGGTTGCATGTCTATGCGCTCATATGCCCCTATTTGTCTGGCATCCGAATTACACTTCCTTAACATTAATACGTGGAACACGTTATGAACTTGCTACATGTTCGGGGGTAGGGCTAGCTCATATGCTAACTTCCCAATACGTCTTAATACCACAAAGGGTCCAACAATTCGTAGGCTTAGCTTTCCTTTCTTTTTTTGAACCTCATCAATCCTTTCCAAGGGATACCTTTAACATTACTAGGTCCCCAATTTCCTATTATTTGTCCTTTTGTGTCGAATCAACATACTTTTTATGTCCATCTTGGGCTACTGCCAGCCATCCTCTGATTAAATCTATTATATCCTTGGTCCTTTGAATCACTGCTGATCCGGGCATCTTGCGCTCTGCAATCTTCATCCTAACATAAGGGAGATCGACATTGTCTTCCCTCAAGGATCTCATAAGGCGACATCTCGATAATGATATGATCTATTGTCGTGAGAAAACTTAATCCGCGTTAAGTGATCATTCCAAATTCTTTCAAGTCTATTGCACAGACTCTCATTATAGCTTTTAGCATTAGAGCTTTTGCTTCTCAATACCCATTCTTTTCCAGTTCGTAATCGCTACTACCTTCCGTTCCTAATATTATACTGATTACACTTTTGCTCGTTAGCATTCTATAACCTCTTAATAATCGCGTCAACCTTAGTATCACGAACGCGTTAGAATCGGAATACCACCATACTTGGTACCACTTCCTCTCTAGCTGCCTCCATCTTCGAAAGCTTGGTCCTTCATATAGAAGTAAAAGAATTTATTGAGAGATCACTATGATCATGAACACTTGTTCTATTGCATAGTTAGTACAGAAGGTGGCCAGCCTTTAGTACTTGACAAGCAATTAAACAACCTGTGGTATCCTACTAGGCTTCTATCACACAGATAGATAGTCATTCGGCAATACCTCCCTTTCTGGAAGGGTTGTTCTTCTCAGCTTATACAAAATGAAAAGGAGAGAAAAGAATGAATTGAAGAGAATTGTATATATATAAATTATGCTGTCACAAAATATCTGGCTTGGAATTTACCTCTGAACTATAGAGGTTTGTCATAGGAGAACAAAACATATACGTATATATATCAACATCAGGTATTCGCTATTCCGTCCATCATTCTATGGACCCATGCTCTTCCTCTAGCTTATACACAATCACCTTTGAAACTCCCTCGATATCGAAACTCGAATCTGGGTCCTCATTCTAGACATCATCGTTACTAGAATTTTATGCTTGCACTGCAACCTTCCTCGTATAGTAATACGACTCTCTATTGATAGAAGGAATAAATATTCAATAGGTAAATAATCGACCTAGTTTTTCTATCAAAGATAACTTATACGTCAACACGACCCGATTAGTGGTACTCAATCTCAACATCCATTCCAATACAACTCTCACGGTTGTAATCGACTCATTACTCGCAGAATCATTGCTGCATTACTATGGTCCACCACTGACCTACTGTCGTCATTCACTTTCCATGAAATCTTAATATCTAACCATACGGAGTCCATACATGTCGTATAGAATTCTACTAAGGAGTTAACATAATCACCATTCATAATTCATGAAGAACACTCCAAATTCTGACGTACTTTCATGACATGAAGCAGATAAAATTGCAGAAGAGTTTCAATCAAAGCAACGATAGCAGGTTAATACCATTCTTAATCATATGCCTTAAATAGAAGACTTAACTCAAAGGTTCGTCTAGTCCTTTTTGAAACATGGTCCTGGCTTATCTCAAGATAGTACCTTCTAAGATAGATAGCCCGCTCATGGCGATTACACGAATTAAACCTTTACCAACTACTATTACGGTTGGGTATTGCACAGTCATCAGAAGGAATGTCAATCTTCCAAACCATAATACAACCTTCACAGCTTTAACCATCATCACTGTATAATTATCTTCTTACCTTTAAGGTGTCGGCCACCTCTTTGGCCTTTCCTGATAGTAAAATTTCCTTAGAGTCAATGTCATTTTAACCACCTCCAAATAAATTTTCTACCTCATTTCAATCACTGCTTATGTGAAGATGTTTTCCTTAAAATCTGATGAGTAAAAAAAAATATCACCATTTTTCCATAAGTTATTGCCTCAGTCTTTAGAGGTTAATCACTGTCACGACTGACTCTCAATCATACTTAGAACATCTTTTATCTTAGGTCCTAATTGCCCTGAACAATTTCGACCTTTACTGGTTCGATCCATACTTTCTCGTGGTTTAACACGTGCCCCACTTGGCATCATTATAATTACGTCATATTTCCTTTATCAACAATTCTATTCTTGAGAATTTTGAGTATTACCTTTCTCCTTGTAAAACCTCTAAGGTTATCCTTGAATCGTTCCTCCTGTATTCCCTAGATACAGGGCATATCAAGATACCATTTATTAATACCAGAATCATTGTCTATATACTTCTGAAAAATTTCTCCACTGATTCCTAAAGGTTGTTATTACCTTAATCCTTTCCAATTCATACTGTCAAAACTCATACTATCCCTATTAAGGGTGAAATGCCAACCTTTATGCATTCCCCTAGGATTCATTTTAAGTTACCGATGTTCTATCCTTAATTCCACCTTTAAAAGGTACATGCATCCTTCCATGGATAAATCAAGTCATATATCCCTGATAAGGGTGTCTTATTCAATCATTTCCACCTCGATAGTATATGCCTAATTTCACAATAACATCTGTATTCAAAATGAGGTCAATCAATATGGCCTCCAAAAGATAACTACGGTTATCTACTTTTCTTGCTTGATTTGGTAACGATAACAAGGATGTTCTGGAAGATATTGGTCGTGTTCAATGTGAACTTCTTCTTAATAATTCCGTATTTACTTTTGTTGTTTATTTCAACAGTCATCTCCATGTTGAGATATCTTTCATACTTGGCGTCTCCCTTTCTGGGTATCAAGCCACTAGTCTTACACTTCACATTTTTGAAGGTCACTCCCTTCATCCAATTTTCCTAATTTCTTACTTTCTTGTCTCTTTAGTCTATCCGCGTCTCATTATTTATCCTTCGAAATATCTCAAGGTTTCCTCGAATCCTCCCAACTTACAGGGAATAAAATATATGTATCCCTTATGCCTTCAACCATCAATTTTTAACTCATGGTGAATCACCCTCATCCTGACAATTACATACTTTTCTATCTCTATTGCTACGAGTCTTTAGGGTTTCCTCATACCCAACTCCCTTATCATTCCTCGAACTCTATTGCCTTTATATTCCTTTTCACTTCAATTCCTTTTTATTTTCCTTTCTCTTATCATTATTTCATGAACCCACTAATTATTTACTTCCAACATCACGTCATTCTGGGATTCTTGTCCTCCGAACGAATCTTTACAACTTTTACAATCTTAGATTCATAATTCATCATACTCGTCCGCCTTTGTTCTGGCTCTAAAGCTTTTACACTATCTCCATAACCTTGGGAATTACTTTCCCGAAAACAATTGATTGAACTTTAATCAGTTTATCATAACCTCTTGCTCCGTGCCTTTCTTGGTCTTTCACCAGTGGTGGCCCTTCTCTTAGGATGGTAAGTGACAAAAATAGTCTTTTGTGATTCGTCCATCATTTAGAATCTCAAATGATTCCTATATTTCCTTTAGCCAGGCTCTTGCCTCGACTGGGTCAGCTTGTTCCTTGGAACTCTAAGGGCATAGCGACTTAAAGGTCCTGAAAGAATTTCACGCCACATTGTTTCCTCAAGGTGGTGGTTAGGGGTAAAAGTATAAGTTTTGTTTTAGGCAGGTCCATGGATTGCCTAATAGGAGTACCATCCTGGTTCTTCCTATCTTGCTCGACTTCTGTTTTCTCAGTCTAAATATTTCTTCCTACTCCCCATAATTCGGGTTATCTTTTAATTTAAAATCCTCATTTTCCACTTCATTATATTCTGGGTTCCTTTTAGCTTAATTACAACTTCCCTGATTATCACATTCAAGGTTTGCCCCTTATCTTATTCCTCATGGGGGCATAATGCTTGGATTTTTTTTTTTGAGAATCTCTGGATATTTTTCTTATTTACTTTGCTTAAGTCTTTCCTTCGTTCCGTCCTTGCATGATTGTAAATTATGAATTCTCAAGTTCTATAAACTTCATGACACTCTCTTAAGTGTTAATAGTGCAATTAACAATATGAACTTATCACAAACAGACTGATCTGAACTGAAATTAACGAATATATACATAACCATTTGTTCGAGGGTACAACCACTGAACACATTAAAGAGAATTATATCATTTGATCTGATCGCTTCTATCCCAAAAGTACTACCATAGATAATCATCTAGTCATTAAAACTAATCATTCATAACTTAGGCTAATCCTCCAAAAGCGGTGCTACATGAAACTCTTGTCTGATCGCTCTGGCTCTGCACACTACCATGGATCAAGAAATGCGGGCACGCACGACATCCCTAACCTGCTCCATCACAGAGGTGATGAGGTCTAAGATAGTTGCAAGTAGAGCTGGATCAATCTGACCCTCAAGATGGCCTCTAGCTGTAACACGAGTGGTAGCCTCAATCCTTTCCATGCTATGAGCTAATCCTGCCGAAAGTACCCCGCCCTCAATCCTTGGTGCAGTAAGTCGATCCAACAGATCACTCCTAACATTACGCGCCTCAGACAGGCCACCCAAAGTCATGTAATAATCGGCGATAAGAGAATCCTGAGTGGTTGCATCTAGCAGTCCATGGGGTGCAGGTGGTGCAGGCCCAGGGGATCCAAATGGATAACCAAGCACGGTATCAAGTGACAATGGTGCAGGAGATAAAAGTGGCATTTCCTTAGTAGGTGTTGGGCTCTGTACATGGGAGGGAACAGGAATTGGTGGAACCTCATGGATGTCTTCAGGAACCTCGGGAAGAGGGTCTGATACTGGTATAATTGGTGTCGTGGAAGGCCCCACTCCTTCTGCCCTCATTAACCTTGGTGCCCTTGGTAACTCTTCATCCTCTAGTGCCACCCTCGTGGCCATTCTTGCTCTGGTAGTCGCCCTGATTACGGTCATCAATTCCTCAGTGGTTCTCTCTTCATTCTCGTCAGGATCCTCCACGTGATCCTCCTCGGCAACAATCCCTTCTGGGATAACATCCTCAACCACAACATTCTCAATATGAATCACATCTAGTCCCTCATTAGGGTACTCTATCAGATTCACAATTTGATCTCCAACATGTAATAAAACATCCTCATGCTGATGCTCCTGAACCTCAAGGTTCGGTGCCCTGCTGCCCTATACGAGAACAAACTATGTTACTATCATAATATTTATAAGGGTTCCCATAAGGGTTTTAACTGTCAGTACTACGTTAAGTAGTCCGACCATGAACTTGGCAAGAGTTCTTATTATCTGAGTGAACTTATTATCTTAATGTCACATCATCTCTGAGGTTTATAACGCTTAGCTCTGATACCATTTCTGTAACACCCCCAAATCCGGGGTCGGGGATTCGGGTTGTCACGAGTTCCATATCCCTTAACAACACTTAATCTTAACAATGAACCAATTACTGCGTACTGTGACCCCACAATATACACACACACACCGCAAGTTATAGTCTCAGAGATGAATACCCAAAAAATAACACAAGTCATTTTTATTCCACATAATAAGCCATTACACCTCAAGAAGGTTCTGAATAAATTTACATTTCTTTGCCATTATTATAATTCATATTATACATAAGTCTGGTTCATCAATGGTTGAAAACCTAGCCTATTGGTAGCTCCTACCTCAGCTACGGCGGCATCAACGCTTCCAGAAAACTGCGGAACATTTTCTAACCGCTTACGAATTGGAAGCTTGGTCCTGTTCATCTTGTCTATTTGATGTTGTGTGATGAAAGAAGAAAGCAAGGGTGAGCAACAAGCCCACCAAAATAATATGTATAATAATTTACAATATATGAGCATTCTCATAGTACTCATGAAAGTCTTGGTCAAGAAGAAATGAACCAAGTTTGATATCTTACCGTGACCAAGTCACAAAATATTCAGTATATATGTATATATACTTTTCAAAATCTTGGAAGTCCTCTTCCATGCATAATATACACAGAGTTCCAGTTTATAACTGTATAAAAATATCGTTGCAAGGTGATCTCATATATCTAACCTTGTCTCAACGTTTTTCTGAAAATCTTTGTCATGCATAAGATAATCATTTACTAGATATAAGTTTAAAAGATGAAGTTACAAGATACTCTAATATACTTATATCTTTTCCGAATACTACTTGAACTACCACCGTTCAAGTTATAATTAGTTCATCCCATAGATTAAGCTACAAAACAAAACTTGTATAGAATCAATGTTTAAAATATCATCAAAAGAAAATGAAGTTACGAGATACTTCATTTGATGCAAACATCATTTTGAAAGCTTGACCCTGCCAACACTCAACAATCGCCCAACCGTAGCCTTTCTATCGAGGTGCTCTGGGTAGTGTTGCAGAAATATCCAACTGGATGATGAACTCATTACGGGAGTTTGTCGCGCCAGGATTACGATGATCAGTCGCAGTAGTACAACCCCACCATTTTCTACATGTAGAGGAGAAACTGTCGGATTTACTTGTCAACCGAACACTGGACTCCTAAGGAATGGACCGTCTTAGCGGAACTTCCAGGCCATTTGGGCCAATATAATTAGGCTGGGCCGGCGCCACTCGACCACTTACGCCACTCCTAGTTCAGATGAAATCCATGACTCTAAAACGTAAGGCTCGTCCCCACTTTCCCCAAGTAGAAACTTGTTGATACGGCTCCACCAAGAAGTCGTATCTAGTTGGAAAGGAAAACTCACCAATATTTCCCAGGCGATGCCTGTTAATGGATTAACTTGTTCCAAGAATTTTACTTCCCGAGTATTGGGTAAGTAATCAAAGACTCTTTTATCAAGACAGCAACCTTGTTGCGAATATACAATACACCACAGAGCCGGATACCTCAGGTTTTGAGCGAGTATTTAAATCCCCTTCAAAAGGAGGATCTTAAATATAAAAATGAGTTTTGGGATCCGCTCTAACTTTTAAAATCATTTTGAAGACTCGCAAAACATTTTTAAGAATGTTTGGAGTGATGCTGATTTAATAAAATAAATTAGTCCCAATATATTAGGAATTATCTGAATATTTAAATAATATTCTCATAAAGAATAATCTTTATAAAAATAATTGAAGTAGAAGTTTTAAAACTTATACTTGCACTAAATATTAAATAACCAAAGATATACTTATACGAAAGTACTATCTTTATTTGAATAATCAAAAGTGAGTTTGATCATCGACACATTATTCCTTAATAAAATAAAGAATAATAATTAGTAATTAATCGGAGTCATAAGTCCTCGAATGAATATTCAAAATAATATTCATTAATAAAATAAACGGAGTCATAAGCCCTCGAATGAATATTCAAAATAAAATTCATTAATAAAATAAACGGGGTCATAAGCCCTCGAATGAATATTCAAAATAATATTCAATAATAAAATAAACGGAGTCATAAGCCCTCGAATGAATATTCAAAATAATATTCATTAATAAAATAAACGGAGTCATAAGCCCTCAAATGAATATTCAAAATAATATTCATTAATAAAATAAACAGAGTCATAAGCCCTCGAATGAATATTCAAAATAATATTCATTAATAAAATAAACGGGGTCATAAGCCCTAGAATGAATATTCAAAATAATATTCATTAATAAAATAAAGTTATCGAATGAATCTTATTCGAATAATAGTTTTGAAAACTATATATATATATATAAATATATATATATTATACTCGGGAACATCGACTCCCGGTTTTAGAAAAATCTTCACCTTTGGGTCCCCTATACTAAGGGTATACGCAAATACCGCTTATCTCTAGCATACGTATTATCAACTGAATCAACAGATATATGTATCAAGATTATGAAACAGGCATGCATATATACCAATCACATGCTACAATATATCGCAAGAATTTGCTAATTAACCATCATGCATCTATCACAAGATAATGCATATACATATGTATACATCACAACAACAGTATAACGGGTAGAAAACTTGCCTGAGCGACTGGGGATTACAAATGGCTTTGGACGAGTCTGGTAACCTATAAACAACATATAAGTTGGAATTAAACCAAAGTCACTTATAAACCTATACTTTAACCAATTTAGACTCTAACGCTCGCTTTGCGCTTACTGATTCTCTTAAGTCGCTCGAGTACCCTCGGCTCCACCATTTTTAATAATTTAACCATTACGAGTTTTAAGGCGATTCTTTCGCGAGTGTCTTACCAACTTCCTAAAACACTTTACATAAATGTTTCATACTCCAATTAGTCCTTTTTATGTCTTTAACCTATGTTTCAAAGTAAGGCGAGGGGTAATGATTCGTTCGCGAAACGTCGTTACTTAAATCGGCCGTTTCTCCTAAACCGTACATCGGAATCAAACGAACTACATATCAAAACGAAGCTCGTAACATGAACTATCTAATAATGGCAATGGTAAAAACCTAGCAGTGAGTTCACGGGTCCTAATGTTAAGAATAAAAACAGCCTAAAGTAAATCGGACATTACGACGGCTATGTTTACGCGAATACTCAAATTTAAACCACTCCAAATCAACCCATAATCAATCCACAATCACAACCCAATCAAAATTCCATCCATAACTCACCATAACAGCCCCAACAACTCCATATTATCAATTTATACTATTCTTAAACTTGAATTTAAACTACACTTAAGTTCATTAATCAACAATCCAAGAACTACCACTCCAAAAACTTCACAAAATCAACTAATCTCTACATTTACAACTAGCAAGCCTCTCATGAATTATAATCAACAAAAATAAACCTAATTACTGAAATAAAGTTAGGGTTTGGAGGGGTTATACCTTCCTTGGAGCTTTTAATCAATGAAAGATCCTTGGAATGCCAATGGAAGCCTTGATCTATGCTTAAGCTACCTTGAACTTTCATAAAAATCAAGAAAACCAAAGTTATTTCTTGAAGGTTACTATTCACCATCTTCTTCCTTGATTTATTGGAAGAGATTGTGAAGGAATTAGAAGCTTAAACTCATGGGATAGCTATATCTATGTATAAGGAACCTTAGATAATTACCTCATGATTTAACAAAGCTTGGATCTTGGCTTTGGATTTTTCTTTCCTTTGAAAATGAAAAAAAGCCGAGAGCTTGATGAAGAATGGGGAGAAAATTTTGTGTTTTTGGTGAAAATGAATTGTTGGCTTGGTTGGTTGACATTTTGATTTGTTTTGTTACCTTTTTACCATGGTAATTTTTGTGTGGTTCTAATTCAACCAACAACACACTTGCTTGGTCATGCTTATGTCACCATGTGATGTCACCCTCCCTCCTTTGTCCTCTTCTCATTGGTTTGATGACATCATCCCCACTAATCTCTTTGATTAGCTTTTAATTATTTGGCTAATGACTGCTGATCTGTAATACGGTTCGCTTAACTTTCGTTTTCGTTTATCGTTTGAGGGATCATACCCGGGATCTTATTACTTAGGTTCCCTTAACCTTTCTCAATACATTATATTCCTTTTTATGATCCTCTATTAAAATCCTTGACGTTTTACAAAAATGCCCTATCCCATATCGCTATTCTGAACGCCTAGACGTTTTACAAATTGACCTTTTTCGCGAAAAACGACTTTTTCGGACCCCTTCGGGTACCAAAAACCCCACAAAAATCTCATTTTTATTTTTATATGATCATGAAATTATTATATATCATTTTTCTTTGTATTTCTGTATTTTTCACAATTTTTGGGAATTTTTAGTATTTATTTTGTATTTATTTAATATTTAAAAATTCAATATTAATATCCAAAAATTATAAAAATTGGGGCCAAATAATTTGAATAGGAGTGTAATTAGACCCTTAATTTTACTTAGGGGTATTATTTTCATAAATATAAATACCTGAATTATTATTAATTAAATCAGTTAATTACAATTAAAAATCAGAAAAAAATAAAAAGAAAAAGAAAGGGAATTAGGGTTAGGGTTTGGTGAAGAACAGGGCAGCAGAATCAATCGGACTTTTGAACGTGATTCCGGTGTCAGAAATCGAAGTGTAAGTAGCCGTTTTGAAGCTTATAATCTCTACTTTTCGATTATGTAACTGTTTTTGTTGTTCGATTAATCGATTTTAAAGTTGTTATTTTCGGGTTTATTTTTTTTAATTCGGGTTTTGTGATTGAGTAGTTGTTTGATGATGCTGTTAGCATAGTTGTTTAGATCGTTGAAATTACAGTCGAACGGTACCGGGTTCGTCGAGTTTGCTGTTGATTATGAGCTCGCCGGATTTTGACGCCGCCGCCGTGTTCGTTGAGTTTCTGGCCGTTGTGGACGACGAGGACGAAGGAGGAACAGGAAGGGAGCGTCGTGGTGTTGCTGTGCGTCGAAAACGAAGAAAAACGGGTATGAAATCGAGCGTTTTGGCTCCGGTTGGTTCGCCGGAATCAGTCCGCCGGCGTCGGATTCTGGGGAAGGGGCCGGTGTTCTTCGTGACCCGATTGGGTCGAAGACGACCCGGTTTCCAACCCGGTTTCGACCCGGTTTCGATCCAAAAATCCCCAATTTGATTTTCTGATTTCTGTTTCTGAATTCTTATTTTTTAATTATATTTTATAAAAACAGAAATTAGATTTATTAATTCTAAAAAAATTTATTTAAAAATTAGTTTTAAAATCTGAAAAATAGTATTATTAATTTCTAGATTATTTTATTAAATTATAAATTCGAATTTATTTATTTAATTAATTATTTAATTATTTATCTAATTATTTATTAATTATCTAATTAATTAATAATTGGGTAATTAATTAATAATTAGGTAATTAATTAGTAAATAAAGATTAGAAATAATTAAGTAATGTGATTAATAATCTAATAATTAGTTAATAGTGCGAGTAATGATTCGATAATTGAATTATTATTCGAGCGTTAGTTATTTGAATAATATTGTAATAATTATTTGTATCGTATAATTAGATATCAGTAATTAATTAATTAACGAATCGTACGAGTTTCAATAATAATCTAATAGATCGATAATTATGCGGGAGTTGCGAGTGGCTCGTGCATATACGAGTGATTAATTGTTAAGTGATTTGTAATTCGAATAATTCGTAGTTATTCGATAAATATCGTATCAGTTAATTAAGTTGATTGATTATTTGTAAATAATCGATCTAATCGAATAAATATCGATAAGTTATAAATATTATAATAAATTGTGATTAATCCTAATAATTAGGAATTTATTATTTTAAATTATTAAATAAGTAATTATTAATTATTTATTAGTTATTTATTTATTAAATATTTAAAAAGTGATTAATTATTTCGATAATTAATCACATAATTTTCAATAAATCGTAACTTCTTCGTTTTAACTCTAAAAATTATAAAAAAATTATTTTTGACTTTGATTTTTCTTAAATAATTATTTAAAAATTATTTTAGGATTTACGAGGTTGTAATAATTATTTATATTGACCAATAAATTGAATTATCAGTGTTTAATTGATAATAATTCAACCGTTAATCCGATTTGAGCGAAACGAAGACCCCTAGACTCAGAAAAATGAGACGAATCCAATAAAAATAGTTGTAAGTTACAATTTCTTCCGAAAAAGAGTGGTTTGGTGATAATTGATAGTTCGTAAGTCCTAATAGGGGTATAATTGAGCCGAATAAATCCCGAAAAATTATAATAAAATCAGATAGGGCTAGTTAACGCAGGTATAAGCCTAGAATTGATTCTAAAAATAATTATAAATCTAGAAATTAATTATGTGCTTTATGTGCTACGTGCTTTATGTGATTCTATGAATAGACGTGTTGTATAAATGTATATGTATATATACGAGTCAGATAGAAACACATGGGTAGACTGATAAGGTTACGTGATATCAATTCAAGATACACGTATATAGTAAATTATCTAAACACCTATCTTTCCATGATTTGTTCAGTGTTAGCAAGGCAGAGCAAGCTAGGGTCAGAAGGCAGTGAGTTAAACCAGGTTAAGTACGCGCAAGGCAAGTTTTTCCCCTATTCTAAATTCAGAATAGTGATTTATATTTCTTTTCTATCGTATCAATTCTCTTTGATAATCATTGTTCATATACACTGTTACCCATTTATTATTACTTGTTCCAGTTTCATTTCAATTCTTGATTTACCCAATTTATTGAATTCCCTGTTCATATTTCAATTCCTTTACCCTACATATACTCTGGTATATCCTGGTGTTGGGATATATCACTAGCATACCGATTATTCCGGATGCTCAGCCTTGGACTGGATGGTTACTATAAAGGCTGGGTTTTACCCAGACCATTAATTAATAGGCCATAGTTGCCTGAGTACTCCTTATATTGGTTGGGTCTATGCAGTTGGGTATAGATCCGCACTATATTTTGACTGATCAGCAGCTTATAGTGCATATGTTGGCTCTTGTTTCCAGTCTTGTTCATTTGGCACTCGCCATCATTGGCAAATTACTATTCGATACAGATACAGATGGTTGTTACAACCAGCAGCTTATTGTTTCTCTCATTTCTCTTTTTCTATACCATATATATATTTTTGCAGGCTTGTTGAGCAATTTTGGCTCATCCCTTTTTATTGTTACTCCTATTGTTTTACAGTTAAGGTAGAGAATGAAACCCATCAGGACCCGCATAGTCAAGAAGCGAGTCAAGCAGCGGGACCCTCTTATACAAAGAGTGTTCCTTCCTATTCCCGAAGAGAGCTTTGAATTGCCAGATCAGGTGTAGCAGGATAAGTAGTAATGTTCGGTTGAATAAAAGTCTTGTGTAGTTTGAATAAAAGTTGTGTAGTGAAACTGTAGATAGAATAAAGTTTTGTATCAAAGATAATTCTTGAGACAGGTTTTATTTAGTTGGGTTTGTAATAAAGTGTAGTGCGTGATTCTTGTTTTCAAACTCAGACCTTAAAAGATCCTGAGTAGTGATAGTTCGGGGTAATTATTATATTTATATTCCGCTTGTGCAGGTTTAGCCGGTAATTGTTGTTAATAATGCCCCAAATCTATACCCCGGATTTGGAGGGTGTTATATATAGTCTCAGAGATGAATATTCAAAAAATAACACGAGTCATTTTATTCCAAAATTATATGCCAATACACCTTAAAAGGGTTTCTGAATAAATTTACATTTCTTTGCCATTATTACAGTTGATAAAGATACATAAGTCTGGTACATCAAAAGTTGAAAGCCTAGCCTATTGGTAGTTCCTACCTCAGCTACAGCGACATCAACGCCTATAGGAAACTGCGGAATATTTCCTATCCGCTCACGAATTGGGAGCTTGGTCCTGTTCTTCTTTTCTATCTGATGTTGTGTGATGAAAGAAGAAAGCAAGGGTGAGCAACAAGCCCACCGAAATAATATGTATAATAATTAACAATATATGAGCATTCTCATAGTACTCATGAAAGTCTTGGTCAAGAAGAAATGAACCAAGCTGATATCTTAACACGACCAAGTCGCAAAATATTCAGTATATATATACATATACTTTTCAC
Source organism: Apium graveolens (assembly GCF_009905375.1). Lineage (NCBI taxonomy): Eukaryota > Viridiplantae > Streptophyta > Magnoliopsida > Apiales > Apiaceae > Apium > Apium graveolens. The sequence continues at coordinate 210,924,150 of NC_133650.1, read as the reverse complement.
AATCTTTGAAATCCTCTAACATGTATAATATACACAGAGTTCCAGTTTATAACTGTATAAAAATATCGTTGCAAGGTGATCTCATATATCTAACCTTGTCTCAACGTTTTTATGAAAATCTTTGTCATGCATAAGATAATCAATAACCAGATATAAGTTGAAAAGATGAAGTTACAAGATACCCCAATATACTTATATCTTTCCCAAATACTACTTCAACTACCACCGTTCAAGTTATAATCAGTTTCAAAAGTTCATCACATAGATGAGACTACAAGACAAGATTTGAATAGATTCAATCTTTGAATATCGTTATCAATAATGAAGTTACGAGATAGTTCATTAAGTCCCGATATATATATATATATACACCTATATATATACATTTCATACACTCCTTGAAAACCTCTGTTATGAAAATTATAAACAGAGTTGCAATATCCAATGAATTTGGAAAGGAGAAAACCTTGGCATAAACCTGATATCTTGCTGATCAGGCAAAGATACCAATAAGTAACCTTTTCTACTAGTAGATGGACGAATTCCCCACTGGTCATCACCCTGGTCGTAATAGGACCTTATGCTGGACTGCCACTCAGCCACTTACGCATTTGATGGACTCCCACTGAGCCACTTACACTTTCATGGACGCCCACTGAGCCCATGTTGCTTATGCCGACTCTATAGATGGACTTACTTCCCGAACTTTGGGTAAGTAAACAATTCATTTATCAAAACAGCAACCTCGTTGCGGATATAAAATATACTACAGAGCCGGATCCCTCCGGTTTTGAGCGAGTATTTAAATCCCCTTTAAAAGGAAGATCTTAAATATAAAAATGAGTTTTGGGATCCGCTCTAACTTTTAAAAATCATTTTGAAGACTCAAAAATACTTTAAAGAGTGTTTGGAGTAATGCTGATTTAATAAAGTAAATCAGTCCCGATATATTAGAAAATATCTGAATATTATCATTTAAATAATATTCCCATAAGGATAATCCTTATAAAAATAATTGAAGTAAAAGTTTTAAAACTTATACTTGAAATGAATAATAAATAACCAAAGATATACTTATACGAAAGTACTATCTTTATTTGAATAATCAAAAGTAAGTTTGATTATCGACACATTATTCTTTAATAAAATAAAGAATATTATTCAGTAAATAATCGGAGTCATAGGTCCTCAAATGAATATTCAAATAATATTCATTAAATAATATAATCTGAGTCATAAGTCCTCGAATGAATATTCAAGTAATATTCAATAAATAATATAAAGTTATCGAATAAACCTTATTCGATTAATAGTTTTGAAAACTATATCAATATATATATATATATAAATATATATCATATACTCGGGAACATCTACTCCCGTTTTTAGAAAAGGGTTCACCTTTGGGTCCCCTATTCTCAGGGTATACGCAACTACTGCTTATCTCTAGCATATGTATTATGCAACTAATAAGCATTTGAACCAACAGATATATATCAAGATTACTAAATAGAAATGCATATATACCATATCAGCATGCTTCAATATATCGCAAAATATGCTAATTAACCAACATGCATCTATCACAAGATAATGCATATACATAGATACATCACAACAACAGTATAACGGGTAGAAAACTTGCCTGAGCGACTGGGGGTTACAAATGGCTTGGGACGAGTCTGGTAACCTATAAACAACATATAAGTTGGAATTAAACCAAAGTCGCTTATGAATCTATACTTTAACCAATTAGACCCTAACGTTCACTTTTGCGCTTAATGATTCACTTAAGTCGCTCGAGTACCCTCGGCTCCACCATTTTTAATAAATTAACCATAAAGGGTTTTAAGGAGATTCTTTCGCGAGTACCTTACCAACTGCCTAATACACTTTACATAAATGTTTCATATTCCAATTAGTCCTTTAAGGTCTTTAACCTATGTTTCAAAGTAAGGCGAGGGTAATGGTTCGTTCGCGAAACGCCTTTACTTAAAACGGTCGTTTCTCCTAAACCGTACATCGGATTCAAACGAACCACATATCAAAATGAAGCTCGTAACATGAACTATCTAATCATGGCAGTGGTCAAAACCTAGCAGTTAGTTCACGGGTCATAATGTTAAGAACAAAAACAGACTAAAGTAAATCGGGCATTACGACGGCTATGTTTACGCGATTACCCAAATTTATACCACTCCAAATGGACCCACAATCAACTCACAATCAACAATAACTCAAGATAAACATCAATGCTACTGATTTCAGTCGTAATAAGCTCAAGGATCTCAATCCAATCATATATTATAACACCTCTAAATTCAACTAAACTACTTAACAATTAAGCTCGAATCATGCTTATCATTCAAATTACTACTCATCCATCCAAACCATCTCCAAAATTCAACATTAAAACTTATTACTAAAGGGTGTGAAGATTTATACCTTTCTTGGAGGGTGAAAAGTTACTAGGGAGCCTCAAAGAACCTTGATCTATCCTTATATAACCTTGATCTTGCAAATGAAATCAAGAAACACAAAGTTAGAATTTGAAAACACTATTCACCCTAATCTTTGGTGAATTAATTAGCTATGAATCCATTTGAATCAAGAGCTTAAAATCATACCCAAGCTAAGTTATGAAATGTAGAATCCATAAAACAAACCATGGAATTTATGCTTGAGTGGAGCTTGGACTTTGGATTTTTCTTCCTTGCATTTTCCTTGAAAGCCGAGAGCAAAGATGAAGAATGGTGAAATAACTTTGTGTTTTGGTGAAATGATTTGTTGGTTGGTTGATTTTGATTTGTTTTGTTTTGTTTTATTACCTTTTACCATGGTAACTTTTGTGTGGTTCTAATTCAACCAACAACACATTTGCTTTGGTCATGCTTATGTCACCAAGTAATGTCACCCTCCCACCTTTGTCCTCTTCTTATTGGTTTGATGACATCATCCCCACTAACCTCTTTGATTAGCTTCTAATTACTTGCCTAATGACCGCTGATCTGTTATACGGTTCGCTTAACTTTCGTTTTCGTTTATCGTTTGAGGGATCATACCCGGGATCTTATTACTTGGGTTTCCTTAACCTTTCTCAATACATTATATTCCTTTTATGATCCTCTCTTATAATCCTTGAATTTAAATCCTTTTTATTTTGTTACCTTATACTCAGTTCTTTCTGTATCTGGTAGATTTTTGGGAAAAATCAAAGTGTTCAAATTTGGATTCTGACGATCTTTACATACACTTATATACCACATAGAGTACTAATAATATCTCAGAAGATCAATAAAAGAACCCCTACATAGTGTGGTATGAAAAGTTTTCTTATTCAGCATAATCAGCAAAAAGCACTATTCATAAGGGTTTCAAACATTCCAAAATTTGGGGTTATTACATTACTTGTTTGCTTGGTTGTGTTTCAGGTACTCTAGAGAGCGTTTATGTTAACGCGTTCTCGATCTCGCAAAAGAACACTGGATAAAGCGGAGGAAGAAGTTGAAGTAGAAGAAGTTTTTAGAGAAGTTGAGAAAGTTGAAAAAGAAGTTATTATTGCAATGGGAGAACCAGTAGCGAATCCGAAGGATTTGATGGATTACTCTCAGCCGAAGATCAATGATATTCAGTCCAGCATTATTAGACCAGCCATCACGGCTAATACTTTTGAAATCAAATCTAGCACGATTCAGATGGTGCAGAACTCAGTCCAATTTGGGGGTTCTCCAACAGAAGATCCCAACATGCACATCAGAGATTTCATCGAGATCTGTGACACATTCAAATTCAACAATATTTCTGAAGATGCTATAAAGCTGAGGCTTTTCCCATTCTCTCTGAGGGATTAAGCTAAGTGTTGGTTGCATTCTATACCACCAGGCTTTATTACTACTTGGGAAGATCTTGCTTAGAAGTTTCTTACTAAATTCTTCCCTATGGCAAAGACAGCTGCAATCAGGAATGCTCTCACTCAATTTGCGCAGCAATCAGGGAAATCTTTGTGTGAAGCTTGGGAGCGCTATAAGGAGATGCTTAGGAAGTGTCCTCATTATGGGATGCCTGACCGGATGATTATCAACTGCTTTTATAATGGTTTGGGAGCACAGTCTAGATCCATGCTTGATGCAGCATCAGGTGGAGCCTTATGGGCTAAAAGCTACGATGAAGCTTATGAGTTGATTGAATGATGGCTGCTAATGAATACCAGAACCCAACTCAGAGACTACCTTAAACAAAAGGTAGCGGGAGTTCTGGAGGTGGATACAGCTACTGCTATAGCTGCTCAACTTAAGGCTTTAACAATGAAGGTGGATTCTTTTATTTATTTTGGAGTTAATCAGATCACTAGTGTCTGTGAGCTTTGTGCTGGTGCACATGAGACAAAGCAATGTGCTATATCTAGTGAATCAACTCAGTTTGTGAGCAACTTTCAGATGTCGCAGCAACCAGTTCCAGCCACCTGTCATCCCAACAACCGCAATCATCCTAGCTTCAGCAGGAGCAACAATCAGAATGTGGTGCAACAACCTTATCAGCAGCATACGACAAAGCAATATAACCCTCCTGGTTTTTAACAACCGTAATATGCACCAAGACAACAACTCCAACTTTAGCAACTTCCACATGGAAATACAAGTCAATCTAACGAAAAATATGAATTGGAGGAGTTGAGGCTCATGTCCAAGAGTCAAGTAGTTTTCATCAAAACTCTGAGTCGACAACCTGGTACACTCCCTAGTGACACAAAATTTCCAGGCAAGAAGGAAGCTAAGGAGCAGGTTAAGGCAATTACATTGAGGTTTGGGAAGGTTGCAAGCCCCAAAAAATCTCAAGTTTTAGAAGATGAAGTTGTGGCTGAAGAAGATGTGCAGAAGGAACCAGAAGTGGAACCAAGGAAGAAAACTATGGAACACACTCCTCCTGAGGGTAATACAGGGGAGAAACATGTCTATCCTCCAACTCATTTTCCTTAAAGGCTGCAGAAGCAAAACTTGGAAAAGCAATTTGCTAAGTTTCTGGAGGTGTTCAAGAAACTTCATATCAACATACCTTTCGCTGAAGCTCTTGAACAGATGCCTAGCTATGCGAAGTTTATGAAAAGTATTCTCTCTAGGAAAGTGAAGCTTGATGACTTAGAGACCGTTGCTCTTACGGAGGAATGCAGTGCTGTGCTACAACAGAAGTTGCCTCCGAAGCTTAAAGATCCGGGAACCTTCACTATTCCTTGCACCATCGGAAACTTGTCATTCGACAAGTGTTTATGTAAATTGGAAGCTAGCATAAATCTGATGTCTTTGTCTGTCTTCAAGAAGTTGGATTTACCTGATCCAAAGCCTACATATATGTCCTTGCAGTTGGCCGATCGTTCTATTACATATCCACGAGGCATTATAGAGGATGTCTTGGTCAAGGTGGACAAACTCATCTTTCCTGCTGACTTTGTAATTTTTGATTTCGAGGAGGATAAGAAGATTCCCATAATCTTGGGAAGACCATTCTTAGCTACTGGCCGAACCTTGATTGATGTACAGAAGGGTGAGCTCACTATGCAAGTACTGGATCAGGATGTGACCTTTAATGTTTTCAATGCAATGAAATTCCCTACTGATAAAGAGGAGTGCTTAAAGGTTGAATTGGTTGATTCTGTGGTTACTTGAGAACTTGATCAATTGCTAAGGTCTGATGCCTTAAAGAAAGCCTTGATGGGGAATTCAGATAGTGAAGATGATGAAGGTGATGAGCAGATGCAGTATTTGAACGCTTCTTCTTGGAAACGAAGACTGGATATACCTTTTGAATCTCTTGGATTGGAAGAGCTAAAAAATTCTCCAAAGCGTCACAAGCCATCTATTGAGGAAGCTCTTACACTCGAGCTTAAACCTTTTCCTGAACACTTGAGGTATGCGTTTTTAGGTGATGCATCTACTTTGCCTGTTATTATTGCATCTGACCTTTCAGGTAGTGATGAGGAAAAGCTCTTGAAAATTCTGAGAGAGTTCAAGCCGGAAATTGGATGGACTATAGCAGATATCAAGGGAATCAACCCTTCTTATTGCATGCATAAAATTCTGCTAGAGGAAGGAAGCAAGCCGACGGTTGAGCAACAGAGAAGGCTAAATCCGATCATGAAAGAGGTTGTGAAGAAGGAAATTCTTAAGTGGCTAGATGCGGGCATCATTTATCCTATTTTTGACAGTTCTTGGGTGAGCTCAGTTCAGTGTGTACCGAAGAAATGGGGGCATCACAGTGGTTGCTAATGAAAAGAATGAGCTCATTCCTACTCGAACAATCATGGGGTGGAGGGTTTGCATGGATTACAGAAAGCTGAACAAGGCCACGAGGAAGGATCACTTCCCTCTTTCTTTTATTGATCAGATGCTTGATAGGTTGGTTTGGCATGAATGCTATTATCTTCTGGATGGCTATTCGGGTTATAATTAGATTTGCATCGCTCCTGAAGATCAGGAAAAGACTACCTTCACATGTCCGTTTGGTACTTTTGCCTTATAAAGAGTTTCTTTTGGGTTATGTGGTGCACCAACCACATTTCAGAGAAGTATGATGGCCATCTTCTCGGACATGATTGGTCAAAATATGGAGGTATTCATGGATGATTTTTCTATGTTCGGGGATTCTTTCGGCGAGTGCTTGCAAAATCTTGGCGCAGTTCTCAAAATGTATGTTGAGACCAATCTGGTTCTCAACTGGGAGAAATGTCATTTATGGTGCAACATGGCATCATTCTTGGGCACAAGGTATCTAGTAAAGGTCTTGAGGTGGACAAAGCCAAGGTGGGGGTCATTGAAAACCTTCCTCTACCAATTTCTGTTAAGGAAATCCGCAGTTTTTTGGGTCATGCGGGTTTCTCTGCGGTTCATCAAGGACTTCTCTAAAATTTTGAAGCCGTTGTGCAATCTATTAGAGAAAGATCTCCCTTTCAAGTTTGATGACGACTGCCTAGCTACTTTCGAGAGCTTAAAAAAGAGCATGATCACGGCACCTGTCATAACTGCACCTGATTGGAATGAGCCTTTTGAAATAATATGCGATGCGAGTGACTATGCAGTTGGAGCAGTTCTTGGGAAAAGGAAGAACAATATATTTCATGTGGTCTATTATGCTGGTAAGACCCTAAATGCTGCTCAACTGAACTACACTAAAACTGAGAAAGAGCTATTGGCCATTATCTATGGATTTAAGAAGTTTCGATCCTATTTGCTTGGGACGAAGGTGACAGTTTTCACTGATCACGCTGCGATTTGCTATCTCGTCTCGAAGAAGGACTCGAAGCCTAGATTTATTCGATGGGTTCTTTTACTTCAGGAGTTTGAGTTGGAGAATAATGATAGGAAATATACTGAGAATCAAGTTGCAAACCATCTCTCTCAGTTAGAAGATCTAAGTATAGCTTCACATGATAAGACATTGATAAACGAGTCTTTTCCTGATGAGCAGTTTTTTGGGGTGCAAGAAGAAGAACCATGGTTCGCAGACGTTGTGAACTAACTTGTGAGCAACATTATGCCCCCGAACTTATCTTCTGCTCAAAAGAAGAAGTTTCTTCATGAGGTGAAGTGGTACTTGTGGGATCAACCATTTTTGTTTCAGCAAGGAGCTGACCAAATAATCAGGAGATGTATTCCGTACAGTGAGACGGAGGGTAGCTTGCGAGACTGCCATTTTACTGTTTATGGAGGCCACTATGGTGGAGAAAAGACAGCATCTCACATCCGTCAAGCAGGATTCTTCTGGCCTATATTGTTTAAGGATGCACATCATTTCGTTTTGAAGTGTGATCATTGCCAGCGTGTTAGTAATTTGTCCAAGAGGGATGAGATGCCTTTTAATGTACTTCTCGAGGTTGAAGTCTTCGATGTTTGGGGAATTGACTTTATAGGGCCATTTGTCTCATCGTGCAACAATCAGTATATCTTGTTGGCAGTAGATTATGTCTCAAAATGGGAGGAAGTTAAAGTTTTGCCGACAAATATTGTGAATGTAGTGCTTAATTTTCTTCATAAGCAGATATTCACAAGATTTGGGACTCCAAGAGTCATAATCAGTGATGAGGAATCGCATTTCTGCAATCACAAGTTCATTACTATGATGCGGAGATATAATATGAATCATCGCATTGCTATAGCCTACCATCCTCAGACTAATGGTCAAGATGAGGTATCTAACAGAGAGATCAAACAAATTCTGGAGAAAGTTGTATGTCCGTCAAGAAAGGATTGGTCTTTAAAGCTAGATGAAGTTGTTTGGGCTTATCGAACAACATTCAAGACTCCGCTAGGCATGTCACTGTTTCAATTGATTTATGGTAAAGGATGTCATTTTCCTTTGGAGCTAGAGCACAAGGCATATAGGGCTTTGAAGAAATTGAACTTCGATATGGATGCAGCTGGTAAGGAAATGATGCTTCAATTGAATGAACTTGATGAGTTTCGACTTCAAGCGTATGAGAACAACAAAATGTATAAGGAGAAAGTCAAGAGGTGGCATGATAGGGGTCTAGTGCTCAAATCATTTATGTAGGGGCAACAAGTTCTTTTGTTCAACTCTCATCTCCGTCTTTTTCCTAGAAAGTTGAAGTCAAGGTGGTCAGGGCCGTTTGTTGTTAAAATTGTTTCCACATAGAGAGGTGGAATTTTTGAGAATGATCTAGGCCAAGCATTCAAGGTAAATTGGCAGCGTCTGAAGCATTACTATGGAGATATGGTAAACCGTGAGGTGGTTAGTGCCATTTTATTATCAACTTGATCTCGGAATTTTACGTCAACCTAGCGACATAAACCAAGCGCTTCTTGGGAGGCAAACCAAGCTTATGTATATTAGTAGAATATAGAAGGAAGAAAAAACCAGAAGAAAAGACAAAAAAATCAGAAAAACAGGGCATTTTCTAGAAATACGGCGCGCCCGCAATGGGAAGCGGGGAGGCCGCACTGAAAGAACAGAAACACGGCACGTCCGCGCTCCCGGGGCAGCCGCGCTGATCCCATTGAGAAAAAAGAAGAAGAGAAAATCCAAAAATTTCAAACAATTACAATACCCCAGCCGAATATTCCTCCTTCCACTACCCTAATTCCTTCTCCTAATCAATTCTAAACACTACCCATTATCCCCACTAACCCATAATCATATCCCACTTCTATTCTAAACCTAATTCTACTTATATATATACATACACCTCCATACAATAATCTCCATCACTTTACATATTCTCAAAACCTAAATCTCTCTACACACCTCTCTTTTCTCAATTTATCAAATCTAATGGCACCAAAGAGAGCACGTGTTAGTCGCTAAACACGCGCTAATATTACACGGAAGTATACAAGTTCGCAAGTAGTATAAGATATAAATCAGATTCGATCCCACAGAGACTGTATTGGTTAACTATCTAAATTACACACCTAAGCAACAATGCATGGTTATTATTCAATGCTAAGACGATAACAAATTGAGAATGTTTATAACTAAGAATTACGCTAACTATTATAACTACGAGAATAAGATAGACTGAGTTAATATATATGAAATACATGGGATTCTAACTTCATTAAGTACTTCATTCAATAGACTTATTATTCTCAACCTTCGCATGCAATGGTGATGACACTAATCAGACAACACGAAACTGATAGAAGCTGAATAAGCACCAATTATATTGAGACCCTATATGTCTGTAGAATTTGACAATGTAACGGTTTAAGCATAAGTTACCTATCTTGATTACACATGGAAAGTAAGATGGGTAAAATTACCTACGAATCATGCATAAAAATACATGAACCTATGCTAGCATGGCAAGTTTTAAATCCTTAAATTCACTTTCGCTTCATTAAGAATTAACACACTACCTTATAAATAAATCACCACACACTAAGGCATCAAACAATTTAACTAAAGAAATCCATTAATAAATCCGCTAGAACCCACGATAACGATTAGCCCATAATCGAACTCATCACCAACGTGGGTTCCAATGAAAACATGATATAGCAAACGTAGTCTTTATATGAATAAACAAAACCAAGTACAATCAAGAATATAGGTTCAGCAAAACAAGAAACAAGCATCCAAATTACAACTCAAAATAAAGATTTATAAGAATAAACTAGACCGTCTTCGCCTTTGTTGAATTGTGCTAAAAAGGTCTCTTGCCATCTTCTCCTTCCTTGATGTCTTGAAAACTCTGAATCTCTCCATTCTTTTTTCTTGAAAAATGACCTAAGTTAAGTTTATATAGCAGTCCATGCATCCCAGGAGTCCAGAATTCGAATTGCAAAAGAATCAGGATTTGTTTATCCCGACCCAGCGCGGCCGCGCGCTTCACCATCGCGGGCGCGCTGACTTTCTGTTCCCCCGGCGTGGCCGCGCGCAACACCAGCGCGGGCGCGCCTGCCTTCTGCCAAAACTTTATTTTTTCTTCTTCTTTATTCCTTGCAGCTTCGAGCCAATCTTCCAAGCTTTTATTCCAGCACATCCTAAACACCATATTAGCATCAAAACAATGCTAATTCACCTGATTCACGAAGTAAAGCCTGAAATGCAAAAACACTTGAAAACACATTAAAACACAAATAACTTGAGTACAAATACACCAACTCAAAGCTAATTAGAGCATAAATAAGTGTCATAAATGCCACTTAACAGCACAGACTCAAGTTAGCAGCAACACTAACCCCGCTACTATTGATTCTTCGAGTGTTAGGGGTACGAGGCCATGATTTGTTACTCCGGAGGCTGAAGCGGAGTACACAAGGCTGTTATTGAAGACAATAGCGAAAGATAGGGGTTTTCTACCTTCGGTTAAGGATGGTAAGCTTCTCGAGATGATCTTTGAGATGGGATGGGTTTTGTTTTGTGAGGCACCTGCTGCTATGCCTATGAGTATTGTTCATGATTTCTATGCTAACGCAAAAGCTGAGAAGAATAGGTATTCGGTGGTGCGTGGGTTGATAGTGGACTACACTCCTGAGGCTATTCGCGGGGTGATCGACCAGCCGGAGAGACATTCTACTCAGGAGGAGTGGGTTAATAAGACTGGGGATAATTTTGATTTGTATTTGATTGTGGCTACGCTGTGTGTCCCAGATATACATTGGAGGTTTCAAGAGGGGATTGAACAAGTACCTCAATTTCCCTGCCTCATGCATGAACAGGTTTGCTCGTGCGTGTAATGCTTTTATTTGTGCGAATATCATGCCTTCTTCTCATGTGCATGATGTGACTGTGGATCGTGTAAAGTTGTTATAGGGGATTTTGCAGGGATATTATGTGGATCTTGGTTCCATTATTTATCAGGGTATTTTGAGGTTTTTGCATGGAAACACTACGGGGTCTATCCCCATGCCTCAGATGTGACCAAGTTTTGTGTTCGGTAGGAATTCATTGGCCCGCATATGAGCAACTTCAGTTACCGAGTGCCCCCATCGACAGTTCTACGATCGCAGTGATGCATGAGTGGTTTGGTGGGAAGGATGATGAGAAGGGACTTCGGTACACCAATGAACATTTGCTGGAGGGCCAGCCAGCCGATCAGATATATGCTGGTGGTTTGACTCAGGCACGCAATGCAACATGGAGATATCAGATGGGTGAGGCCAGTTCTTCGCAACAGCAGTAGCAGGAGGCAGAGAATAGTGCTGGTTTAGGCTCGACGCAGTATATGCATTTGTCGAGGCGGATGGATGCGATGTATGACATCCAGAGCAGGTTTACGCAGGATCTTACTCTGGCATTGGGTACAGTTTTTCGAGCCACGGGGTTGACATTTAGTGGCCAGTTTTTGGAGAGGATTCTGTGTACCCGCCTCCTGACACTCCAGCCGCGGAGTGTGATGATCATTCTGATTCCGAGTAGGTATACCTTGATTCCTTACTATTACCTTCACTGAGGATAGTGAAATTTTTGAGTTTGGGGGTGGTAGTTAAGGAATATTTGTGTGTGAGTTCATTTACATGCATATTCATGATAGTTTATTTTATATAGTTTGCATATTTATCATGTAGTTACTTATTTTGTTTATTTGTTGTCATGTTAGTATGTTGCATATAGTTGCATTGCCATTATATCATGATCACTTAGGTTGCAAAATGCGACCCCTCATCACTGATTATGACTCTTGGAGTCCCAAACCTTGTGAATATCTGCTTATGGAGAAAATTAAGCATGACTTTCACATCGTTCGTTGGCAATGCCTTAACTTCAACCCATTTTGACACGTAATCAACTGCCAACAAGATATACTGATTGTTGCAAGATGAGACAAATGGCCCCATAAAGTCAATTCCCCAAACATCGAAGACCTCAACCTCGAGAAGCACATTAAGAGGCATCTCATCCTTTTTTGTCAAATTACCCACATGTTGATATCAATCATATTTCAAAACGAACTGATGCGCATCTTTAAACAATGTTGGCCAAAAGAAACCTGCTTGAAGAACACGAGCTGCTGTCTTTTCTCCACCATAATGTCCTCCATAAGTCGTTGAGTGGAAATCTCGTAAGATCCCCCCCGTTTCGCCGTAAGGAATACATCTCCTGACGATTTGGTCAGCTCCCTGGCGAAAAAGAAACGGCTCATCCCACATATACAACTTCACTTCATGTAGAAAATTCTTCCTTTGTGCATAAAATAAGTCGGGATGCATGATGTTACTCACAAGGTAGTTCACAATGTCTGCAAACCAAGGATCTTCTTCTTCCACTCCAAACAGCTGCTCTTCAGGAAAAGACTCATTTATCAATGTCTTATCCAATGAAGTAGCATTAGGATTCTCTAAACGCGAGAGATGATCAGCAACTTGATTTTCAGTTCCTTTTCTGTCCTTGATCTCTAGTTCAAATTCTTGGAGCAAAAGAACCCGTCAAATTAATCTAGGCTTTGAGTCCTTCTTCGAGACGATATATCGAATTGTAGCGTGATCAATGAACACTGTCACCTTAGTCCCAAGTAGATAAGATCGAAATTTTTCAAAACCGTAGACAATAGCCAAAAGTTCTTTCTCTGTAGTAGTATAATTCAGTTGGGCACCGTTGAGGGTCTTACTAGCATAGTAGACCACATGAAATATATTGTTCTTCCTCTGCCCAAGAACTGCTCCAACTACATAATCACTTGCATCGCACATCATCTCAAAAGGCTCATTCCAATCAGGTGTGGTTATGATAGGTGCCATGATTAGAATCTTCTTCAATGTCTCAAATGCTGCAAGGCACTTATCATCAAATTTAAAAGGAACATCTTTCTCTAGTACACTACACAATGGCTTTGAGATTTTCGAGAAGTCCTTGATGAAACGCCTGTAGAAACCCGCGTGACCAAGAAAACTGCGAATTCCCTTGACAGAAATAGGTGGGGGAAGATTCTCAATGACCCCCACCTTGGCTTTATCCACATCAAGACCCTTACTAGAAACCTTGTGCCCGAGAATTATGCCTTGATGCACCATAAAGTGACATTTCTCCCAATTGAGAACTAAATTGGTTTCAATGTACCTCTTGAGAACATGTCCGAGATTTTGCAAGCATTCATCAAAGAATCTCCAAAGACTGAGAAGTCGTCCATGAACACTTCCACATTCTGGCCAATCATGTCAGAAAAGATGGCCATCATACATCGTTGAAATGTGGCTGGTGCACCACACAGACGAAAAGAAACTCGTCTAAATGCGAATGTACCGAATGGACAAGTGAAGGTAGTTTTCTCTTGATCTTCTGGAGCGATACAAATCTGATTATAACCTGAATAACCATCCAGAGGACAATAGTACTCATGACCAGCCAATCTGTCAAGCATCTGATCAATGAAGGGTGAGGGAAAATGATCCTTCCTATTGGCCTTGTTTAACTTCCTGTAGTCCATACAGACTCTCCACCCCGTGACTGTTTGTGTAGGAATAAGCTCATTCTTTTCATTTGCTACCACAGTAATACCACCTTTCTTTGGTACACATTGAACCAAGCTTACCCATGAACTGTTAGAGATGGGATAAATGATCCCTACATCTAGCCACTTTATAATTTCCTTCTTTACTACTTCCTTCATAATTGGATTAAGTCTTCTTTGCTGCTCGACTATAGGTTTACTACCTTCTTCTAGCAGAATTGTATGCATGCAATAAGAAGGGCTGATTCCTTTGTTATCTACTATAGTCCATCCAATTGCCGATTTGAACTCTCTTAGAATTCTCAAAAGCTTTTCCTCATCGCTACCTGAAAGGTCAGATGCGATAATAACAGGCAGAGTAGATGCATCACCAAAAAATGCATACCTCAAATGTTCAAATAAAGGCTTAAGCTCAAGAGTAGGAGCTTCCACAATAGAAGGCTTGAGGCGTTTAGGAGCTTTGTTCAATTCTTCCATTTCAAGAGATTCAAAAGGCATATCGATCTTCCTGTTCCAGGGAGAAGCATTTAAATACTGCGGTTGCTCATCACCTTCATCATCTTCGCTGTCTGAATTTCCCAACAAGGCTTTTTCTAAGGCATCAGACCTTAGCATTTGATCAAGTTCCGATGTGACCACCGAGTCGGCCAACTCGACTTTTAAGCACTCCTCATTATCAGTAGGAAATTTCATAGCATTGAACACATTGAAAGTCACATCCTGGTCCAACACTCGCATTGTAAGCTCACCCTTTTGTACATCAATCAAGGTTCGGCCAGTTGCCAAGAAAGGCTTTCCCAAGATTATGGGAATCTTCTTATCCTCCTCGAAGTCAAGAATGACGAAATCAGCAGGGAAGATGAGTTTATCCACCTTGACCAAGACATCATCCACAATACCTCTCGGATATGTAATAGAACGGTCGGCCAATTGCAAGGTCATGTAAGTTGGTTTGGGATCATGTAAGTCCAATTGCTTGAAGATTGACAAAGGCATCAAATTGATGCTGGCTCCCAAGTCACATAAGCATTTGTCAAAAGACACTTTTCCAATAGTACATGGAATAGTGAAGCATCCTGGATCTTTAAGCTTCAGAGGCAACTTCTGCTGCAGCAGAGCACTGCATTCTTCCGTAAGAGCGACAGTCTCTAAATCGTCTAGCTTCACCTTCCGAGAGAGAATACCTTTCATAAACTTTGCATAACTAGGCATCTTCTCGAGAGCCTCAACGATGGTATGTTGATATGAAGTTTCTTGAACACCTCCAGAAACTTCTCGAATTGCTTATCTAGCTTTTTCTTCTGCAGTCTCTTAGGAAAAGGCGGTGGAGGATAGATCCGTTTCTCCCCTGTATTACCCTCAGGAGGAGTGTGCTCAATAGTAGCCTTCCTTGATTCCACTTCTTCATCCTGATACTCTACTTCTTTCTCAGCTCCAGCTTTTTCAGTCAACTCTTGAGTTTGTTCAGGATTAGCAACCTTTCCAGACCTCAAAGTGATTGCCTTTAACTGCTCCTTAGCTTCCTTCTTTCCTGGCACTTCAGTGTCATTAGGTAGTGTACCAGGCTGGCAATTTAGCAAGACATTGGCAATTTTCCCAATTTAATTTTCCAAGGTCTTGATAGAAACAACTTGACTCTTGCACATGAGCTTCAACTCCTCTAATTCAGATTTTTCATTAGTTTGTTGCAGCTGGAGTTGTTGTTTTGGTGCATACTGCGGTTGTTGAAAACCAGGAGGTTGTACTGCTTAGCTGGATACTGCTGATAAGGCTGTTGAACCGCATTCTGAGCATTGCTCCAACTGAAATTAGGATGATTGCTGTTATTTGGATGATAGGTGGCTGTCACAGGTTGCTGTGATCGCTGGTAGTTGCTCACGAACTGAGCTGATTCATTAGAAATTGTGTACTGATCAGTCCCATGGGCACCAGCACAAAGCTCACAGACACTAGAGATTTGATTAACTCCATAATTAGCCAAAGTGCCCACCTTCATTGTCAAAACCTTAAGTTGGGCAGCTATAGCAGTTGCTGTATCTAACTCTAGAATTCCTGCAACTTTTCCCTGAGTCAGTCTCTGGGAAGGGTTCCGGTACTCATTAGCAGCCATCAGTTCAATAAGTTCATTAGCTTCATCGTAGCTCTTAACCCACAAGGCTCCTCCTGATACTGCATCAAGCATGGGACTAGAAGTAGGACCCAATCCATTGTAGAAACAGTTAATAATCATCCAATCAGGCATGCCATGGTGTGGGTACTTCCTTGGAATCAAACTGGGTAAGAGCATTCCTGATTGCTGCAGTCTTCTCCATGGGAAAAAATTTAGTGAGAAACTTTTAAGCAAGATCTTCCCAAGTTGTGATAGACCCTACCGGTAGAGAGTGTAACCAGCACTTAACTTTGTCCCTCAAAGAGAATGGGAAGAGTTGTAGCTTGATAGCATCTTCAGTCACACCATTGAACTTGAAAGTGTCGCAGATCTCGATGAAATCCCTGATGTGCATGTTGGGGTCTTCGGTAGGAGAACCCCCAAACTGGACTGAGTTCTGTATCATCTGGATCGTGCTTGACTTGATCTTAAAAGTGTTAGCCGCGATGGCTGGTCTAATGATGCTAGACTTAATGCCATTAATCTTAGGCTTAGAATAGTCCATTAAAGCCTTCAGATTTTCTACTTGATCACCCATAGCTACTACAATTGGCTTTATAACTTTATCTTCTTCTTCTACCTTCTTTTCTTCCTAAAAAACTTCCTTACGAAATACCACAAGTTCTTCCTCGGCTTTATCCAGTGTTCTCTTACGAGTACGCGAACGCGTATGCATACACCCTCGCTAGATCACCTGATATAAAACAAGGAAACAAATAAGTAACAATGTTCGAGTCAATGAACTTTAATGACCACTGATGGAAAGCACATAAACTAGTAATTCACACTGCAGTCCCTGGCAGCGGCGCCAAAAACTTGTTAAACGCTAAACACGTGCTAATATTATACGCAAGTATACGAGTTCGCAAGTAGTATAAGATATAAATCAGATTCAATCTCACAGAGACTGTATTGGTTAACTATCTAAATTACACATCTAAGCAACAATGTATGATTATTATTCAATGCTAAGACGATAACAAATTGAGAATGTTTATAACTAAGAATTACGCTAACTATTATAACTACGAGAATAAGATAGACTGAGTTAATATATATGACAGACATGGGATTCTAACTTCCTTAAGTACTTCATTCAATAGTCTTATTATTCGCAACCTTCGCATGCAATGGTGATGACACTAATCAGACAACACGAAACTGATAAACGCCAACTTTCGTTGCACAAGTACCATTCTACCAGACATCCACAAAAGAGATAGAAGCTGAATCGGCACCAATTATATTGAGACCCTATATGTCTATAGAATTTGACAATATAACGGTTTAAGCACAAGTTATCTATCTTGATTACACAGGGCAAGTAAGATGGGTAAAATTACCTACGAATCATGCATAACAATACATGAACCTATGCTAGCATGGCAAATTCTAAATCCTTAAATTCACTTTCGCTTCATTAAGAATTAACACACTATCTTATAAGTTCGCGATGCTCACGAGACGAATACGCACAACCAATACTGGGATATCATATAATCACCACACACTAAGGCATCAAACAATTTAACTAAAGAAATCCATAAATAAATCCGCTAGAACCCCACGATAACGATTACCCCATAATCGAACTCATCGCCAACGTGGGTTCCAATGAAAACATGATATAGCAAATGTAGTCTTTATACGAATAAATAAAACCAAGTACAATCAAGAATATAGGTTCCGTAAAACAAGAAACAAGCATCCAAATTATAACTCAAAACAAAGATTCACAAGAATAAACTAGATCGTCTTCGCCTTTGTTAAAGTGTGCCAAAAAGGTCTCTTGCCGTCTTCTTCCAAAACTTTATTTTTTCTTCTTTTTTATTCCTTGCAGCTTTGAGCCAATCTTCCAAGATTTTATTCCGGCACAAGCTAAACACCATATTAGAATTAAAACAATGCTAATTCACCTGATTCACGAAGTAAAGCCTGAAATGCAAAAACACTTGAAAACACGTTAAAACATAAATAACATGAGTACAAATACACCAACTCAAAGCTTATTAGAGAATAAATCGTTGTGATAAATGCCACTTAACAACATGCACTCAAGTTAGTAGCATCACTAACCCCGCTACTACCGATTCTTCGAGTGTTAGGGGTACGAGGCCACGATTTGTTACTCCGAAGGCTGAAGTGGAGTACACAAGGCTTTTATTGAAGACGATAACAAAAGATAGGGGTTTTCTACCTTCGGGTAAGGATGGTAAGCTTCTCGAGATGATCTTCGAGATGGGATGGGTTTTGTTTTGTGAGGCACCCGCTGTTATGCCTTTGAGTGTTATTCGTGAGTTCTATGCTAACGCAAAAGCTGAGAAGTATGGGTATTCGGTGGTACATGGGTTGACAGTGGACTACACTCCTGAGGCTATTCGCGGGGTGATCAACCAGCCGGAGAGACATTTTGTACTCAGGAGGATTGGGTTAATAAGACTGGGGATGATTTTGATTTAAATTTGATTGTGGCTACGCTGTGTGTCCCGGATACACATTAGAGGTTCAAGAGGGGATCAAACGGGTACCTCAATTTCCCTTCCTCATGCATGAATAGGTTTGCTCATGCATGTAATGCTTTTATTTGTGCGAATATCATGCCATCTTCTCATGTGCATGATGTGACTGTGGATCGTGCAAAGTTGTTATGGGGGATTTTGCAATGAGATTATGTGGATCTCGGTTCCATTATTTATCAGGGTATTTTGAGGTTTTTGCGTGGAAGCACTACGGGGTCTATCCCTATGCCTCGATTTTGACCAAGCTTTGTGTTCGGTAGGAGTTCATTGGCCCGCACACGAGCAGCTTCTGTTACCGAGTGCCCCCATCGACAGTTCTACGATCGCAGTGATGCAAGAGTGGTTTGGTGGGAAGGACGATGAGAAGGGACTTGGGTACACCAATGATCATTTTTCGGAGGGCCATCCAGCTGATCAGACATATGCTGGTGGTTTGACTCAGGCACGTAGAGCAGCGTGGGGACATCAGATGGGTGAGGCCGGTTCTTCGCAACATCAGCAGCAGGAGGCAGAGAATATTATTGGTTTAGGCTCAGCGCAGTATAGGCATGTGTCGAGGCGGATGGATGCGATGTATGACATCCAGAGCAGGTTTACGCAGGATCTTACTCAGGCATTGGGTACAGCTTTTCGAGCCACGGGGTTGAAATTTAGTGGCCAGTTTTTGGAGAGGATTCTGTGTACCCGCTTCCTGACACTCCACCCACGGAGTGTGATGATCATTCTGATTCTGAGTAGGTATGCCTTGATTCATTACTATTATCTTCACTGAGGATAGTGAAATTTTTGAGTTTGGGGGTGGTAGTTAAGGAATATTTGTGTGTGAGTCCATTTAGATGCATATTCATGATAGTTTATTTCGTATAGTTTGCATATTTATCATGTAGTTATTTGTTTTGTTTATTTGTTGTCATGTTAGTATGTTGCATATAGTTGTATTGCCATTATATCATGAACCCTTAGGTTTCTTTTCTAATTGATATATGATGTTGATTCGAGTGTAGTGATGTCGTATAGAGGATTGTTAAGTCCTAACAAATTGACTTGCATACTAGAAACAAGAAAATTTTCACTAAGTCTTATAGGTTGCTTGAGTGCTAGATCATGATCATGACTTGTTTGTTTGTCGAGGTTTAATCACTTGTTTATGTCTAGAATTTATGATATTCTTCTAGTTACGAAATAACATGGATTTTTTAAAATTAGAGAAAAACATTGGATTTAAATTCTAGTTTTGGTTAAACGTCAAATGGCTAGTATCCGGCTCATATTTATATGAGTAGTCAAGGGTTGAGTGTTAAGTGGCATTAATATCCATTTAGAATGCTTCATAAAGGCTCGAATTGGTGTTTTGTACTCAAGTTATTTGTGTATTTGATGTGTTTTTGTATTATTTTGCATTTCAGGGCATAACCGGGAGAAGGAAAGGTTTTTACATTATTTTTATGCTAGAAGAGTGTTAGGATGGAGCCTCAGTCAAATACGCGAAAGAAACCAGCACAAGAAGTCAAAGAAATAAGAAAAAATACAGATTTTCCGGTAGCTCAGGGCGGCCGCGCCGGTTCAATAAAAATACAGGGCGGCCACGCCGCATCTCAGAGCGACCGCACCTGCCCATTTTCCAGAAATTCTGTTCTACTTGGATTTTGAGATTTTGAAGCCCAGCTTGATTCTGAAGCATATATAACTCCTAAAAAAATGTTTTTCATAACAGAGACTAAGGAGAAGAAGGAGAGAAGACCTAGGAGCACAAATTCAATGAAGGAGAAGAAAAGCTTGTTTTTACTTGTGATTCTTTGATTGAGTTGTAATCTTGGATGCTTGTTTTCTCGTTTGTTGAACCTATTATTCTTGATTACGTACTTTGATTATTTATTCAGTATATAAAGTCTTAGTTTATTATACCATGCTTTCATCGGAACCCACAGTGATGATGAGTTCGGTTATGGACTAATCGTTATCGTGGGGTTCTAACGGATATACTTAGGGATTTCAATAATAATTTGTTTCGATATCTTAGTATGTGGTGATTGTATTATATCCTAGTATTGGTTGTGCTTATTCATCTTATGAGCGTCGTGAACTTATAAGATAGTGTGTTAATCTCTATTGAAGCGACAGTGAATTTAGAGGTTTAGAACTTGCCATGCTAGCATAGGTTCATGTATATATTATGCATGATTCGTAGGTAATTTTAATCATTTTACTTTCCCTATGTAATCACGATAAATAACTCGCGCATTAAACCTTTATGTTTTCAAATTCTATAGACATATATGGTCTCAACATAATTGGTGTCTATTCAGCTTCTATCTCTTCTGTGGATGTCTGGTAGTAGGGTATTCGTACAACAAAAGTTTGTGTTTACTAGTTTTGTGTTATCTGATTAGTTGTCATCACCATTGCATGCTAAGGTTAAAGAACAGTGAGTTTGAATGAAGTAGTAATGAAGTTGGAATCCCATGTTTGTGTCATATAAGTAATTCAACCTCAATTTTATTAGTTAATGCTATTTAGTATAATCTCTTAGTTTATGAAAACCAATTTGTTATTTGTCTTAACATTGAACAATATCCATATCATTGTTGCATAAGTGCATAGATTGAACTTAACCTAAACCAGTCTCTGTGGGAACGAACTAGAAAGAATTCTACATTACACGCGAACGCGTATACTTGCGTATAATTTTAGCGCGTGTTTTTGTCCTCAGTTTCTTTATGAAACTTAATTTGCAGGTGCTCTAACAGCAAATCCAGTACTGTACTTGGATGTTCTAGGGGATTTTTGGAACACGATTGTGGTAAGGACTGTGGTGCATGATAACCATGCTGTATATATTGTGGTTAATTGCTCCATTAGAGGCTAACAAGTGGAATTTTCTGAAGATGATTTCAATGTAGCTTTGGGAATCCCAACTGAAAATTTGGTGGAGGTTCCAACACAGGATGAGCTAGCTGAGTTCATGGACTTCATCAACTATAGTGAAAGAATCAACATGGATAGCCTGAACAAGAAGTACCTCAGGAGGGAATGGTCTTTCTTGTTTGATTCTATTGTGAGGGCCTTCACTTTCTGAAAGACAAGGTATGACAACATCTCAAGTGTTTTCCAGAAGCTATTGTTCTCAGTGGCCCATAACAGACACCTCAATGTAGGTCATCTCATCATGGGGGAGCTAAGCACTAGGCTCATAATGCCTTTGATAGCAAGAGGTAAAGAAATTTTTATTCCTAGATTTATAATGTCTTCTTTAAATCATTAAGTGCATGACATTCATATGCTTAATGGTATAGATAGAACTAAAATAGGAAATTGTAAACAAGTGTCCAAAAATCTATTTGGTTCACTCATTCCAAAGAATAAGGTAACTGTAAGTCTTAGAATCACTCCATTCATGTTAGAGAGATTCAGAACTTACCCTTACCCTATGCCAGACATGAGGTTTAATACTGAATCTAGTGCAGTAATGGCTCCTGTCCCCGTGGAAGTACAAACACAGGAACAACAATATGGGCCTTCCCATACTGAGACCCCTTATTCTTTACCAATAGTGTTAGTCCCTAACAATACAACAAGAATTACAGAAGGGGGGGGGTTGAATGTAATTCTGGCTAATTTTTAAGATTAAAGTAAAATGGTTCTAACTTAATAATATATAAGTGTTTAATTTGCAAAGTACGGAATGAAGAGTTAGATAAATCAAAACACAAGTAATAAAAAACACAAGTCTTTAAAAACTTTTTGATGGATTTGAATGTATCCACCATATATATATATATATATCAAGAGAACCCTGTGAAGCTTGAATAGCTCACAACTGCTTACAAATATGAACAACTAAACTTACAGAGAAATGCTACAGGATACATCTTATAATTGTTTCTCTGAGAATGTATTTGCTTAGTCTTCACATTGTTCTATTTGTTTCTCTTGGTTTATATATCACCAAGATTACACAATAATAAGACAAGATAATAAAACAAAACCTATCAAGTCTAATACCATGCTGCTTCACTACTCTATTCCAGCATCTTTGAATATCTTCATAATAGCATGGAAATGGTATTGCTTCTTTGTTCTCAAAAACCCAGCTGAATAGGCTGCCACATTCCTTTTGCAAACACTCGACGCATGTGACTGTGTTGTCACTGTCAACAGATGTTTGAATTGATCATCCGTCGGGTACATGATTATCATCCGTCGGGTTGCCTTGTTGATCATCCGTCGGGAGTTTTGTTGATCATCCGTCGGTAGCTTTGTTGATCATCCATCGGGTAGCTATTTGACACTTGACTTCATTTCACTTATACAGAATTATAAGACATCTTATATTTACAATTATTCAACCTATTCTGCATATCTAGTTAAAGTCAACATGACTTTTATGCTACTACAGAATCTATACAAAGATGTTTGCAGAAATGTGCGACATGACTTATTGTTACATAAGCTACTCACTCGATGGATGTCAAATCATTATCCGTCGGGACTATATTGAGTCATCCGTCGGGACTATATTTGATTATCCGTCGAGGGCTACATTTTCACTAAGTTGAATCTACTAAGGTGTTTTGTTAATGTAATCATCATGTTTACAACATATTCCCAACAATCTCCCCCAATTTATGTCTACTAGAATTGTAGCCATAAATTAAGAGAAATTTGATGATAACAAAACACTCTAAAAATAAAGATTTAAAAAGTAGTATATAAAACTAAAAAGTGCTGCATTAGTTACCGAAAAATTTACAAGACAAAGTGTACAAAAATTTGCTCACAGTCATTTTCAAGGTGCTCATCTAGTCTGAGAAGATTGATCTATTTCCTTGATTGTCTGGATTTCTTCCCAAGCCTCCTATGATTTTCTTTCATCTGATTTTGGAGCTGTCTATGGAATTCAAGTTCATCAGATTCTGAAGGATCTAACATTCCTTGCATTTCCATAAGAGTCTCATTGCTAGAGATGCTCAACTGGTCTTCTAATCTGAAGAATCTTCTAACTCCCTTATCATCCATGAATTCCATCAGCCAGTAGGGCCTTAGATGCACTCTACTCCCTGTATAAGGAATAGTTAAAGTCTTTGGGAGTGCATCTTTGGCTCTAATACTCCTCAGTTCTTCAATCTTCTTTAGGACTAATCTTCTAGCTGTCACATTGAATCCAAAGTTCTTTTTGAAAGATGAATAAACTTTTATCAGTACAGATTGGCTCTCTTGAAGAATCCTGTGAAGTGGCCATGGTATCTATTTTCCTCCCTTGTACTTGAATACTAACCTTTCAGATAGATTCCTGTAAGCATCAATGCCTCTAACTTCTTCTAGTTCATCTAGATAGAGGTTTAGGTCAGAGAATTCCTTGATGTCACAGATGTACATGATATCTCCCTTGTTGACCATGGTTTGAGCTTTGGTTAGGGACTTGGATCTGAGAGTTGAAGGCTTCACTTTCTTGACTGCTCTGGTCTTTGTCTTCTTTGGCTTCATGAAATGAGGTAGATTGAATTCAGGAATTGGTAGACTATCTCAGTCTATTGGCTCATCCTTTGGAATGATAGGTTCACCATGGAAATTCTTGGATGGATCTATCTTGAATTCTTCATGTGCCACAGAGGGCACAGATGTTTGAGTTGTTGTAGAAGTAGACTCTTTGGGAAAGTATCCTTCCATCTCCTCATCGCTGGAATCCAATTTTCTCTTGATTCTTTGCTTGTAGCTTGGATTCTTTGTCTTTGGAGGTTCATTTTGCACTATTTGATCTTGAGATTCAGCAATGACAGATGGTTGTGCAGAAATTTGTTGTGTGGGTTTCACAGCTTGCAACTTGGCCAAGATAGTAGCTTGCTCCTTCTTTTGTTTGAGCTTTTTAGCATCTAGAGCAGCTTGCTTATTTTCTTGCTTCAATCTTGCCTTTTCTTCCCTTTTTGCTTCAACAAATTGGGGGTGTCCATCCACCACACAAATTTCCTTACCATTTATGAGAATCTTTGCAATTCTCCTTTTCAATGCTGAATCAGCTGGATCCTTGTAGAATTCAATAGATCTTGACAACAGTTTCTTCTCATCAGGCTTTAATGTCTCATACACTGTGTCCAAAGGGTTCTTTAGTGAAGATTTTGGGTAGTTCACCTTTGGCTTCATGATTAGATCTGCCTTTGGAGATTTGATGCAGGATGTCTGGCCTCTTTCCAGATAGTTCATGCTCATTTCATTCACAGAAATTTTCCTGACTTGAGAGTGATGAATGGCTGATTTTTCT
The DNA here is from genome assembly GCF_009905375.1 of Apium graveolens. Lineage (NCBI taxonomy): Eukaryota > Viridiplantae > Streptophyta > Magnoliopsida > Apiales > Apiaceae > Apium > Apium graveolens. The sequence continues at coordinate 210,899,326 of NC_133650.1, read as the reverse complement.
GGCTTTTTTGCTAGACTAAATTTCTTTTGAATATCCTCATCAATTTTCTCCCAGTTTATTGTACTAAACTGCTTCTTTTCAGCTGCTCTCAAGGTGGCTGTTGCTTCATTAATTAGATCAATGCTATCTTTAGCTGGTGGCTTTGTGAAAGCAATTGTTGGCACAATTGCTTTACTCACTTGAATGTTGAGCACTTTTTGCTCCCCCTCACTCCTAGAGCTCTTTTCCCCCCCTTTTTGTTATCATCAAGCTGAGTAGAGGAGGAGGTCTGTGCAACAACCAGTTTCTGAAACAAGCTGTTTGTTGTGCATGGTGTAGATGGATTTCTGTAAGAGAAGCTTCTATAGCAGCCATTCTTTTGTCCAAGGAATCCACCTTGGTTGCAAGATCAGGGTTTTTCCTGAGCTGTCTTTTGATGTCTATCATTGTTATCTCTGAATGTCTAGCTTCCAACTTGTCAGACATGTCTTTCTTAAGTTGATCAACTTCATTTTTGATGAGGAAGACATTTTGACTGTGTTGGTAGCCTGATATTTGTTGTAGTTGGAGAGATGCAAGATGTGCTTGCAGAAATTTCTTGGTGCTAGAATTTGTGGATGATTGAAGTGCTGACTTTGTTTGGCTGATAAGTTGGATGAGTGTTGTCTTGAAATAGTGTTCATCACACTGCTTTGAAAATGCCCAAGATGGCATGCCTGATCTTGAACTAGGGCCTACTTCTCCCTCTATGTCCAATGGCTCTTCTTCACTATCTCCACCCTCACCTCCAAATTTTTTTTCTGAACCACCAGTCTCATAATCAACATCACCAGCTGTTGAAGGTAAAGCTGTGATGGCATCCTTAGCTCTTTGCATGGACTGTGTGGTGTGCACCAAGTTTAGCATCCTTTCTACATTGTCATTGCCCTGTCCAGCTAGAAGTTGATAGGCTGGAACAAGGTGAGTAAATGTCTCAACATCTAAGGAGGTGGAATCTATAACAGCTTGAGTTTGCTGAGATAGTCCCTCCCTGTCTGCATCCTGGACATTCATTAACTCACTTACAATGACATCCACCCTTATATTTCCAGTACCTGCATTTCTCTCATTATCTCTTTTTTTCTTGTATCAAGGTCCCACCTTGGCTCCCCACCCTTACACCCTCACCTTCACCATCTAAGGTGGGACTCCTCACACTCACTTTTTCCAGTCCTGAAGAAATGGACTGCATTGGATCACTATTTTTCTCTCCTTTTTTCCTTGGGAGCAACCCAGACTCTCACTCATGTCACTACCTTCCCTCAATCCTAATAGTGATTGCACAATTACTAAGTCATCTGCACTTGTGACTATAGTTGAACTTTGGAGTTGTGCAGAGACACACGATGGATGAGAAATATCCATCGGGATAGTAATTTGACTATCCGACGGATGACTGCTATTAGGCACATCCGTCGGGATACAATCACTACTCGACGGATGAATAATATCCATCGAATGAGTAGAAATGAATGAGTTTGGAGTGGAAACTATTGTGGACTTTGTGCAGATTGATGAAAATTTTGGCACAGATGTCTCAACAGTCTCAGAAAGAAATGGCAAGTGAGCCAACAAATCATCTAGAAGATGATGCTCACTTACATGGATTTTTGGCTTCTCCAACAGAGTTAAAGATGGAGAATATGGTTGTGATGTTTGAATCATGTCAACATCCAAAGATTATGTGGGAGAATTTGGTGTTTGAGGTGTTTCTATTTGTACAGATTTTGGCTGTGACTCCACATTTGTTGGAGCCACATTAATTTGACTTTGAGATGGTGCAGTGACTGGGTCTTTAGCTCCAGTTTGCACTGTGTGTGTACCCTATGCATCCCCAAGGGTTTCAGATTTTTTCTTTCTTGTGTAGGTTTGTGGTGAACTTGTGTCCCTACCCCTTTTGTTCTATACTCCTGGTTTAGAGCTTCTTTCAATAGTTACATCCTTTTGGGAGGATGAAACTAGAATTGAGCTTTTATCCTTATTAACAACCACAGTTTGTTAAGAAACTATGGTGTGGCTTGGTTTGGGTACACAATGCTCACCATCTTTATCCTTAGGGCTTCTTTGATTTTCACCCTGTCCCTCACCTATCTTTCCCACCTTCACACTCCCCTCTTTGTGTTTAGTGGATTTTACAACTGGCATCTTTTGAGAGACACCAGATGGGGCTTTCTTTGTCTTTGGTTTTGAAACTTCGATTTTGGTAGCTTGGGTAGGCATCTGTCTAGTCATTGATACAGATGCCACTACTACACTAGAAGGCAAAGAAATGGTTGAGTTTGGAAGAGTAGAGACAGTTGAAATTACCTCACTTACCTGAGGTGCCTCCATTACAGGAAAGTAGAGGAGTGGCACCTCTTTGTGGTGATCTGCTCTATTGAGATATGCAATAATTCTTCTTTTTTGAACCCAACAATCTAATTTGTTGGTTGGGTTCTCAAGCACAATATCCTCAGAGAGGTGGTTAGCAAGCATCATTAGAAATCTAGCATAATAAACATTCTTGCCCCTCTTATTAAGCTCCCCTAACTTAAACCCCAACTCAAACAAGACAAGATCACTAAAATTGAAGTATTTATCAGTTACTAGCATGTAAAGCATGTTGAGCATGGAGATATTGACAAAATCAAAATTGCTAATTTTACCAGAAAATACTTTAGTAACTACATCACAAAGATAACTCCATTCTTTCCTAAGACCCAATCTCCTAATTTCACTTAATTTAGAGATGGTAAGTGCATAACCCATGGAGTTTAACATGTTAACAATATCAGTGTCTGTGTGTTAAGTAGTGATAGTATTATCAGGAATTTTAAAGCATGCTTTAACAATGTCACTATTAACACATAATTCCTTACCTTTAATAGTGAAAGTGATGGTCTTGTCAGTTTAGTTGTACACTGTAGTCATCCATATTTCCTCCACAACCTCACAGTAGATAGTGGGAGACTCCAACATGACATATTTGAGCTTACAGCCTTGCACAAAATCCATCATTTTGTGGTAGTCGTCACACTGTTGAATCCCCTTGTTCACTAGAGCCGTGAAGTTGTTCTTCTCATAGATAAAGCCAGTTTGAGACATGATTTTGACGACTGGTGCCATTGTTAGAGAGTAAAAAATGCAGAGAGAAAGAGGGTAATTGCTTTTGAGACAGAAAGAAGTTAGAGCAGATGAATTGAGAATGATAAAAGAAAAGAAATGAAAATAAATTTTGCTTTTATACTATCTCAAAAATAACTGTCAAAAGTAATAAAGTAAAATAAAATGACCAATAAATATTTCCCAAAATAGCCGTTTAAAAGAAAATAAACTTTGAAAAATTCCATCACTTATCCGTCGTGTTATGCTTACAAACTGTAAGTATACTCGATGGATAATGTTCAGAAAATCAACGGCTAGGAATGGGATAATTCAATGGATGAGGATAAATCAGTTATCCGTCGAGATATAAAATATTCCAGAAAAAATATTTGATTTCATTAACAAATTGTATTTCGACGGACGATCGAACTCGATGGATAATGATCATCCGTCGGGATGTAAATTTTGACTTAGCCAAAATTTCATCCAAGACTGAAAAATCAACTAAATTTCTAGCTGCATCACAATTTGCAAAATATCTGAAAAGATTCAAGAGTAATTAAGCATACCTAACTCACTTACCAACCTTGAAAAAGTGGATTCATCCAGTGGCTTGGTAAATATATCTGCAAGCTGTTTTTCACTTGCAACAAAATGTAGTTCCACAATACCATTCATTACATGTTCCCTTATGAAGTGGTACTTGATGTCTATGTGCTTTGTTCTTGAATGCTGTACTGGATTCTCAGTGATGGCAATTGCACTTGTGTTATCACAGAAAATGGGAATTTTTTCCACTTGCAGACCATAGTCTAGCAATTGGTTTTTCATCCACAAAATCTGTGCACAACAACCGCCAGCAACAATATCTTCAGCTTCTGCTGTAGAGGTAGAAACTGAATTTTGCATTTTACTGAACCAGGACACAAGCTTGTTTCCTAGAAATTGACAGGTTCCTATTGTAATTTTTCTATCAATTCTACAACCTGCATAATCTGCATCTGAATAACCAGTTAGATCAAAACCAGAATCTCTAGGGTACCAAATGCCAAGTTTTGGTGTACCCTTGAGATATCTGAAAATTCTCTTAATAGTAATTAAGTGAGATCCTCTAGGATCAGCCTGAAATCTTGCACAAAGACATGTAGCAAACATTATATCTGACCTACTAGCTGTTAAGTATAGAAGTGAGCCAACCATGCCTCTATAACTTGAAATATCCACAGACTTTTCAGTAGTGTTTAATTCAAGTTTAGTTGCAGTGGCCATGGGAGTTTTTGCAGATGTGCAATCCATTAGTTCAAACTTCTTTAAAAAATCATAAATGTATTTTGTTTGACTAATGAATATTCCATCACTAACTTTCTTAAATTGCAAACCAAGAAAGTAAGTTAGTTCCCCCATCATGCTCATTTCATACTTACTTTGCATCAATTTGGCAAACTTTTTGCAAAGTTTTTCATCTATAGAGCCAAAAATAATGTCATCTACATAAATTTGAACAAGTATGCTTGAGCCATTAACATTTCTAAAGAATAAAGTTTTATCTACAGTACCTCTAGTGAAGTGATTCTCTAAAAGAAAATTTGACAAAATGTCATACCAGGCTCTAGGTGCTTACTTCAATCCATAGAGTGCTTTCAAAAGATAGTATACATGATCAGGTAGATTTGGATCTTCAAAACCAGGAGGCTGACTGACATAGACTTCCTCCTCCAAATCTCCATTTAGAAAGGCACTCTTGACATCCATTTGATAGACCTTAAAATTGGCATGGGCTGCATAGGCTAAGAAGATTCTGATGGCTTCAAGTCTTGCAACAGGAGCAAAGATTTCATCAAAATTTATTCCTTCTTGTTGACAATAGCCCTTAGCAACCAATCTAGACTTATTCCTGACTACTATGCCATTTTCATCCATCTTGTTTCTGAATACCCATTTGGTGTCTATTGGACTCTTTCCTTTAGGCTTGGGTACCAGCTTCCATACATTGTTCCTTTCAAATTGGTTTAGCTCCTCCTGCATAGCTAAAATCCAATCAGGATCCAACAAAGCTTCTTCTACCTTCTTTGGTTCTTCCTTAGATAGGAAACTGCTATATAGACATTCTTCTTGAGTTGCTCTCCTTGTTTGAACTCTAGAAGATACATCACCAATGATGAGCTCAAATAGGTGATCCTTTGTCCATTTTCTTTGTTGAGGTAGATTAGCTTTAGATGAAGAGGCCTCATTGTTGTCTTGATGTGTGATTTAGTTTTGATTATTAGAAACTCCCCCTGATTTTGTGAATCTATGATTTGAGAAAGGGGAACTTTCTGCAAGTGATCTATTTTGACTTTCAGCTTCTTTTGATGACCCGACAGATAGTGAATTTTCAGTTCCGACGGATGAAGCTGATTGACTCCCGATGGATGATGCAGATTGTCTACCGACGGATGAAGCATTTTGTAACTCGATGGATGTTGAGTTATTAGCTTCATTGGTAGTAAATGTTTCTGCACTTTCCTTAGTTGTAGTTTCTTGATCACTTTTATCATCACTGTCATCACTAACCATCTACACATTATCAAACTTGAGGCTCTCATGATAATCTCCATCTTGTAGTCCTTCAATCTTTTTATCATCAAACACAACATGTATTGATTCCATAACAATGTTGGTTCTCAGATTGTAGACTCTGTATGCTTTACCAACAGCATATCCAACAGATTCCTTCATCTGCTTTAACATCAAACTTCCCATTTTGATCAGTTTGATTTCTCAAGATATAACATTTGCATCCAAAGACATGAAGAAAATTTAGAGTTGGATTTTTGTTCTTGAACAATTGGCAGGGAGTCATACATTTTGCCTGATTAACCAAAGAAATATTATGAGTGTAGCATGTAGTATTTACAGCTTCAGCCCAGAAATATGTTGGTAACTTTGATTCTTCAAGCATCTTCCTTGCAACTTCAGTAAGTGATCTGTTCTTTCTTTCTACTACTCCATTTTGTTATGGAGTTCTTTCTGCTGAAAAATCATGCATAATCCCATTCTCTTCATAAAATACTCTCATAATAGAATTCTTGAACTCAGTTCCATTGTCACTCCCGATTCTTCCAACTTTGAAATCAGGATGATTGTTAACTTGCCTTATGTGATTGATGATGATTTCACTAGCCTCATCTTTAGACTTTAGGAAATATATCCAAGAGAACTTTGAGAAATAATCTACAATTACTAGGAAAAATCTTTTCCTTGAGATTGACAACACATTGACTGGTCCAAATAAATCCATGTGTAGCAGTTGTAAAGGTTCTTCAATTGTTGAATCAAGCTTCTGTCTGAATGATGCTTTGATTTGTTTTCCCTTTTGTCAAGCATCACAAAGTCCATCCTTAGAAAACTCCACTTGAGGAATACCTCTAACCAATTCTTTCTTTATAAGCTCATTCATGGTCTTGAAGTTTAGATGGGATAGCTTCTTGTGCCATAACCAACTTTCATCTTGACTTGCTTTACTGAGAAGACAAGTAACAGATTCCGTATTTGATGAGTTGAAGTCAGCTAGTTACACATTTCCTTTTCTCACTCCAGTGAGAACCACTTTGTTGCTCCTCTTATTTGTCACAATTAGTGAAGGTTACTGAATTGCCTTTATCACAAAGCTGGATGATACTCAACAAATTGTGCTTGAGACCATTGACTAAGGCAACTTCCTCAATGATAACATTTTCTTTTGAAATCAAGCCATATCCCACATTATAACCCTTGCTGTCATCTCCAAAAGTAATACTTGGGCCAGCTCTTTCCTTCAACTCTGTGAGCAGGGTAGAATCTCCAGTCATGTGTCTTGAACAACCACTATCCAAGTACCACAAATTCTTTTTGTTTCCCTGCACACATTAAAATCAAATCAAGTTGTTTTTGGTACCCAAGTTTCCTTGGGTCCTGCCTTGTTAGCTTTCTTCTTTTGTTTCTTAGATTTGATCTCATTTGACTTAGGGATATCAGATTCATCCTTAGTCATCTGAGTTGGACCTTTGAAACCATTTATTAAAACAGAATTATCATGCACATTTTGATTAACAGGAAATGGCATGCTATTTGCAAACATGTTATTCCAGTAGGGCATGCTAAATGGCATTTGAGGCATATTAAATACAGCATAATAAGGATTAGGTGCAAATGGCATATTAGAAAATTGTGCATTCATATTCTGTGTAGACATAACATTCAAAGGCATAGAAGGCATATCACTCATGTTGGGAAAAGAAGGTGGTACAGTCATGGAAGTAGGCATGGCAAGTTTGCAATTAACAGACAGATGATTAACACTACCACACTTAACACATATTTTTCTAGGAGCATACTTATCAGGTGTGTAGTTGTTATGTTTGTTAATTCCTACTTTCCCATTTTTATTTTTTTTCTTTTTTAGCCTCTGTTTTAACCTCAATCTTTTATAGTCTGTCATTCAATTCCTTGATGGACATATGACCAACATTCACTTTCTTCTCCTTCTTCACTTGACTAGATTCTTCTGAAATAAAGTTTTTGGAAACTGATCCATATTTTTCATTTAACTTGGCAAGTTTGGCTTTACTCACAGGTTTGCTCACAGCCGACGGATGAGGTTTTATATCACTCGACAGATAACCTTTTTGATTATCCGATGGATGACTCTCATCATCTGTCAAGTCCACATCTGTTAGCAATCCTTCAACCAAATTGGATTCTAGCTCCTCTTTACTCTTTTTCCAGGCTGCATCACAGAAAAACTCGATACCTTGAACTTTGGTAATTTGAGCATGGACATCTCTAGATGATTTCCATGCCTTAATCACCTCATGTTCACGATCAAGCTGCTTCTTCAAAATTTCTTCTTTCTTCAAGGACTTAGTTAATTCCTCCTTAGCAATCTTACACTCTATTATCAATTTTTCAAATTCAATAAACTGAGACTCTAGAACATTATTCCTCTCACTTAAAAACAATTTGTTTTCTTTGATTTTAGCATTTTCCTTAGTGAGGGACTTAAGTGTAACACGCAAATGATATAATTCTGTAGACATGTCATTTATTGCATCATTACACTCAACTTTAGATAAATGTGCAAGGTTAGTGGTGATTACCTGATTACTTGAAGAACTTGTCTCTGTTTCATCAGACTTGTCCATTAGGGCTAGATTGACATAGCTGACATCTTCATCCTCATCCAGACCATCTGCTGCCCAATCACTTTCTTGTGTAATAAAAGCCCTTTCCTTTTATTTGAGCAACTCAAAATACTTCTGTTTATAATCTACAGGCTCAAACTTTTTCTTACTGGAATCTGACTTTCTACACTCACTGGCAAAGTGCCCTGTCAAGCCACATTTGAAACATTTGAATTTTGATTTATCCACCATGTTTCTATTTGGATTAGCTGCTCCAAAGTTCTTCTTGAACTTGAGCTTGGCAAATCATCTGGAAAGAAATGCAAGATGTTCATCAATATCATCCATATAATATTGGCTCAAAGAATCTTCATTTTCTTCTACCAGCCCCTTGCCCTTGTTTTCACAAACCTTTGAAGTAGACTCAACAACTTTTATCTTCATCTCCTTCTCTTTCTCTAACTCAACAACCAGTGCAATGGAACTTCCTTTCTTTATCCCTTTCTCCATTCTTTCATCTTGCTCTATTTCAAGCTCATAAGTCTTTAGACTGCCATACAGTCTCTCTAGTATAAACTCCTTGTATTCTTGTGAATTTCTCAAGGAGACTGTCATTGGTTTCCATTCTTTTGGAAGGGATCTCAGGAATTTGAGGTTAGAGTCTGTGGTTTGGTAGACTCTTCCATGCAGCTTCAGAGCATTTAGTAGCTTTTGAAATCTACTAAAGATATCCGTGAGAGTTTCACCTTCTTTATAGTGGAAATGCTCATATTGCTGAATCAGTAACTGCATCTTGTTTTCTCTAACTTGTTCAGTGCCATCAGAGATTATTTGAATGGTGTCCCAAACCTCCTTGGCTGTCTTGCAATTGATGATGTTGTCAAACATGTCACCATCAACTCCATTGAATAAAATATTCATGGCCTTCTTGTCTTTCCTGACTTGTTCAATATCAAGATTTGACCATTCATGCCTTGGCTTGGGAACTAATGGCTCATTTCCAGTTGCAGCTCTCATTGGTACGTGATGACCTCTCTCTATGGAATCCACATAGGCCTCATCTTGAGAAAGTAAATGAAGATGCATCTTTACCTTCCAGTGATGGTAATTATCTTTGTCCAGAAAAGGAATCTTGACTCCAACATCCTTCTTATTCATCTTGCTGTTTGTTGTGATCTTTAAACTCTTTGTGCTTCAAGAGCTTGCTCTGATACCAATTGTTAGTCCCTAACAATACAACAAGAATTATAGAAGGGGGGTTGAATGAAATTCTGGCTACTTTTTAAGATTAAAGTAAAATGGTTCTAACTTAATAATATATAAGTGTTTGATTTACAAAGTGCGGAATGAAGAGTTAGATAAATCAAAACACAAGTAATTAAAAACACAAGTCTTTAAAAACTTTCTGGTGGATTTGAATGTATCCACCAGATATATATATATATATATATATATTAAGAGAACCCGTGAAGCTTTAATAGCTCATAGCTGCTTACAAATACGAACAACTAAACTTACAGAGAAATGCTATAGGATACAGCTTATAATTATTTCTCTGAGAATGTATTTGCTTTGTCTTCACATTGTTCTATTTGCTTCTCTTAGTTTATATATCACCAATATTATACGGTAATAAGACAAGATAATAAAACAAAACCTATCAAGTCTAATACCATGCTGCTTCACTACTCTATTCCAGCATCTTTGAATATCTTCATAATAGCATGGAAATGGTAATGCTTCTTTGTTCTCAAAAACCCAGCTGAATAGGCTGCCACATTCCTTTTGCAAACACTCGACGCATGTGACTGTGTTGTCACTGTCAACAGATGTTTGAATTGATCATCTGTTGGGTACATGATTATCATCCATCGTGTTGCCTTGTTGATCATCCGTCGGGAGTTTTGTTGATCATCCGTCGGTAGCTTTGTTGATCATCTGTCGGATAACTATTTGACACTTGACTTCATTTCACTTATGCAGAATTACAAGAAATCTTATATTTAATCAACCTATTCTGCATATCTAGTTAAAGTCAACATGACTTTTATGCTACTACATAATCTATACAAAGATGTTTGCAGAAATGTGCTACATGACCTATTGTTACATAAGCTACTCACTCGATTGATGTCAAATCATTATCCGTCGGGACTATATTGAGTCATCCGTCGGGACTATATTTGATTATCCGTCGAGTGCTACATTTTTCACTAAGTTGAATCTACTAAGGTGTTTTGTTAATGTAATCATCAAGTTCACAACATATTCCTGAGGGGGACCTATCTAAATCTAACAGACCAACCATCCACTTTTAACCCTTCTCAACCATAACCTCATTTGATCTCACAATGGCTACAAGAGATAGAAGCTCAACCAATAACTATCAAATGATCTTTTAGTTGATCAATTGTTTGGACTTGCTCAAATCTTACAACACCTTCTCACCTCAGACATGTCTAATCAAGATTATCAAGCTATCATGCTTTCCTATCAGATAGAGGTTCAAGAACAGAAGGCCAAAATTGTAAATAAAGCTAAACAAGATGGAAATTATGATTCCTGGTTGGACAAAGATTTTAGCTTAGAGATGGATGCTGTGTTAGCAAGGTTTGGGGATGAGTACTTTACAATTCTTGGAAGCAATGCCAAATCTCTAACTCTGTAAGAAGTCTATGATGCAGTCACTGAGGTCTACAAAGCCCAACTTAAAGCTTTTCACCTATTTGGTAAAGCTCTCAAACTGCAATTGATTGATCATTAAGACAGAACAAGGAAACTTGTCAAGGAAAAGCTAGATGAGATCATTCCTTCTCAGGTGGAAATCAAGGAAAAATTCTCTAGATTTACTGATCAAATGGTCAAGTTTGATTTAACATCTGTAGATAAGAGCATCAAGAATCTCAGGGAGTCAATTATAGCTCTTCATGAACTTGTCCAGTAGCAAATCATCGATAATAATGACATCAGGGTCAAACTGGATCAACTCTATCAGGCTGGATATGAGCCTTCTGCTCTTTTGATGGAAGGAATCAAGGAAGTTATGCAAGCTACATTTGGAACTTCTCTATCCTCAGCATCTCAATAACCACTATCAACATCAACCAACTTGCAAATTCAAGCTCTCCAATATCAAGTCTCCACCTTGCAGTCATCCAATGAGTCATTGACAACTCAAGTATCACAACTCAAAGCTATAGTCCAAAGTCAACAGGCTGATATTCAAACCTTTGTGGACTCTCATAAGCATTTACAAATGCAGAATTCAGTCTCATTGAGAGCCATCATAGGAGCACTCAATATTCCTTTGCCTGCACTTCGAGAAGCTATTAGTCTTGAAATCCCTAAACCTCTTATCTTGCCTGCTAACAAGAATAAGGGGGAGATTGAGGCTAGACTACTAAGATCATATGTCCAATCATCTACTAAAGCATCTGCTCAAGCTGTTTAAAAAGGCAAATCCACATAAGTTGATGTTAGAATGGAGAGGCTTATAAAAGCAGCTGAGGGACCTAGTCTAAGAAGGGAATTTAATGAACTGCTAAAGGTTCTCAGGGTTTCTCTAAATAACAACTTCTTCACATACAAAAATGCCTTGGACAAGACAATAAATTTTATAAGGGTGATCTTGGTGACAAGGGATAATTTTCAGGAAAAAAGAATTATGGTCAATATTAATGACTCTGGGGTAGACAGGTGTATATAGGTGTCCCTCAACTACCTCATAACAAGAAGGGCGTCTGATTTGGACATTCGGATAAACAAAGTCAATAGAGTGATTCAAGAAGACACTCTCTTGCTAAATGAACTGGAGAAGACTCAAGTAGCTACTTTTCTAGAAGCATATTTACAGCCAAGCAAGGGAGTGGTATACATCTGTCCAACCACCAAACAGTGCAAACATTTCCAAATTCTTAAGCAATATGTCATCGAAAATAAGAAACTAATCATGACTTCGGAGATAGACTTGAAGACAAAGCAATACAAGACTGTTGAAGATGAAGACATGATCAAGTTGCTGTGGAGATATATGAGAGATCCTGAAGCCAATTTGCCCAAAACTTAAATCAATAGGGATAACTTGGATGTTGATGAGCATGAAGAAGATGATCAAAAATATTCTGGCTCAAATTTTAAGTCAATCCTCTAAGGTAACTGGCAGCAAAGAAGGAGACAAGAAAAGTAGTGCTAAGAAGAAAGGAAATGATGAGAAGAAGGGTGATGAAAGAAGAAGAAAGAAGGAGGAGGATAGTTCAGGATCAAAGAAAATGTCCAATCAATTCAAATCCAACATGCTCAAGCCACCAAACTTACAGGCTCAAACATTCATCTATCTTTGACCTCTAAGGCCAAGTTTTTGTACAAGCCAATTGCAAACACTCTACTCAAAATACCAATTAGATCTAGCCAATTCACCTTAAAGAAAATCACAAACCTACCGTCATTCAAGCCACCAACCAAAATTTATTTCAAATCTGTTAGAAGAAAACCAAAAAAATTGCAGATTACTGAGAGGGCAATCTGGAACTATTTTGATCAAACTGACTTTCTGCCACTAAATTGGTGCATCACAGATGATGACTACTTTCAACAATTAGCTGAAGAAATAGTCAAAATCTGGGTTGTATCCTACACAGAAGTCAGAATATATTACCAGGATGGTATCTATACTCTACTTGGCAGTAACCTAATTGACACACTTTCAACCACATAATTCAAAAGAATGATCAGCTTGATGAAGGATAAGGACACTATTACAAGGGCTTGGAAGGTTGTATTATATGTATGGGTGAGAGAAATGGATGAAAGAAATGCAAAATCAAAGGTTGAAAAGGAAGAAAAAGATAGAAAGTATGCAGAAAAACTTGCAAGACTTGAACAAAGATCAAATAAGCTCAAGGAAAAGGGGATGATCAGACTTTCTAAGGATGGACACTTTCTAAATATAAAAGTTGGTAGATTCTCAAGATTTAGAGCTGGTTATTTGAATGATTATTCATTGGATGAGTGGCTCAAGCTTATGGAAGCTCTAAGAGGAACTGAAATCATTGAGGAACTTCAAGTGCTAGTAAACCTTAAGGACCTTATTAGAAAGGAGCCAGGCTATGAGAATTTCATGTAATGAATGTACTTGTCAAAAACCTGTAAGCACTCAATGTATGAAAGCTGTACTTGCATTTTTGTCAATTTTTATGTAATCTTTTATTGTGCATTGTAACTTGGGGTTAGTCTTGTTACCATGAATGAATTTGTAATAAGAAATATTCTCATAAATTAGGGGAGATTGTTGTGCAAGACATGCCTATTTCATCACAAGACTAAGTCAAATTGACAACCCTAAGAAATTGTTGTATGATAGCCTAAATCTGTATTTTGTATTGTATTACTTGAGTCTGTAAAAATGTCAAAGATCAGACTGGAGTATTTTTTTGTAAACAGTCTCAAGCCTAAGAATAAACTCTGGAAGAAGATCATGCCCCAGAGAGATTGTGAACAAGCTTGGAGTTGAATAAATATGTTTTAGAAAAAATGTTTTAAGTCAAGTTATCTATATGTCACAAATCAAGTCATATAGAGAAGTCATCCGAGAACTACAGAATGGCTTGTCGAGAAGTCCAAAATAGCTTATAGAGAAGTCTCAGAGATATCGACAAGTCAAATGAAGACATGAAGATTGTAGATATCGACAAGTCAATTTTCTTATTAGATATCTCAGAGATATTAACAAGTCAAAATGCTTATAGAGATCTTAGAGATATCGACAAGTCAAAATGCTTATAGAGATCTCCGAGGTATCGACAAGTATGTATTAGAGAACTCGGAGATATTGACAAGTCAAAATGAAGATGTGAAGATTGATGATATCGACAAGTCAATTTTCTCATTAGAGATCTCAGAGATATCGACAAGTCAAAATGCTTATATAGATTTCAGAGATATCGACAAGTCATTTCTACATGCAGAAGTTTGGAGACCTTGACAAGCCAAGTTCACTTATAGAGAACTCAGAGACCTCGACAAGTCAAAACACTTGTAGAGAACTAAGAGATCTCGATAAGCCATTATACTTATCGAGATGTCAGTTCTCTATACATCAAACTAGAGATGTCGATATTAACCACAAGTATAGAATGCAGACAAGTTAAATATTCAAGATTATCAATCAACAAATGATCTAATCACTTAGATTGAAAAGTCTACAAAAGCATCTTGAATAGTGCAAGATCAAAGGCCACGATTAACTGACAAAGTAAAGTCACAGACTTACATGATTTGCAAAGATACACTAAGCCAGAAATGGAAAGCTTTAGAGATGACTTAAAGTAGGGTTTAGTACATCTTATTGCATATTGTGTAAACCTGTATTTACTAATCTATAAAGTAAACACTGGTCCTTTATTTTTAAGTGTATCAAACAGATCTAGTTTTTCTTGTAACTCTCTCAAGGAAGAAGATGAGTTCTTTACTTACAAAGAACCCAGGATTTGTAGTAAAACACTAGCTTGATTTTAATATAAAATTAAGTGAGTTTTGAAATATTGTGTGCACTATTTTATTTCAGCTAACATAATATTACTACATTTCAAATCTGCTTTATTAACAAAGTAACAAACATTCAAAAAGCCTTAGAAATATCCAAAACATATTCAGCCCCTCCCTCTGTGTTATATTCATTACCTAACAGACCTCTTTTCTGCTCCTAGCCTGAATGCCTTCTTTTTTCAAATCAACAATTATGAAGAAAACCCTAATTAGAAACTTGATCGATTCCCGATTTTCTCAGAACGTCTAACTTCTACCCCAATTGTAATAACCATTTATCTTACTTACACATGCATAACATGTAGCACATAATAAGATATAGCTTTATACTTTCTATAACTCGATACTTTACACTTAGCAAATAATCACTGATTCATATAACTTGACAACAAATCAAATCGAACCTATACCGAATACAAATCTATTCGCTTACTTTTCGAGAATCGGGCATTACGTATCTGTAAATAAACTATTTCTTTTTCTCAACATCAAACAATCATAATCAGTTCTAGTACTTAACTCTTAACACATTCACTTACACCATTATCAAAAGATTCCCCAACTACTCATTATCACTCAAAGTTTTCATTTCGACCTATTATAAAACGTAGCATGCAACTCGACTTACAACATAACATTTTACAACTTACTAAATCAAAGTATAACACGAATTCAAATACAAGAACTCCATCCTTTATTAATCATTAAACTGAACTTACTTTAATTTCTATAACTGATACTACACTTATCACATGCATATCCATATTAGCACATATTCAATTTATATATCACGAAATACGTAACTCGACTAGAATTGATCCAAAAATTCGAGTTCAAAACTGAATAAGAACAAAATTTTAATTCTTAATATTTGAAAATCACATCTTAAACATATTCGATTAATTACATAACCATCCCTTAATTACTCTAACCGTAATTTGTAAACCATTATCGAAAAATCCAAACTTAGATACACAATTTCGACATGCATGTAAATAATAGGGCTCAGTTTACACATATTGTATCGGTGGTTTAATTAGAAACTTAATGAATTTCCGGAGACAGAGAGAGCTGCCACTTTCAACGTCTTCTTTCATTTTAAACTTCAAATTGATCGAATTGTTTCAAGGTTCTGCGCAGACGATTACACGTTGTAATCAGGCATTTCGATCCCATATTTTGTTTTGTGAAGGATTTAGCCAAGCGAGAAAACTAGATTCAGATTATCCGTGCGTTTGGCGAGATTCAAAACAAAAAACCAGAAAGTGAAATCCACACGCAATAGAGAAAAGTAAAATCGCACATAGAAATATGAATCTTCGGTTTGTGAAAGTTCTTTTACTTTTATAATGGTAGGGCTTCAAAACTTGTATTTTAAGGGATAGGGAGAGTCAGGAATTATTAGCCTGGATTTAATGAATGAACGAAGTGAATACCTTATTTCACCACCGCCCACCACTAGCTCATCGGAGTTCACCGCCGGTGGCGACAAGAGTTCGGGGTTGCAAAAATTGGCCCCCAAGTCGAAACCTCATCAATTTCTTCCAAAAATCTGGCCCTAATTTAACATGCAACAATCACCAAGTGTATTCCTTCAACAATCGAGTTCAAAACCCAAAGCAACAAAGAAACCGAAGGGGGTTTCCCCCTCAATACACCGATACACACATATAACCACACATATACCGAGTAGAGAGAGAGAGAGCTCGAGAGTTCGAGAGAGAGAGACTGAGAAATGGGACACGGGGATGAGAGAAAGAAAGGAAGGGGGTAGAGATATAAGGTGAAGTAGAGGGCGAATTGGGTAATTCCCCAATTCTATTTTTCTTTTATTTTCTTTATATATATACACTACTATAACATGATTAGTCAATAAAAAAATGTCTTAATAAAATCCGAAAAGTGTCACAATTTATATTTTAAATCAAAGAACATAAAATTAGTTCTCTCCCCATATTTTCAGAATAATTTTTGAGCAATCGAATTATTTACTATGGATTTTATAAATAAATCCCAAATAATAGAAATAAACTCCATAAAATCATTTTAAAATATCAGAACATTCAAACAATTCCAGCTATCATTTTTAAAAAGTCACTTGGACTATTTTAGAGATAACAAAACAAATCTCACACCTTGATCACATTTTAATAATTTTATAAAAATATATAAGGACCAATAAATCCTTATTTAAATAAAAAAATTCTTTTAAAAACATTTTAAAGCTCACGAATTCATAAATTCACACACGTACTCACAAATAACACATACTCAAATAATGTTAGTCACCACAATTATTTATACACCTTAGCACATAATTCTCTTTTAATCCATCTTTTGAATAACGGGTCCCATTCTACTTGACGGCCCGACAATACTATTAAACCCTTAGCTGACTCATCAAACTGGAATGAGGCTTTTCCTGTTCCTTAATACTATTTCACAAAATTTCACATTAACCACAAAATTTTATAACTTAATATTTTATACCCAAAATTCCACATAATCCACAATTATAACATGGAACTATATTTTATTCAAATACTTATATCGTGAAAATCCCAGTCGTTACAAGTTTACAATTGTACAAAGACATTTTTTTAAGGCAACTAATACATAAAAATACATCCATGCTCGATAATATTATTTTGATGTTAATCTATCAAATCTAATAATTATTTAACTAGAAAATCTTCCAAATTTTGTGACCATTTCAATATGATACTCCTTCAAATCGGGTTCAGATGACACACTTGAAAATTAACATCCTATAATCCAAAGACTATTTGTGTTATCCAGATTGTAGTAAATTCTGTATTCTACTATATAGATCCAACTACTAAGGTAGGAAATTACTCTCCTAATCAACACTTTCATATTTTAATTATTTTAAATAAAATAAATTCATATCGTTCATTAATAAAAAAATTTAAAAACATTTTGCTTCATGTGTTTATAAAATTAATCAGGAAAAGGGTTGGTGGTTGAGCTCTTATCATTCTTGCACGTAAGAGCGGATTCACGTAGATTCCAATGAGGACACGCATTTTATGGGAAATAAAAAAATTACCTATTTTTTATTAAAATTTAAAAATATAAGTATATTTATATATATTTTATAAAGTCCCCCCCACTAAAAATGGTTAAATATAAATACTTCATAATTTAAATTACATTTATTTTTATTTATAAGATATGATCATAAATTAAATATTAAATGGTTGAAATACTAATTTGTAGTACTTGAATATCAAAAATATTTGAAAATTCTAGTAAAAATAACAAAAAAAAGAATTTGGATTACCGACCGATAACATACTTATACTGTGCCCCTAATAATGTTAGACTTCACATCCTCCGCTGTTTACGAATGGTCA
Source organism: Apium graveolens (assembly GCF_009905375.1). Taxonomy (NCBI): domain Eukaryota; kingdom Viridiplantae; phylum Streptophyta; class Magnoliopsida; order Apiales; family Apiaceae; genus Apium; species Apium graveolens. Next base: position 210,881,163 of record NC_133650.1, on the reverse strand, counting down.
AAATTTCCTAGGAGCAAGTCCAATGCATAGCTATAGTTGGTCTTATAACTATAATATATAACCAAAATAAAAAAATCTACTGTAATGTATACCTATAATTGGTCTTATAAATGCATAAATGGATAATTGATCATATATTTAAGACTAAAAATAGCTGTTATGCCCATTTTTGGGCATGAGCCTTAAGTAGGTCCCTACGAGCATAAAAGAAGAGTTGGACTTAAATTTATGGAAAGTCTGAGCTGGGCTGGTAGGGCCGCACTTTGACTTATCTGTTAAAGAAGTGAGCTTTGAGACCACTACATTAAGGTCAGTCAAGTAATAATAGGCCCAACGAGCCGGGCTAATGGGCTCGATGCACATGAATATGATATACGGGCCCAAATAAAGAAGACTGGGGTTAGATCTTTAAAGAATACGTACTGGGTCGATAGGCTTGCATTCTCCTATTCTTAGATTTGTGGGCTGCAGGCCTGCTATGTGACAATTCTTTTGTTAAGGGCACCAGCTCCCATCACTCAAGAATTGGACTTCAGGTTAGTTAAATGGGGGTCTGCCTCATGCGAGCTGGGCTCATAGGCTCACGTCTAATCAAATGAGATGACTTGGGACTCTTTGGTGGTGAGCTCGAATTATATGAAAATGCCACATGAACAGGAACAATTTATTAAGGAACTAGCTTGTTGTTAGACAGAGGAGAGGCCGAACGGGCTCACCTCATAGCACCTAATAGTTTTTATATAATTTTTGTTGATGCGAGCCGAGGTGAACATGCCGACTAATCTCATGTAAACTCGTAGGTGGTTGAGTTATTCATGAATTTTCGGGCGACGTGACATTCCAATAATCATGGGAAGAACAAATAGGCCAGAACGAATGCCCCCGGAGAATCAGGGGCCACCACTAACACCTGTTCCCATCAATGGGCAGGAAGTCTTACCTTATCTGGAGGGTCTCGACAACCAGATGAGTGAGATCAACACCATAATGTTTAGAGTAGAGAAGGTCGCTCGTGGCGCCTTCCTCCCCCGGCTCAATCCCAAAATCGCCTTTATGGTTAGTCTTATGCTTTCGTTGCCTGATTATTCTGGTGGTGTAGCCTTCGCGCTTCCTCTGTTGGGTCTGCCGAACCTCAGGCTTTCTCTCCCCTCTTTTCTCTTTGAGATTATCTAATTTGAGTCAGAGGTCATGTCATTCAATCTTTCCCCCTCGTTGTCCAACACGCTGGATGACCTGGCCTCAGACAAAGCTGGTTTTTACCCCCATCTTTCTCAGATCTGGCCGTCCCGCTTGACCTGGCTTGGGGGTATCTCTTCCCACTCCAAGGATGCCTATTTTTTTCTCCCAATCTAAGGTAATACTAGTGAAACCCGAGAGGACTTGGACCGATCTCAAAAAGGCCTGTCTGAAGAATTGTTTTCCCTACCACGGATTGACTGACTGGGCACGCCTTTTTCAACTTCATGGATTCTTACTCAGGCTATAACCAAATCCCGATATATGGGTCAGATCAGGAGCACACCTCCTTTATCACCAATCAAGGCCTCTATTATTATATCAGGATGCCTTTCGGACTTCTTAATATGGTGCAACATATTAAAGGCTGGTAAACAAAATATTCAAAGATCAATTGGGGAAGACCATGAAGGAATACATGGATGATATGCTGGTAAAGTCGAAAGAGGCAGAAGATCATGTTTACCACATAGCTGAGATGTTTCAAATTTTGAGGAAGTATAGATGAAGCTCAACCCCCAAAAATGTATGTTTGGGGTAAAATCATAAAAGTTTCTGGACTTTGTAATAAATCATAGAGGCTTTGAGGCCAATCTTGCCAAGATAGGAGCCTTGCTCGAGATGAAGTCCTCACGCCGGGAGAAGGATGTGCAAAGCCTGACAAGAGGGGTGGCCGCCTTGAACCGTTTTATCTTAAAATCCTCTAAATAATGCCAGGAATATTTTATGGCGATTACAAAGTAGGTTAGAACTTTGAGTGGATAGAGGAGCGTGAAGTGGCCTTCCAGAATATAAAAAAGCACCTCACCAGCCCTCTCATGTCATCTAACCCCAAGGGAGGAGAGGTTCTAATCCTATACTTGACTGTGTTTGACTTTTCATTCAGTGTTACGTTGGTCCGAGAGGAGAACGAGGTTCAACTCCCAGTATACTATGTGGGTAAAAGATTAGCAAATGCAGAGACTTGATACCCAAGTTTCAAAAAATTGGCATATGCTCTAATCTTGGTCTCCCGGAAGCTCGGGCCTTATTTTCAGGCTCATAAGATAGAAGTGAGGACATCTTATCCCCTCAGGAAGGTGCACTCATAAGATAGAAGTGAAGACATATTATCCCCTCAGGAAGGTGATGCACAAGGCTGAGGCCTATGGATGAATGCTGAAGTAGACGGTAGAGCTCGGCCAATTCGAGGTAGATTATAAGCCTTGAACAACCACAATCAAAGGGCGGGCCTAAGCGGATTTTATTCTCGAGTTTCTACCACATCTGGAAGTGGACCATAGGGCCCTCATTGTTAATTCTGGGACAGATGAAAGTGAGCAAAAGAAGTAAAATAACTCCCCTTGGTAGAGTTTATTTATGCATGGAGCCTCTAATGGGGAAGGGCGGGAGAGGAAATTGAGTTGATTAGCCCAGAGAGGCACAAGATATGAAATGTGACCCACCTGGCCTTCTATGTGAAGACAATGATGATGAGTACGAAGCCCTAATCAATGGACTCAAACTAGCCTTGGAGATGAAGGTCGAGAATTTGAATGTGTTCAGTGACTCTATGATTGTGGTATACCAAATACACAGAGGGTATCAAGCTAAGGGCCCGAGAATACCTAAAGTGTGCACAAAGGATAATTAATATGTTTAATGAGGTGAGGCTGGAACTCATCCCATGCATGTAGAATGAGGGGAAAACGAGCTGGCCAAATTGGGCTTACATCGCGAGACCACTCTAGTGGAGGTTGTCCCCCTTGTCATATAGAGGAGGCCCAGTATGCCCGACCATGAGATAGATAGTATTGGTGGTAGTCCCGATCTGACATGGATGACCCCCATTTTGGCTTACATAAAAGAAGGAATATTTTTGGAATGAAAGAAGGAGAACAAAAAAATAAGGTACAAGGCAACTCGCTATGTGATTTATGATGGGGCTCTGTACATGAGAGGATTTACTGTGCCCCTCCTTAAATGCATAGATGAGGATGGATACAACAACAACATGAGGGAAGTCTATTAGGACATTTGAGGCAATCACTTAGGGGTATTTTAATAGCTCAGAAGATCCTCTGTTATGGTTATTATTGACCCACACTTCAAAGCGACGCCTTCGAGTTTTCTTGAGCTTGAGATAAGTGCCAAAAGTATGCTAACTATTATAACAGTCCTGTGGCCCCTCTCACCTCACTCATGAGCCCTTTGCCCTTTTCCATATGGGGGATAGATTTGATTGGTGTTGTGTAAGACATGCATGTACATAAAAAAGACTAAGTCATCTTTAAAACCCTTAGGATAACTTATATGATAATCTAAATTTATATTATGTAATTGTATCCCTTGAGTCTGTAAAAATGTTAAGTAGATTAGACTGGAGGTTTTTCTGTGAACGACCTTCAAGCTAAGGAATGAACTCTGAAAGAAGATCAAATCTTGATCATTCCTCGGAGAGAAGTATAGCATCTTGGATTTGAATAATAATGTTTAAGGAAAAATGTTCTAAGTCAGATATTGACAAGTCACAGATCAAAGAATATCGAAAAGTCTGTCGAGAAGTCCAAAATGTCTTATAGAGAAGTTCCAAGAGATATAGATAAGTCAATATGCGTGTAGAGATCTCATATATCGACAAGTCAAAAAGAACATATAGAGAACTGGAGATATTGACAAGTCATTTGTTCATGTAGAGATCCATAGATATTGACAAGCCAAATCTTCATGTAGAGAACTAGATATATCGACAAGTCAAAAGTCTATGTAGAGAGATGAAGATATCGACAAGTCATTCTACATGTAGAGAAATGGAGACCTCGATAAGTCAAAGACACATGTAGATAACTCAAGATATTGATAATCAATATACTTATCAATATGTGACATCTCAACAGAACAAAAGAGATCTCAAAAAACTCTCTCATAATTCAAAATGCAGACAAATTGAATATTCAAAATTATGAGTCAACAAATAATTCTATCACTGAATTGGAAATACTACAAATTTAGCTTGAATAATTCATGATCAAGGGCCAAGATTCACTAGACAAAGGAGGGTCACAAACGTAAAGATTCTGCACAAGATTTGCTAACACTTGAAATGGAAAATCTACAAAGTATCTTTAAAAACTGTGTTAGTCTATTTTAGTGCAAGTTTTGTAAACCTGTGCATTCTATTCTATAAAGCATTCACAAGTCCTTTATTTTGGTAGTAAAAAACAGATCTAGGAAAAATCTTGAATCCTCTCGCAAGAATTTTAGCTGAGTTCTTATCTTTAAGAACACAAATTTGTAATAAAAAATTGATCAATACAATCAAGTGAATTTTTGATAATTTGTTTGTGTGTTTGTAATTAAAAAAATTTATCACTACAAGTTCATATTTACTTTGTTCAAATATAAGCCAAACATTTTTACAAGTAATTTAAATCCAAGAAAACACATTCACCCCACCTGTGACGGCCTCAATCTGGTGGTTAGGAAATGAGGACCCACTCACCATTAAACTAATACAATAACAGTAGATATAATAAACCCCAATTATAATAACATGATCTAAACATGATTAAGTATGAGACAAGATTACAACTACCAACCAGAATAAATATATTATAACCCAAAATATATTTAAATTCAAATTATTCGATTCCGGCATGGAATCGATAGATAACCCAAAGTATCTGAACTGGCTTTTACAAGTCCTCCAGCTAACACGCTTGCTCACATACACATCAACTACCTGCTCTGACATCTGGAAACGTACAACCCTGTAGGGACCTCCAGGAATGCTCTTGCGAGCGGTGCGCCTAAGTCTGGCCATCTTCTTGCTTAACTGTCATGGTTAGATCAAAGCAAATAAATGAGCAAAGAAGCTCATCAAGTAACTATCTAGACAGTTCTACAATGCAATAGCAATAGCAATATCTGAGGTATTCTACTTTCATTCTCTAGGTGGCAGATTATTGGCTAAGTAAAGGTCATGAAAAGGTTTCGAGCTTTCAGGATTCAAGGATCAATATTGGGAGAAAGCCGCTATTTATCACAAATCAATAGCAGGACTCTGAAAGAGTTTCTCAATTAAAAGAAGTGATTATTCAAGCTTCAAAATTCAACAAGTAATTAAAGCGACAGGGTTCACTGGTTTCATATCTTTAACAATGATACAAATCATTTCATTTCATTTCATTTAAAAGAAGCAAACTGCTTTACAGATTATATTCATTTTATCTTTTATAATATATAAAGGAACCCTTGATTGGAATATCCATCTATTAAATATGATACGGGTGATCAGCCCGTACCGACCTCCATCTGGTCTTTATAGTACCTATGGCATTATTTCAGCCTTATATTGGACTAGCCCCGCTAGCCTCTTATGTGACTGGACTAGTCCCACTAGTCTCTTATATCTTTATCCAATCCATCAGGAATTCTTTTGGAAAACCTTTATGTTGGAAGTAGGAAAAGTTGACTAAGTTCATTTTATCATTACCTAGAATATGAAATCATTCGGACTCATTCAAGTCAAAAATCATTCTTATGTTCAATTCAAGATTTCAAGGAAAGTGAACGAATCTAAAGTAAATATGGATCAATATTAAAGATCTTGATCAAGTGTTAATCAAGGTATACTAGATCGGGATCAGAATAATTCCAAAGATCAATACAAAACAAGGTATACGGGTTATCGAAGAATCCAGGTTAATCAAGACATTACGTAAGGAGGTTCGTAAAGGTTCTCTTAGTAGGTCTATGAGATCAAAAGATAACAAAGGGATAGAGTGAAGTAATAAATGTCAGGATCAATAGGGTTATTATAAAGGATTGGACGGGAATTGATCACAAGTTGTCACAAGGAACATTAACAGGGTGTCCCATAAATCAATAACAGGCTTATCACAAGCATTATAAGGAATCACTACTTTATCATAGCATTGATAATATCCTCTCTATAATCAAATCATAAGAGTAGGCAGAGTTACTTGCCTCAAATAGCTTTCTTACTTTATGGTTATCGAGCTACTACCACCTACGACCTCTTTTCCTTTACTAGCCGGAATGCCTCTGCTATCCGAATCTACACTTCAACATAAAACCTTAATTAGATACTCGACCACTCTCGACGTCTCTCAGAACGTATAACGTTTACCCCAATCACAATAACACTTAGTTTAGTACTTACAAACATATTCACATAGCACATAACATGATATGCTTACATACTCTTTATAGTATTAACCATAAATCCTTTCGATCGACTCTACAACATGCACTTAACCCTCATGCAAGCAATCCTTACTTCAAATATAACCATTTAACATCAAACACTTATCCCTTTTCTTTGTTTATCAAAAATTTGAATCAATACAACAAGATCAACCATATAAAATCAACATGCATATAAATTTCTACCATCAATTGCTCAACCTTAAACCAAATACCCATTTGCATTACTCCTAGTAGATTAGATCCTAAACTTTTAGAAAAATCCATGAACCTCACATGCATGCAACCATTACTCCAAACTCATCCAATCAAGTTATCAATAATCACTAAAGTTGAATTACAAACACCAAATTATCAAAATCATGAATCACATCAATTTAACCAAGTAACTTGAACTATTCCCTTCTTAAAATTCAAAGATCATTCGGCCCTAATCAACCAAAACAACATGAAATTATTAAATTAACATGCAAAGTAAATTTCCATAAATTGAACTTTATCTAAATCAAATTCTAACAATAAACAACCTTTTAAACCACTTCCATTTGAAAACCGAAACCAAACACAATTTTTGAACAAAACCTAGCATGCATTCATAATTCTCAACATACACACTCTCTAAATCACAGTTTATTCTTAACCCGAATCAATCTTCAAACATTCAAAAAAAATTCCAAGTTTAACAATTATTTTTCAAACTAATTTCTTTAAAAACCAAAAATAATATTCAGACTTTCGAAAATCAATACATGCAATATTCGAAATCGAGTTTATCGACTTTTAGAGCTCAGTCGAAGCATCATGGCCCACCACCGGTTCACGGGAGTTCATCACCGGTGGCGGCAAGGGTTCGGGGTTGCCGGAATTTGGCCCCCAACTCGAAACCTCACCAATACAAATTAAAAACACAGTTAAAATCAACATGCAAGCAATCAATCAGTCATTTTCTGGAAAGAGATTAGGAGAACAACTCGAATCAAGCAAGAACCAGAAAGGGGTTCGTCTTTTTCGAACCAACACACGACCACATTCTCACATGCAAACACATATACATACATATAGCAGCATCCCGAAAACGTCCGGGTCGAAATTAACTAGAGGAGCATATATATGAGCTTAAAATTGAAATTTGGCCAAGGAAAAACCAAAAGTCGGAGGAGAAAGAGAGAGTTTTACCGGAGAGAGAGAAGAGAGCTCGGGAGTGAGAGAGAAGAGAAAGACGAGAGAGAGACCGAGTGAAGAAGAGAAAAAGAAAGAAAGGGAGGGGTGTATATATATAGCCAAAAATGGCAGGGGCATTTTGGTAAAAATGCAATCTATTTCTAAATTTCAGTTTTTCTTTTCTTTTGTTTAACACAAAAATAATTCTGAAAAATAAAAATCATCTCTATAAGATTAGAAAATACCACAATTCTATTTTTAAAATAAAGAGTGTGCAATTAGCTCTTCTCCCATTTTTTGAAATAAATTTTTGAGCGAATAGATCATTTATTATAGATATTACAAATAAATCCCAAATATTAAAATTAAACTCCATAAAATCCTTTTAAAATATCAGAACATCAAAATAATCCCGACTATCATTTTTAAAAATTCCTTTGGACTATTTAAGAGGTAATAAAACAAATCTCACACCTTCATCATACTTCTATAATTTTTATTAAAATGATTAAAGACCAATAAAATTCTTATAAACTTTTAAAACTCCACAGATCTCATATTTGAACACGCATACATCAAATAACATGCAAATACACAAGATCATCAATTATATTTCACATTCGTACTCTTAAACACCTTAATCCCTTTTCCAAAACCGGTTCCGTTCAACTTGACGGCCCGACAACACAACTTAAGCCCTTAGCTGACTCATCAAATGGACTGTGTTACTTTACGTTCTCAGTTACTATTATACAACAATGACCAGCAAAGCACAAAATCATTTAACCTTTTATTAATTCACATAAGTCCACATAAACCATAATTAAGCACAAAACTATACTTTATTCATTTAATGACATCGCAAAATTCCCAGTCGCTATAATCTACCCCCTTAAAAGGATTATGTCCTCAGAATCTAGTCTAAACAAATAGGTGGGGATACTTTTATTGCATTTCACTTTTTAATTCCCAAGTTGATTCCTCTATCTTAGAATTTTTCCACACAACTCTAACTAGAGGCACCACTTTATTTCTAAGTGCTTTCTCTTATTGATCTAGGACTCGCATGGGTTGTTCCACATAAGATAGATCTTTCTGAATTTGTAGTGGTTCCAGTTCGATCACATGACCAGCATCAGCATTATACTTCTTTAGAAGAGAGACGTGAAACACGTTATGAAGATGTTGCATTTGCGTAGGTAACGCTAACTCGTATGCCACTTTTCCAACTTGCTTTAATATTTTGAATGGCCCAATATATCTGGGACTTAGCTTTCCTTTCTTTCCGAATCTAGATAGACATTTCCATGGAGATATCTTCAGCAACACTTTGTCTCCGGGTTTGAATAGGTTATCTATTCGATTCTGGTCTGCATATTTTCTTTGTCAATCTTGAGCAGCTACCAGCCTTTTGTGAATCGTTTCCACTTTCTCTTTCATTTGTTGCATTATTTATGGACCAATTAGCTTGCGCTCACCGACCTCATCCCAATATATAGGAGATCTAAATTTCTTTCTATCCAATGCCTCGTAAGGCGGCATGCCAATACTTGTGTGATAACTGTTATTGTAGAATAATTCAATCAATGGCAAATGATTGTCCTAATTTCCTTTGAAATCCAACGCACATGTTCTCATCATATCCTCGATCATTTAAATAGTCCTTTCGCTTTGTCCTTCAGACTGCGGATGATACGCCGTACTCATTTTTAACTTAGTTCCCAAATGATCATGAAATTGTCCCTAAAATCTCGAGTTAAATCTCGGATCTCTATCGGATACGATAGATACTGGTACTCCATGATGCATTACGATTTCATCCAAATACATTTTGACCAACTTTTCCAATGAAAATCTTTCGTTGATAGGTAAGAAATGCGCTGACTTTGTCAATCGATCGACTATTGCCCATATTACATCATGATTAGACTTAGACTTTTGCAATCCTACCACAAAATCCATTGCGATATGCTCCCATTTCTATTCAGGTATGTCTAGTGGCTGAAGCAATCCACTCGGTCGCTGATATTTCGCTTTTACTCTTTGACACATATAGCATTTACTTATCCATTCCGCGATTTCCTTTTTCATGTTCGGCCACCAATAATTCTCTTTTAAGTCCTTGTACATTTACGTACTTCCAGGGAGAATCGAAAACCTCGAGTTATGCACTTCCTCAAGAATCTTGTGCTTTAATTCCACAATATTAGGAATCCAAATATGTGAGCTAACGCGGTATATTCCTTTCTCAACCTTTTTAACTCTAACATCTTTTCTTATCAATTAATCCTTCTGGTGGTTCATCACTTGCTCTTGAAAATATCGAATCTTTTCCAAAATCTCTAGCTGAAATGTCATCGTATACATTACTTCATTTATAAGTTCTGGAACTTGTACCTCTATTTCCAACTTCTCAAATTCCTTGATCAACTCTTTGTACGAAGTTAACACATTCAATCTTTCCTTGTGGCTTAGCGCATCCACTACAACGTTCGCTTTTCCGGGATGATAACTTATCGTAGATTCGTAGTCTTTAATTAACTCCAACCATCTCATTTGCCTCATGTTCAATTTTTTCTTCGTAAAGATGTACTTTAAGCCCTTGTGATCCGTATAAATCTCACACTTTTCTCCGTATAAATAGTGTGTCCAAATCTTAAGAGCAAATACAATTGCTGCTAATTCCAAATCATGCATAGGATACTTTTATTCGTGCGGCTTTAATTTCCTTGACGCATATGTTATTACCTTTCCATGTTGCATTAACACACAACCTTGTCCTTTATAAAAAGCATTATTGTAAATTACAAACTCACCCTTCTCATCGGGTAAAACCAACACTGGTGCAGTTACTAACCTTTTCTTTAACTCTTAAAAACTTTCCTCACACTTATACGTATATAACGACTCGTATATACGTATTATTAAGAGTGTAATTATCCAATAATTAAATCAATAAAATGAGTTGTGGTTCTGTTAGCTGTGTGTTGCCTTATTATTAACTTTGTGTGATTTGTTTGCGTTCGAGGATTATTTATATAGTTAATTGTTGAGCTGTATGGTTTTGTTTTACTTTTAAAAGTGATTTTATTGAAGATTTATTCCCATAAATATTAGGATTATCTCTAAAATTATTTTTTTTGGTTTTATAATTTTAATAATTATTTTTGGGATTCTATAAAATTTAGAAATGAATATTTTAATAATTATTTAGCCCTAAATGATTTTTTAATTGCATTTAAGTGTGAATACAATATTAGATTCCAGAATACTTCAAAAATTATAAAAATCATATTCTATTAAGTTTTGAATATTTTAAGAATTTTAAAATTATTTTGGGAATTTTTATGATTAGATTCACCCACACGTTTGTTCGTTAAATCGTTAAATGCGGGTATGTTGTGCGTTTCAAAAATGCCTATTAAATTATGAAAATTTTATTTTATTAATTTTTAATTATTCTGAGAATTTTACTATTTAATTGGTAATTTTTTGGATCAGTTTCACCCGCAGTTTTGCTCGATAAACGGTATAAAACGAGACAAAGCAATCAGATTTATAAGTACTGGAACACGTGTTGAGTTTTCAGAATGTGCAATATTTTGTGTCAATTGTTGATTGGGGAGGGTACATATAAAAAAAACTCATCATCCCTCATCCCCTGTTCCCTTATCGCCGAGCCCCTCCCCCAATTTACTCGATTCCCATGCTCTCTTTCTCACAATCTCTCTATTTCTCTTGGATAATCTCTCTGTTTCCTTGTTACTCCCTCATCCTTTTTCCCCGATTACTTCCTGTCGCTGGTAATTACATGTACCTCCTGTGATTGTTTCTCCACTCTCCGTTTTCTTCCTTCCGATGACTTCTGTAATAACCCCAATTTTTGGAAATTTTTGAAACCCTTATGAATAGTAATTTTGCAGATTATGCTGAATAAGAAAACTTTTCATGCCACACTATGTAGGGGTTCTTTGATGGATATTCTGAGATTTTATTGGTACTATATATGGTATATAAGTGTATGTAAAGATCGTCAGAATCCAAATTTGAACCTTTTGATTTTTCCCGAAGATCCACCAGATATCGAAAGAATTGAGTATAAGGTAACATGATAAAAAGGATTTAAATTCAAGGATTTTAATACAGGAACATAAAAAGGAATATAATGTATTGAGAAAGGTTAAGGGAACCTAAGTAATAAGATCCCGGGTATGATCCCTCAAATGAGAAACGAGAACGAAAGTTAAGCGAACCGTATAACAGATCAGCGGTCATTAGGCAAACAATTAGGAAGTCAATCAAGGAGGTTAGGGATGATGAGGTCATCCAACCAATAAGAAGAGGGCAAGTAAGGGATGATGACATCATAAGCATGACATAAGCATGACATAAGGGGAAGGAGATGTGGTTGATTTAAAACCACACAAAGTTCAAGGTTAGAAAGGTAATTAACCAAAAACAAAACAAAAACAACCAAGCTAGGCAAAACAAATCAAAAACACAAGATCATTTCATTCTCTTCATCTTGCTCTCGGCTTTTCTTCTTTTCCAAAGAAAGAAAAATCAAAATCCTAGTTCCAAGCATTGTTAAATCACAAGGTAATTATCTAAGGTTCCTTGTACATAGATATGGATATCCTATAAGTTTAAGCTCCTAATTCCTTCACAATCTCTTCCAATAAATCAAGGAAGAAGATGGTGAATAGTAACCTTCAAGAAATAACTTTGGTTTTCTTGATTTTTATGAAAGTTCAAGGTAGCTTAAGCATAGATCAAGGCTTCCATGGGCATTCCAAGGATCTTTCATTGATTAAAAGCTTCAAGGAAGGTATATCATCTCCAAACCCTAGCTTTAGTTTGTATATTAGGATGATTTTGGTTGTTATGGTAAAAAAGTAGCTTAATGCTTGTAGGTTTAGAGTTTGGGTTGGAGTTGTAGTGAATTGAATGTTGAAACTTGTTGATTAGTAAAGGACTTAAGTATAGTTTTAAATTCATGATTGAGAATAACATAAATTGGAGAACTTGAGGTTTTGGGGGCTGTTGTAGTGTGATATGGATGGATTTTGGTTGTATGAATGAATTGGGATTGATTGGTGGTTGAATTGGAATGGTATAAAATTGGGAAATCGCGTAAACATAGCCGTCGTAATGTCCGATTTACTTTAGACTGCTTTTGTTCATAACATTAGGACCCGAGAACTCCCTTCTAGGTTTTGACCATTGCCATGTTTAGATAGTTCATATTACGAGCTTCATTTTGATATGTAGTTCGTTTGAATCCGATGTACGGTTTAGGAGAAACGACCGTTTTAAGTAACGGCGTTTCGGGACCGAACCATTACCCCTCGCCTTACTTTGAAACCTTGGTTAAGGACCTTAAATGACTAATTTGGGTAAGAAACAATTATTTAAAGTGGACTAGGCAGTTGGTAAGGTACTCGCGAAAGAATCGCCTTAAAACCCTTAATGGTTAATTTATTAAAAATGGTGGAGCCGAAGGTACTCGAGCAACTTAAGTAAATCGTTAAGCGCGAAAGCAAACGTTAGGACTCTAAATGGTTAAAGTCTAGTTTCTTAAGCAACCGGGGTTTAATTCCGACTTATATTGTTATTCATAGGTTATCGGACCCACTCTAAGCTTAAGTCTATCCGGGAGCACTCAGGCAAGTTTTCTACCCGTATAAACTGTTGTTGTGATGTATATGTGTATATGCATGATCTTGCGATAAATGCATATTAGTTATTAGCAAATTCTTGCGATATATTGTAGCATGTGATATGGTATATATGCATGCCTGTTTCATATTCTTGATTTATATATCTGTTGGTTCAATGCTTATAGTTGCATAATACCTATGCTAGAGATAAGCAGTATTTGCGTATACCCTGAGTATAGGGGACCCAAAGGTGAACCCTTTTCTAAAACCGGGAGTAGATGTTACCGAGTATATGATATATATATATATTTATATATATATATATATTGATATGGTTTTTAAAAACTATTAATCGAATAAGGTTTATTCGATAACTTCATATTATCTAATGAATATTACTTGAATATTCATTCGAGGATTTATGACTCCTTTATATTATTTAATGAATATTACTTGAATATTCATTCGAGGATTTATGACTCCTTTTATTTTATTTAATGAATATTACTTGAATATTCATTCGAGAATTTATGACTCCTTTATATTATTTAATGAATATTACTTGAATATTCATTCGAGGACTTATGACTCACTTTATATTATTTATTAAATATTATTTGAATATTCATTTGAGGACCTATGACTCCGATTATTTACTGAAATATATTCTTTATTTTATTAAAGAATAAGGTGTCGATAATCAAACTTATTTTTGATTATTCAAATAAAGATAGTACTTTCGTATAAGTATATCTTTGGTTATTTAATACTCATTTCAAGTATAAGTTTTACAACTTCTACTTCAAGTCATTTATATAGAGATTATCCTTATGGGAATATTATTTAATAATATTCAGATATTTTCTAATATATCGGGACTGATTTACTTTATTAAATCAGCATTACTCCAAACACTCTTTAAAGTGTTTTCGAGTCTTCCAAATGATTTTTAAAGGTTAGAGCGGATCCCAAAACTCGTTTTCAAATTTAAGATCTTCCTTTTTGAAGGGGACTTGAATACTCGCTCAAAAATCTAAGGGATCCGGCTCTGTGGTGTATTTTATATTCGCAACAAGGTTGCTGTTTTGATAAATGAATTGATTACTTACCCAACGTTCGGGAAGTAAGTCCATCTAATTGAGTCGGCATAAGCGACAGGTCGGGGTACGGTCTATCAAAGTGTAAGTGGCTGGGTGGCAGTCCATCAACGCGTAAAAGGCCGGGTGGCGGTCCAGCACAAGGTCCTTATGTGGCCAGGGTGATGACCGGTGGGGGATTCATCCATCTACTAGTAGAAAAGGTTACTTATTGGTATCTTTGCCTGATCAGCAAGATATCAGGTTTATGCCAAAATTTCTTTTCTTTCCAAATTCATTGGATATTGTAACTCTGTTCATACTTTACATGACAGAGGTTTTCAGGAAATGTATGGGAGATATATATAGGTGTATATATATAGGGACTTAATGAAGTATCTCGTAACTTCATTTCATTCAATAATATTTCAAAGATTGAATTTATTCAAGTATTATCTTGTAGTCTCATCTATGTGATGGACTTTTGAAACTAATTATAACTTGAACGGTGGTAGTTCAAGTAGTATTTGGAAAAGATATAAGTATATTGGAGTATCTTGTAACTTCATCTTTTAAACTTATATCTAGTAAATGATTATCTTATGTATGTCAAAGATTTTCAGAAAAACGTTGAGACAAGGTTAGATATATGAGATCACCTTGTAACGATAGTTTTATACAGTTATAAACTGGAACTCTGTATATATTATGCATGGAAGAGGACTTCCTAGATTTTGAAAAGTATATATGTATATATACTGAATATTTTGCGACTTCATCGCATTAAGATATCAAACTTGGTTCATTTCTTTTGACCAAGACTTTCATGAGTACTATGAGAAGGCTCATATATTGTTAATCATTATACATTTTATTTTGGTGGGCTTGCTGCTCACCCTTGCTTTCTTCTTTCATCACACAATAACAGATAGAAAAGATGAACATGACCAAACTCCCAATTCACGAGCGGATAGGAAACGTTCCGCAGTTTCCTATAGGCATTGATGTCGCTGTAGCTGAGGTAGGAACTACCAATAGGCTACGCTTCAACTTTTGATGTACCAGATTTATGTATATTTATGAATTGTAATAATGGCAAAGAAATGTAAATTTATTCAGAAACCCTTTTAAGGTGTATTGGCATATAATTGTGGAATAAAACGACTTGTGATTATTTTTGGATATTCATCTCTGAGACTATAACTTGTGGTGTGTGTGTTTATTGTGGGGTCATAGTACAGAGTAGTTGATTATTTATTAAGATTGGGTGTTATTAAGGGAAATGGAACTCGTGACAACCCGGATCCCCGACCCCGGATTTGGGGGTGTTACAACTTCGCTGCCTTGATTCAGTTTTGATGGTGGTATATATACACGCACGCGTATGTGTATGTATTCGTCACGTGTGTGTGTTGCCGCTGTTGTGACTTTTGAGGTGATATTGTTGGTCGATTGTGGTGTTTTGCAAGTGTAGTCCGCATAATTGATCATGTGATTCTGATTATTGTCCCTGTAATTAATTTGAATCGATTATTATTGGATTTTGTAAATTATGGTGAAATTTCGACAGGAAACCCGTAGGGGTACCGTCAAAATTATGCCACTGTCAGCGATGAACTCGTTGAGCTGATGGATAAATGGCGATGATGATCCGAGAGCCAAATAACAAATTTATAAAACATATTTTATAACTTTTGAAATAAAAGTAGTAGTTAAATAATTATTCTCGAGATTATTTGGATTCCGTTGTTGTGAAATTAGATTGGTTGCGTCGATTATGTTTCGACGGGTAGGCCGACAAGCAGAGGAGACGCTGCCCGATTTTTTGGGAAATTAAATTTGAAAATACGGGGACATATCATGTGATTACTAGTCAAATGTATATAACTATATAATTATAAATATTTTGCGAGATTTACTTGTGTGTCATGATCAACTATTTTGTATAATAATTGACAACCCTGTTTTCCCAAAGCGACGGGTATAGGTATTTTCCGAAAATGATTACAGAACCGAGTTTTGAGTACGTGTACCTTAGCTGTTATGTGTAATATAGTAATACGTGCACTTACGAGTTGGGAATTGTTATCGTCTGGGTAAAGTGAATAGCGAGGATATGTCAAGCATAGTTGTTCATCTCATATAGAGTATTTCAACTCTGTAGGTTTTAGTCGGAGGACCCGAGAAGTGACGTCGAACTAAAGATAACCTAGTGATCAGTCGACAAGCTCAGCAAGGTTCCAATCGAAGGACTTGAGTGTTCAATTGGATCCTGGATAGTTTATAAGGAGACGATAATGCCAAGCGTCCAAGTCGGTTCAAGGTCAACTAGTAATATTTGTAAAGCTCTGCGAGGCAAGTACCCCTGACCATACTTTTATGGTTCAGTATATATGAATGAACTGTTGTTTTATTTTTGAACATAAACAAAAACGTTTTAAGTTACGTATCCCCTGTATTTGAAAATGTTGCTTAAAATATGTTTTGGGGAGAAATAACTTCTGAAAGTACCTATCTCTAAAATGTGATTAAAATGGAAAAGATGTGTTGAATAATGTGTTGTGATAAAATTATTTTAACAAGAGATAGGTGTAAGCGATATGAAAACTGGATAAGACGAATCAGATATTGGATAACTTTGTGTAAGCGGCTAACTCGGTTGTGCACCCTATCTTCACCGATTAGTCCAGCATAGTTAATCAAAGACCTAGCTAGTCTCTGCGGATCTGATTGATTTGTATGAAAGCCCGATCAACTTTCCTAGATAATTTGTGTGATAGCCCATCCAGCTATCACACTCAACTTCTCGACATTCTATTTCTCTATTTCTTAATACCAATCTTAACCCTCTACCCATTCCCGATAATCTAGGCTTGTGGCAGTGACTTTAAACCTTAGCTTTGATGCCAAACGTATGACGCCCTCCAAACTTGGGTCAGAAGTTTGGGGTCCACAACACACACACACACACACACCAGATTTAAACCTGTTTATGAATATAATAAAATATATACAATGACCCTACTTACCATATTCCACGTTTCATAGCAGTTAAAGTATGCCCATGAGCCACAGCCTTATTTATATTATAAATGCTCCATATCCCAGTTTATTTATCTTACAACGGAAGTAAACTTTATTACACTATCAACACAAATAAAGCCAAACATCATCTTCTAGCTTATTCCAATTCAACCTGGAAACCTAGCTCGCACACTTGTCTGGGGATCCTCGCTATCACCAATTTCCTTTTCAACTGGAAAGAACATTAACAGATTCGCAAGAGTGAGCTAACTAGCTCAGTAAGTCATAATGACAACACTGAGATTGAATAATGATCAATTGAAATGATATAAGAAATCAAGTTTCCTAATAAGCAATAATTAGAATTGGATATTCACTTCCATTTTAAAAACCAAGGTTAGGCTGCTGATTAGTCACGCACTAACCCCGAGCAAGGCTCCTAGCTTTGCTCTATATACTGGATCCAAGGCATACATTGGCCTATTATGACCACGAATCTGGTCCATATTTGAAAATAATCCAATTCTATAATAATAATATGATAATCAATGAAATTTCAATAAGGTGAATCATAAACAACACTATCTTGAATCATAAGGTGATTTATAGTTTCATGAAGGTATAACAAGGAAATCATAAAGGTTAGGTTTCAATCAAGGAAAGAATCAGAAAGTAGAAGACCTAAGGGTTCAAGAGTTACAAGAATTGGTCTTTTGTTATACAAGACATAAGGGTTGGTATGTTATGCAATCTCGTATCAAGAATCAGTATATGGTAGATATGTATTTATGGAGTAGTATCGTATATGTGTGGTTCGTATCCAAGAATTCAACAATCAATGGTTTACAAGAAATCAGGCTTGCGGCTCAAGATCAATAAGAATCAGGGTTTAGGGTTAAGTACTTTAAAGTAATTGCAATATAGAACAAGAACGATTAGGAATACGTGCAATTATACTACAAGGAAGGGTATAAACACTTGCCTTATCAATCCGCTTTTATTCTACTTGCACTCGTCAACTGGTTCCCACTCACTGACTACTTGGTTTCCCTTTCTACGTCTCGTTTCCTCTGTTAAACATCACATTATTTATCAATACTCATTCTCATTTCGTTCTATTTGTTACAAGCTTCTAACTACCCTTCGTGTCACTCAAATCCGACGTACGGATTGAAAGTTATGATAAAAACCGTCAAACAATGCACATATAGTCATATTATATATCAATCAGATCACATATAACACGTAGCATGTAAGATATTCAGTTAAAATAATTATTTAAAGAAGATTCGTGGTTAAAATGATTATCCATGTATTTAATACAAATTTTTCAACATTTTTCGGAATTAAAATGGGTTTCCGAATCATTTTATAATTAAATAATAGGGTTCGTACACCCGAATATGACTTTAAAATAATTTTATAATAATTATCGAGCCACGAAAATAATTTAAAATAATATTTTAAATCTCGCAACTATTTTTCATAATTTTTAAATCCAAATAAATAATTAAATCTAAATTAATAATCAATTAACATTAATTAATAACTAATTAAATTATTTAATAAATTAATATTTAAATTAATTGAATAATTAAATAATTAATTATCAACTAAAATTAATTAATTAAGTAATTAATATTTATTTATAAATTAAAAATAATTTTCAGAACTGAAAATATTGATTTTTGAAATTTAAAATAAATAAAAATATTTTGTGAAAATAATTATAAAAAGAGAATATATTTTTTGTAAATAATTAAAATAGGAGTCTGATTTTTGCAAAAACACAGAAACCTTGAGGGCTAACCTGCAAAAACAACATTTGAGAAAAGGTTTTTGTAGTAAAATGAATCAAAACTGGGTCAAACCCCCGGTCAGAATTGACCCGAATGGGTCACCAAAATTCTGAAGAACACGGCAGCCGGAAAATAATCCGGCGAGGCTAATTCAAGCAAATACTGTATCGTTTGATTCGATTCTACACTCCAATCAATCCCTCAACACATCAGCAATTTAGGGATGATTTTAGTTCGGGTTTACAACCCCTGGACAACGTTTGCCGGCGAAAACAAATAAATTTCCGGCGAGCTCGATTAAAAACCGACGAGTTCAATTACGGGTTATCCAGGAATCGTCTGTTGTACAAATATACATGAATCGATTCCAAATTCAACAAGGAACATAACCTATTTATCAAATTAGGTTAGGAATGAGTTTTCTAAAGAGTTCCCGGTTGAAAAACGTAAAAACGGTTGAAGTTGGAAGATCCCCGGTTTTATAAAATAGTTTTGTAATTATACAGAAAATAATTCATAAATTCATAAATCATTTTAAAATCATATAACCGTCCAAAAATTATGAGAAAAATATCACAATTATCTATATTTTATTCTGGACATAATAAAATTAATATACTCATATCCTATCACATATAAACATCTAAATATTATTATCAATCATCAGATAATTCACCAAAATTCACATAATAATCACACAATAATCATTTATTGATAAAAATAATTGCACGCTATATCCCAGATATTACACCTAATCTAGACGAGATTCCAATAGCCATGGAATTTCCGGACGTTTTTCTCTCAGACAGGTTACCAGGATTGTTCCCTGATCGTGAGTTCGAGTTTTCTATTGACCTAGTACCCGGAGCTAAACCAATGTCAAAGGCTCCATATTGTATGGCCAGTGGGAATGAAAGAATTAGTAGGTAACTGCAGGAGTTATTGGATATGGGGGTGATCAGACCGGATGTATCCCCGTGGGGGTGAACCAGTGTTGTTTATGGAGAATAAGGATGAAAGTTTGAAATTATGTACCGACCATCAGAAGTTTAATAAGTTGACAAATAGGAATAAGTAACCCCTACCTAGAATTGATTACTTATGTGGCCTAATTAAAGGAGCATGCTATTTCTCAAAGGTGGATTTATGATCAGGCTAACACCAGTTAAAGATTAAGCCTGAGGTCGTACCAAAGATTGCGTTTAGAACAAGATACGGACATTGGGAATTTCTGGTGATGTCATTGGATTAATAAATGCACCAGCCGTCTTAAAGGTCTAATGAACATAATGTATAATGAGTCCTTGGATCAGTTGTAATTGTATTTATTGATAACATCCACGTCAATTCAAGGGCTAAGGAAGACCAAGCCGAATACCTGAAGATTTCTCTATGAAGGGTTGGAAAACAACAACTGTATTCTAAGTTTTCAAAGTATAAATTCTGGTCAGAATTAATTAAGGACTACGATTGTTCTATTAATTACCACCCAGGCAAGGTCCATTTAGTGACAGATGCCTTGAGTAGAAAAGAAAGATTGAATATCATTAATATTGCTGAAGAATAAGCAAGGGAATGGAAGAAGTTAGAAATTGAAGTTCAAGTGCCCAGAGGTAATAAGGAGCAATTGTAGATCACTTCTCAGTCAGAATTGATGGAAGGAATCAAGAAGTACCAAGAAGAGGTCATGAATCAAGAATTAGACAGTTTGACTGAAGAAGAAATTTGTACTCAAAGGGATAGCAAAGGTATGTTTAGGTTTCCTCGATAATATGGATTCTCAATGTAATTTAGCCGAAGAATGAAATTTTGCGAGAAGCCCAAAATTCCAAGTTTTCTATCCACCCGGAAAGTACTAAAATGTACCAGATTTGAAGCAGAACTTTTGATGACCAAGAATGTTTGGGAACTAAGTAGAAGATGAATACCGCCTATCATCCTCAGAAGAATGATCAAAGTGGAAGACCAATTTAGACGATAGCAGATATGTTGAGAGTATGTGCTTTGGATTTTAAAGAAAACTAGAATTATCATTTGCCATTAATTGAGTCCTCCTATAATAGTAATTATCATGCAAGTATAGGAATACCACACTATGAAGCCTTGTATGGACGTAAGTGTAGGTCCCTACTTTATTGTGATGGAATGGGATAAAAAAAGTTGTTAGGTCCTGAGTCAGTTCAGCAAACTAAGGACGCAATGGTGTTGATTCAGAAAAGATTACAAGCAGCTCAGTATAGACAAAGAAAGAATGTGGACTGTCATAGAAATGATATGGATATAGAAATATGATCATTAGTATTGCTGAAAGTGTCACCTTAGAAAGGATTGGTTAGATCTGGACAGAAGGGCAAGCTGAATCCTAGTAACATCGGATCGTTCGAGGTATTGAGAAAGGTAGATAAAGTTGCCTGTGAATTGGCGCTGTCACCACAGCTGCAGTATATCCACAACGTGTTCCACGTATCTATGCTGAAGCGGTATATCCCTGATTCGAATCAAGTAATTGAGTACAAGCCAATCGAGTTTCATTCAGATTTGTCCTACGTCGAGCGACCAATCCATCCTAGATCGTAAGGAGCGAGTCCTTAGAAATAAGTCAATTCCTATAATTAAAGTACTTTAGGGGCGTCCTCGAGTAGAAAATTCTACTTGGGAATTATACTCAGATATGCTTCACAAATATCCTCACTTGTTTAATTTATTGAAATCCTAAGGATAGAATCTTTTTAAGGGGAAGGATATAACGACTCGTCTATACGTATTATTAAGAGTCTAATTATCGAATAATTAAATAAATAAAATGAGTTGTGGTTCTGTCAGTTGTGTGTTGCCTTATTATTAACTGTGTGTGACTTGTTTGCGTTCGAGGGTTATTTATATGGTTAATTGTTGAGCTGTATGGTTTTGTTTTCACTTTTAAAAGTAATTTTATTAAAGTTTTATTCCCATAAATATTAGTATTATCTCTAAAATTATTGTTATGTTTTTAAAATTTCAATAATTATTTTTGGGATTTTATAAAATTTAGAAATCAATGTTTCATTAATTATTTAGCCCTAAATGATTTTTGATTGAATTTAAGTGTAAATTCAATATTGAATTCCAGAGTACTTCAAAAA
Organism: Apium graveolens; assembly: GCF_009905375.1. Lineage (NCBI taxonomy): Eukaryota > Viridiplantae > Streptophyta > Magnoliopsida > Apiales > Apiaceae > Apium > Apium graveolens. The sequence goes on along the minus strand of NC_133650.1, from coordinate 210,858,877 downwards.
TTATGAAACTTATATTTTATTAAGTTTTGAATATTTCAAGAATTTTAAAATTATTTTGGGAATTTTTAGGATTAGATTCACCCGCACGTTTGTTCGTCAAATCGTTAAATGCGGGTATGTCGTGTGTATCAAAAATGCTTATTAAATTATGAAAATTTTATTTTATTAATTTTTAATTGTTCTAAGAATTTTAATATTTAATTGGTAATTTTTCGGATCATCTTCACCCACAGCTTTGCTCGATAGGTATAAAACGAGACAAAGCAATCATATTTGTAAGTACAGGGACACGTGTTGGGTTTTCAGAATGTGTAATATTTTGTGTCAATTGTTGATTGGGGAGGATACATATAAAAAAAACTATCACCCCCCATCCCATGTTCCCTTATCGCCTAGCCCCTCCCCCAATTTACTCGATTCCCATGCTCTCTTCCTCACAATCTCTTTATTTCTCTTGGACAATCTCTCTGTTTCCTTGTTACTCCCTCATCCTTTTCCCCGATTACTTCTTGTTGCTGGTAATTACTTGTACCGCCTGTTATTGTTTCTCCACTCGCCGTTTTCTTCCTTCCGATGACTTCGCCACCTTAATTCAGTTTTGATGGTGGTATATATACACGCAAGCGCATGTGTATGTATTCGTCACGTGTGTGTGTTGCCGCTGTTGTGACTTTTGAGGTGATATTGTTGGTCGATTGTGGTGTTTTGCAAATGTAGTCTGCATAATTAATCCTGTGATTCTGATTATTGTTCCTGTGATTAATTTGAATCGATTATTATTGGATTTTGTAAATTATGGTGAAAATTCGACAGGAAACCCGTAGGGGTACCAACGAAATTATGTCACTGTCAGCGATGAACTCGTTAAGCTGACGGATAAATGGCGATGATGATCCGAGAGCCAAATAACAAATTTATCAAACATATTTTATAATTTTTGAAATAAAAATAGTAGTTAAATAATTATTCTCGAGATTATTTGGATTCCATTGTTGTGAAATTGGATTGGTTGCGTCGATTATGTTTCGACGGGTAGGCCGTTAAACATAGGAGACACTGCCCGATTTTTCAGGAAATTAAATTCAAAAATGCGGGGACATATCATGTGATTAACGGGATTACTAGTCAAATGTATATAACTGTATAATTATAAATATTTTGCGAGATCTACTTGCGTGTCATGATCAACTATTTTGTATAATAACTGACAACACTATTTTCCTGAAGCAACGGGTATAGGTATTTTCTGAAAATGATTACAGAATCAAGTTTTGAGTACGTGGACCTTAACTGTTATGTGTAACATAGTAATACGTGCACTTACAGGTCGGGAATTGTGATCGTCCGGGTAAATTGAATAGCGAGGATATGTCAAGCATAGCTGGTCAGCTAACATAGAGTATTTCGACTCTGTAGGTTCTAGTCGGAGGACCCGAGAAGTGACATCGGACTAAAGATAGCCTAATGATCAGTCGACAAGCTCAGTAAGGTTCCAATCGAAGGACCTGAGTTTTGAAGTCGGATCCAGGATAGTTTAATAGGGAGACTATAAAGCCGAGCATCCAAGTCGGTTCAAGGTCAACTAGTAATATTTTTAAAGCTCTGTAAGGCAAGTTTTTATGTTTCAGTATATAAGAATGAACTGTTGTTTTATTTTCGAATAGGAACATAAACGTTTTAAGTTACGTATCCCCTGTATTTGAAAATGTTGTTTAAAATATGTTTTGGGGAGAAATAACTTCTGAAAGTACATATCTCTAAAATTTGATTAAAATGGAAAAGAGGTTTTGAATAATGTGCTATGATAAAATTTTTTTAATAAGAGATAGGTAAAAGTGATTTGAAAATTGGATAAGATGAATCAGATATTGGATAACGTTGTGTAAGCGGCTAACTCAGTTGCACACCCTATCTTCACCGATTAGTCCAACATAGTTAATCAGAGACCTAGCTAGTCTCTACGGATCTAATTGATTTATGTGAAAGCCCGGTCAGCTTTCCTAGACAATTTGTATGATAGCCCGGCCAACTATCCTTGATAACTTGTGTGGAGGCCTGATCAGCCGTCCCTATATAACATCCAATATATATCTGATTTTGGTTTTTTGGTTCCCGTAATGGAATAAATGGTTTTGTGATTCCTGTAATGGAACAGTGGATTTGTAAATGAAAGTGGCATGCTAAAATTGAACTTTGGTATTTACACACAGCACACGACTGATGATATTATTTTACAGAGCATGCTAGTTGTTGATATCCAGTTTATACTTGTTTTTGTAAACGAGTTATGATTTCTGTTCCTATAACTGTTTTTATAAACTGTTTACTTGTTATACATATAATGGTACTGCTGGGAAATTAATTGATCACCCTTGCAAAATATTTTTGTATATATGTATGGTAGATGCCTAGGAGACTCATCCGTCATAGTCAGGGTAGAGTTCTGATTCCTTCCATACCAGGTTCCTCTGAGATAGTTATGTCGGACCAGATGTGGTCTGTTGAGTTGCTGTATTAAGTTAGTTGTGTCAGGATTGTTGAAATAAGTTAGTTTGTAATAGTTGTGGGACCTAAGTCATACTTAAACCTGGATAAGATCTTGGAAAAAGGGGGTTGTGTTTATGTTGTATTAATAATCAATTTAGTTGTATTATTTGTGATTTGTTGATGGTCGTAACGTCAACTCCTGACTCCGGGGTTGAAGTCATCACATATCCGTCCAAATAAGTTTCTCATTCTTCTTTGTCAACTTCGTCCATAGGACAGCAATCTTAGAAAAATATTATACGAATCTTCTATAATATCCCGCCTCGTTCCTTTGAATATCACCTCAACTCTATCCTTGGACTTCAATTTCACTTTCTTTCTTCTACACTCGATTTGCGGATCATGGTTTGACAACCAATCCATCCCTAATATAACGACGAATTATCCTAACTTAAAAGGTATTAAGTTAGCAGAAAAGTGTTAGACCTTCTATAACCATATCATAATTGGGACAAATTCTATTGGCAGTAACTTTTTCTTGATTTGCTACTTCTATAATCAAATTGCGTTCAAGAGGGTACGCAATGCACTTTAATATATCAATAACACTTTCAGCAATAAAAGATCCAGTAGCTCCATAACCCATTCACACTTTGACTTCTATTGAATTTATAACAAGCGTACATGCTACCACATCCGTGCTTTTCACTGCATCTTTCATAGTCATATTGAATGATTTTGCCCTTGGATGGGCTGCTGGTGCTGGTGGGGGTGGTGGTCCAGCAATCCTAAGCACATTTTCCTTCTAAACAGGCTCCTTACAGTTCCTTGCCATATGGCCCACCTTTCCATACTTAAAACAAGTCATCTCTGGCTTTCCTGCAACGCTTGAGCATTCCGTTGAGTAGTGTCCTTTCTGGTTACATTTGAAGCACGTCACATTTAGCTTATTGTACCTTCCCGGGTGTCGCTTTCCGCAAATCTTACACTCGTGAATCTGTCTACTCTCCTTCGTTGACTCTCCCGCCTTCTGAAAATGATTCTTTTGATTCCCATTCCCGGGCTTAAACTTCTGAAATTTCTGATTCTAAATTCCCGTATTCCTTCCAAACTTCCCTCTAAACTTGGAACTTCCCTGTTCTTGTTCTGAATCCTAAAACTTTCTTTTCTTTCCTTCACTTTCCCATTTAGTTGCTTCTCTTTCTCCTTCTACGATCATGGCTTTCTGTATCAAAGTAACGTAAGTTCTTATATCTAGAAGAGCCACTTGACTCCTCATCCACGTCTTAAGTCCTGGTTGGAATCTTTTGGCCTTCTTAGCTTCTATATTCACATACTCAGGCACAAACCTTGCCAACTCCCAGAACTTCACCTCAAACTCCGCCACTGTCATGTCTTCTTGTCTAAGATTCAGAAATCTCATTTCCAACTGGTCTTGCATATAACTTGGCAAATACTTCTCAAGATATAACTCCGTGAACTTCTCTCAAGAAATGGCTTCTCCCTCTAGCAACACCTTAGTAGATTCCCACCAGTAACTGGCCTCATCCTTGAGATAGTAACTTACGTATTGCGCCTTCTTATCCTCCTTAACTTTCGCTAACTCAAAAGCCTTCTCAATTTCTTTCAACCAAGATTGAGCTTTAATCGAACCTGGAAATCCTACAAACTATGGGGGATGAATGGGTTGAAATTTTTTGAAATTCCCGACTCTAGGGACTGGGGTTGTTGTAAAAGTCAAAAGAGTCGGTTCATCATAGGGGTGTCTTGGTTTTGTTCTTGATCCTGGGTCTGAGTTTCTTCTTCTTGGTGATTTGGTGAAGTGGCCTTTTTATAAACCTGATGAGCAATTATTTAGCAATACAATAGCATGGCATACATAACAATAAAGATTCTTTTGGAAATAGTTTTGTGGGTTTTAAGTTTTACCCAGTTGCGCATTTAATCCTATTACTACATAATCCACTCATCGGTTAGGGTTCTCACATGACATAATATGTATTATCACAAAGATTTCCGGATATGGTTTACTCAGGAAACAAGATATGTAAAATAGTTTGTGAAACTTTAAGATTCCGTAATATGGAGACAAAATGCATAGATAGTTCAGGGAATTCATTGGCTTCTTGTAAGACAATCAAAGTACATAGATAAATAGTTCCAATACCGTAAGTTCTGGGAACAAGATACAACAACATAGCAGGGTTAAATAGAGGAAAAACTGGAAAATATCCCCTATCTACCCCTAACTTCTACCTAAATACTACTATAATAACCAACACTAAGTTCTGAAATACAATACAACATAAAGAGAAAAAGGGATCCCGATATCTGACCAAGTATCCCAAGCCTACCGGTGCTAAAAAAGAAACCATAACAACTACGGGCTCCATCAGATGTCCCGCATGATCTCACAACTCACTAACCATCAAAGTCAAGAATCTCCATCAACACAGTTAGCATCCAACGAATGATCTTATGAACCCTCCAGGCCTCGGCCTCAGCATCACTAGAAGATGGTTCCTTCTCCAACCGTCTACGGGAAACCTGCTCCACCATCTGAATATGAACTATCCACTCAGACTCCAGTACTGACATCTACTGCCTAGACTCACGGGCCATCCTATCTACCAATGCTCCCAAATCAGAGATACGGGAATACACAAAGTCTCGGTCCCGGTCTAGCTTTCCACCAACATGGATGGGCACAGGCATAACAGGCTCTCGTTCAGGGGCTGGGGTCTCTGGAACTGGTCTCAGGGAAAATACCTGTATAGGGGCCTCACTGCTCTCAGATGGATCCTCCTCAGGGTCTGAACTAACATACAGGGGCTCCACTGAAGAGGGTGAAATAGAGTCCACTGGGGAACCAGGCAAACTATGCTCAGAATCTAAATCGCTACCACTACTAGGGTCCTGAGATAAAACATAAACAACAACAAATAAACAGCATTAGGGTTAAATAAAACTTCTAAATGACTCAACACCCCAGCTCTAATTGCTATCTTGACCTATTTACCTTAGCCAATACCTAATAGTCTAACTCAATTATATATGAGTCAAACACTCTCGCAATATATATATATACCCAAATTCCCTTTTTATCCTAACTTTTCTCAGGGACTAGATCCTGTAACTCTGATACCAACTTGTGACGCCCTCAATCTCGGGGTTAGGAAATGAGGACCCACACACCATTAAACTAATACAATAACAATAGATATAATAAACCCCGATTATAATAACAGGATCTAAATAGGATTAAGTATGAGACAAGATTACAACTGCAAACCAGAATAAATATATTACAACCCAAAATATACTTAAATTTAAATTTATTCAATTCCAACATGGAATCGACAGATAACACAAAGTATCTGAACCAATTTTACAAGTCCTCCAACTAACACGCTTGCTCACACACAGCAACTACATGCTCTGGCATCTGGAAACCTACAACTCGGTAAGGACCGTCAGAAACGCTCTTGCGAGCGGTGCGCCTAAGTCTGGCCATCTTCTTGCTTAACTGTCATGGTTATATCAAAGCAAATAAATGAGCAAAGAATCTCAGCAAGTAACTATATAGACAGTTCTACAAAGCAATATCAATAGCAATATCTGAGGCATTCTACTTTCATTCTCTAGGTGGCAGATTATTGGCTAAGTAAAGGTCATGAAAAGGTTTCGGGCTTTCAGGATTCAAAGATCAAGATTGGGAGAAAGCCGACATTCATCACAAATCAATAGCAGGACTCTGAAAGAGTTTCTCAATTGAAAGAAGCAATTATTCAAGCTTCGAAATTCAACAACTAATTAAAGTGATAGGGTTCACGGGTTTCACATCTTTAACGAAGATACAAATCATTTCATTTAAAAGAAGCAAACTTTTTTACATATTATATTCATTTTCTCTTTTATAAAACATAAAGGAACCGTTGTTTGGAATATCCATCTATTAAATATAATATGGGTGATCAGCCCGTACCGAGATCCATCTGGTCGTTATGGTACCTATGGGATTATTTCAGCCTTATATTGGACTAGCCCCCCTAGCCTCTTATGTGACTGGACTAGTCCCACTAGTCTCTTACGTCTCTATCCAATCCATCAGGAATTCTTTTGGAAAACCTTTGTGTTGACAGTAGGAAAAGTTGACTAAGTTCATTTTATCATTACCTGGAATATGAAAGCATTCTAACTCATTCAAGTCGAAAATCATTCTTAAGTTCAATTCAAGATTTCAAGGAAAGTGAACGAATCGAAAGTAAACAGGGATCAATACTAAAGATCTTGATTTAGTGTTAATCAGGGTATACTAGATCGGGATCAGAATAGTTCCAAAGATCAATACAAAACAAGGTATACGGGTTATCGAAGAATCCAAGTTAATCAAGATATTACGTAAGTATGTTCGTAAAGGTTCTCTTAGGTTTACGAGATTAAAAGATAATAAAGGGATAGAGTGAGGTAATAAATGTCGGGATCAATAGGGTAATTACAAACAGTTGGACGGGAATTGATAACAAGTTGTCACAAGGAACAATAATAGGGTTTCTCATAAATCAATAACAGGCTTATCACAAGCAATATAAAGAATCACTACTTTATCATAGCATTGATAATATCCTCTCTATAATCAAATCATAAGAGAATGCAAAGTTACTTGCCTCAAATAGCTTTCCTGTTTTACGGTTATCGAGCTAATGCCACCTACGACCTCTTTTCCTTTACTAGCTTTAGAGCCTCTTCTATCTGAATCTACAATTCAACATAAAACCCTAATTAGATACTCGATCACTCTCGACGTCTCTCAGAATGTCTAACATTTACCCCAATCGCAATAACACTTAGTTTAGTACTTACAAACATATTCACATAGCACATAACACGATATGCTTATATACTATTTATAGCATTGACCATAAATCCTTTTGATCGACTCTACAACATGCACTTAATACTCATACAAGCAATCCTTACTTAAAATATAACCATTTAACATCAAACACTTATACCTCATCTTTGTTTATCAAAAATTTGAATTAATACAACAAGATCAACCATATAAAATAAACATGCATTAAAATCTCTACTATCAATTGCTCAACCTTAAACCAAATACCCATTTGCATTACTCCTAGTAGATTAGATCCTAAACTTTTAGAAAAATCCATGAACCTCACATGCATGCAACCATTACTCCAAACTCGTCCAATCAAGTTATCAATAATCACTAAAGTCGAATTAAAAACACCAAATTATCAAAATCATGAATCACATCAATTTAACCAAGTAATTTAAATTATTCCCTTCTTAAAATCCAAAGATGATTCGATCCTAATCAACCAAAACAACACGCAACTATTAAATCAACATGCAAAGTCAATTTCCACAAATTGAACTTAATCTAAATCAAATTCTAATAATAAACAACTTTTTAAACCAATTCCATTTGAAAACCGAAACCAAACACAATTTTTGAACAAAACCTTGTATGCATTTATAATTCTCAACATACACACTCTCTAAATAATAATTTATTCTTAACCCAAATTAATCTTCAAACATTCAACAAATTTTCCAAGTTTAACAATTATTTTTTGAACTAATTTCTTTAAAAACCGAAAAAAATATTTGGACTTTCGAAAATCAATACATGCAATATTCGAAATTGAGTTTATGGACTTTTAAAGATCAATCGAAGCATCATGGATCACCACCAGTTCACCAAAGTTCATCACCGGTGGCGGAAAGGGTTCGGGGTTGCTGGAATTTGGCCCCCAACTCGAAACCTCACCGATAGAACTTATAAACACAGCAAAAATCTACATGCATGCAATCAATCAGTCATTTTTTGGAAAGAGATTAGGAGAAAAACTTGAATCAAGCAAGACCCTGAAAGGGGTTCATCTTTTTCGAACCAACACACGGCCACACTCTCACATGCAAACACATATACATACATATATAATTAGAGGAGCATATATATGAGCTTAAAATTGAAATTCGGCCGTGGAGAAACCAAGAACCGAAATGAGAGAGAGAGAGAGAGAGAGAGTTTTAACGGAGAGAGAGAGAGAGAGAAGAGAGCTCGAGAGTGAGAGAGATGAGAACGAAGAGAGAGAGAGAGAGACCGAGTGAAGAAGAGAAAAAAAAGGGAGGGGTGTATATATATAGCCAAAAATGGCAGGGGCATTTTGGTAAAAATGCAGTCTATTTCTAAATTTTTGTTTTTCGTTTCTGTTGTTTAACACAAAAATCATTCTGAAAAATATAAATCATCTCTATGAGATTAGAATATACCACAAATTCTATTTTTAAAATAAAGAGCGTGAAATTAGCTCTTCTCCCATATTTTGAAATAAATTTTTGAGCGAATAGATCATTTATTATAGATTTTACAAATAAATCCCATATATTAAAAATAAACTCCATAAAATCTTTTAAAATATCATAAAATCAAAATAATCCCGACTATCATTTTTAAAAAGTCCCTTGGACTATTTTAGAGGTAATAAAATAAATATCGCACCTTGATCATACTCCTATAATTTTTATAAAAATGATTAAAGACCAGCAAAATTCTTATAAACATTTAAAACTCCACATATCTCATATTTAAACACGCATACATCAAATAAGATGCAAATACATAAGATCATCAATTATATTTCACATTCGTATTCTTAAACACCTTAATCCTTTTTTCAAAACAGGTTTCGTTCAATTTGACGGCCCGACAACACAACTTAAGCCCTAAGTTGACTCATCAAACTGGAACGAGTTACTTTACGTTCCTAGTTACTATTATACAACAATGACAAGCAAACCACAAAATCATTTAACCTTTTATTAATTCACATAAATCCACATAAACCATAATTATAGCACAAAACTATAATTTATTCATTTAACGACATCGCGAAATTTCCAATCGCTACACCCCCCAACTCTGTGTTATATTTCACTGCACTTAATGTATAATGTAACGCCCGGGAAATATTATGTATATATTTTTATCAATAAATAATTATTAAGTAATTTTATGTGAATTTTGGTGAATTATTTGATAATTGATATTAATATCTGGATGTTTATTTCTAATAAAATTTAGATTTTTTAATTTTTAATTATCCAGAATTAAATCTAGATAATTTTGGTATTTTTCTGGTAATTTTTATGATTTTATAAGGATTTATAGAATTAACAATGATTATTTTTACATAATTATAAAATAAATTTTTAAAAACAGAAATCGTCTCACTTCAATTGTTTTTGCGTTTTTACAACCCAAAGCTCTTCTGAAAACTCCTTCCTAACCTAATTTGATAATTCTGAACACTTTCCGTGTTTTAACTTTTTCGATCCGGGGTACGGTTTGACCTGTACAAGTCCCGGTGTGAAATTTTCGATACACAAACCATTTTATATATCGACAAGAATCCATATTCTGAAAAGGCGAGACATTATTACCTTAATTTCATATAAAGTATTTTATACGAAGCTCTGTTTTGATAATTATCCAATTCTGGTATTAAAATCGTATCGTCTTTTTAGTTACTTAGCGGCTAAATAACCCATTTTCGGAACCGATCTGTAAATGTAATTATTGAATTATTAAACAAATAAAATAGGTGATGGTTCTGTTAGCTGTGTGTCATTGTGGTATAAATTGTTTATGATTTGTTGGACGCGATGATTAATTTTATAATTAATTATCGAGCTATATGCATTTAATTCATTTTAAAGTGATTTTATTGAATATTTATTCCTAAAAATGCTAAAATTGTTTCTAAAATTATTTTTGTTGTTCTATAATTTCATTTATTATTTTTAGGGGTTTATAAAATTTAGAAATCAATATTTTATTTATGAATTAATTTTAAATGATATTTTGACTTCATTAAATTGTAAAATCAGTATTTAATTCCAAGGATTCTTCAAAAAAATGTGAAATTCATATTTTATTAAGTTTGGAATATTTCGGAAATTTTAAAATTATTTTGGGAATTTCTGGCTTTTATTTAACTGCACGTTTGGTCGTTAAATTGTAAAACGCGGGTAGGACGCACGAATCAAAAAAAAAATTAAAATTTACAAGAAATTTTATTTCATTAGTTTTAAATTATTCCCCAAATTTTAAGAATTATTTGAAGAAAATTTAGAATTATTTGATAATTGATCAAGTTTTATTTACTCGCATCTTACTCGTTAGATTAACAAATTTCGATATTTATCGGGATAATTACTTCGCTTATCCGGATAATCTCTCCTTCTTTATCCCTTCAGTTCTCTCTCCTCTGCGTCTCTCTCTTCGGGGGCGTGCCTCTCCCTCGATCCTAATCTCTCTCAATTCTCTGCTCTCTCTCTACTATTAATCTCTCCCTCGCTTCTCTTCTCTCTCTCGTCTTCCTCTGTCCCTTCCCTTGTGTTCGTGTTTCTCCTCCCTCATGCTCCGGTGAGCCGCCTCTGTTTCCGGCCATCTGTTTCACGGCTTCCTGCCGCTGCTCGTTTCTTTTCCCGGCCGTCTCTTTTTCCAGTTGGCCTCGTGCCTTCTCAGTCTGCTTCGTATGTAAACGTTTATATATATATATATATATATATATATATTTATGTGTGTGGGTGTGTGACTGTGCATGTGTGTGTTACAAGTGTGTGTGTGTGGGTTGGGCGACGCATGGCCGTGTGTGTGCCCCTGTGTTCCCTGTGATGTCTCTGTTGGTGTTATTTTCCGGTTGTTTTCCGATTGGGGGCGCGTGTTTGCGCGTGCTTCTTGCTGGGTTACGATTTTATTAATTTTAATTTTTATCCATTCTTTTCTGCAGGATTTATTTGATTGAAATTTGTGAAATAAAAAAAAAGACATAAATATTTTGTGTGGGAGATTAATAATAATTAATCGGTGGAATTCGTATGGAAACCCGAATTTATCGGGCACCGACGAATTTTACCGCCGTCGGCAATGAGCCTCGGCGAGCCGACAGTTATTAATGAAATAAATTAGTTCGTAATAACAATTATGAAACGAAAACGAATAAAATTAGTTTATAAAATAAATTTCGAAATGAATGAAAATGGTTAATAACTGAATTGTATTGGTGATTGGGAATGGCGTATGGATTGTAAATTGGATGATTGGTTGTTGTTATGTTGTGATTGACATCGATTTGATCTCGACGGGTAGGCCGATAAACAAAGGAGGCGCTGCCCGATTTTTGGGAAATTAATTCCGAAATATCGGGAACGTAACCTATAATTATCGGAGACGTCGAATAATCATATAAATTATATTATATGAACTGGACTGCGATTGAGACAAGATAATTTATAAATAATAGATTACCCTGTTTTTCAAAACGACGAGTATACGTATTTTCTGAAAATGAATACCGAACCAAATTTCGAAGATGTGAACCATAACTGCTATCTGTATTTCGATAATACATATAAATATGAATTCGGTTATGAAATCGTATGGGTAGAATATGATGACGATTTGATGTTAAGTTTAAGCGGTTATCTGAATTAGGGCATTTCAACCCTGTAGGTTTTAGACGGAAGACCCGAGACGTGACATCGGACTAGGAATGATCTAGAGATTAGACATCGAGATCAACGAAGTTCCAACCAAAGGGTCTGAATGTTGGGATCGTATCGGGAATAGGATAGTAGGTGGACGATAAAGCCGAACGATCAAAGTCGAACCAAAGTCAACCAGTAATAACGGTTAAAGCTTATTGAGGCAAGTATTCGTGCTTTTCTTTTAAATACTGCAAGTATTCTTGAATTTTCTTTTAATTATTGCAAATAGTTATTCACTCCTATTCTAAGTTCAGAATAGTTAAATGTTTTATATTTCGCTGCAATTACTCATACTTTGCTTGTTCAGTTATTCTTGTTTCTATAATTCGATTGCTCTCATGAGCAAATACCCATTTTCTTCGGGTTATTTGCGAACCCTGAATTGGGAAGTTTTGACTTCAAAATGGTTTGACATCCAAACACTCTACGGGCTGGATAATGATACTTTGGGGATTAAGTTTTATTTAATCCTAAGGACCGAAACATAATCGGTGCCTTGAGATGGGCCGTAGTGGCTGGGGACCCGACTAGATCTATATATTGAGATATAGATCTGCATTATATTCTGACTGATCAGCAGAATATAGATGCGAACTAGTGTTCAGTCTAATTTATTGTTGATCGCCATTACTGGCATTCCTTCTTGAAATAAAATGTGATTATGGTTTAAAGTTATTCTTTCTTAGCACTCAGTTTCGGGAAATTACAATGTTTCTAAATTAATTCGAGGTTCAGATTGTTGCTGCAGCATTAGTTGCTCAGTGATAATTAGAATCTTGAATGAATTGAGATCTTCTTAATTATTAAACCCGTCCTTATCAGGTTGGTTTAGCAGGCTAAGTCTATGGAAACTTAGTCGATAATGATGGATACTGAATAGTTAGGAATTTCTTGAACGTCATTTTATGAATAGTTGTTGCATTCGTTGTTCAAGTATGAAGTGTGACAAGAAGATATTTTAAAAACACGCAATTCTGAAACTCTTATAAAATGTCATTATTTCCTATGTGATTTATAGTAATGCAAATCAAATTGATTTTAAGATAACGAAGTATATCCTTTAAATAATTTCGTGTTTCGCTCTTCAAAATATTTCAGAGATTTTATCCGGAAGTTTTCTTTGATTTTAATGCTTGAACTCAAAATATATATACTTGCTGGGCATTTTGGCTCACTCTTGCCTTGTCAATTCTTATTTCTGCCAGAAACAGATAAGGATTAAAGTGAATAGCTTTGATAGACAGCAGAAGTTAGAGAAATTTCCATTGCGAGAGGTTGAAGGTGTTAGAAGAATGTGACAAGAGCATTAGTTCAAAGGTATTTACACTTGTATTATAGTTGAAGTGAGTTGTAGAAGGTAAGATTCTTGTTTCATACCATAACCTGTAAAAGATCCGGACTCAAGGGGTTATTTGTTTATTTCTTTACTTTATGTAATAATGGTTTAGTAACACCAAATCTTGACCCCGGATTTAGGGTGTTACAGTTTGGCATCAGAGTTGTAGGTTATTGGTCACTGAAATAAGAATAGGTAAGAGTAAGATAGGAATGACAGGTGATACAAGATAGGAAAGACCCTAGGCATATTCAGGAAATTGAATTAAGTGTGAATTAGGGTTAGTAGATCTGAGATGGAGTTGCTAAGATAGGATTGTTGGGAAACTGTAAGGCGAATATCACAACATTATAGGTATATTGAGTTTTCAGATCATACAATAATGAGGAATCAATGGATTGACGGAGATTGGGTATGTTACCCTACTTTTCATGTGGTTTTGAAGAAAATGCGATTGATTTTGTGAGCACTTGTGAAAGAGATGTTGGATGAGCTTTAGTACGAGTTGACTTAGGTATTAGGACGAGTTCCACGTCGAAGGCAACCAGTGGATGGAAGCTGATAAAGAACTAACGTTGCGCGTTTCGAAGGCACCACCGTTGCGAGAAGATTCTTATCACTTATCAGGAGCTGCGCGAGGAATGATATTTAACTTACTAGGTATAGATAAGATTTGCAAGAAGATGCGACCTTATCTACACACAGAACATCAAATCGCGTGCGTGGTTGTAAGCATAACGTCAAGGATGACGACAAGAATATGAAAGACAATGGCAGACATCAGCGTTGGGTCCAAGTTAGGAATAAAATGGCATATAATGGTGAATGGAGTTTCGTCGGCTAATAAGTGCCTGTATAATCCAAGTAAAAGTGGAAGTAGACTCAGTATTGTTAATTAGAAGGGCCAAGTAGACCCACCAGCAGGGAGAAGGTTTAAGGTTTGCTGTGAAAAATAAAAGTAAACGTTGTTTAATAAAATCAATAATTAAATTAACATATTAAAATATTATTTACCCCAATTCATGAAATTATTTAAATTTAACAAGATTCGTGATTCGAATGAACGAAGGATGATTGAAGAAAATGGCAAAATCTTCCAGATGATTGGGGAAGAATCGTATTTCTATCGACGAAATAGAGGCATTACGTGATCGATGGGTATTTTACGTGACATAGATGAAATCTGAAGCCGTGATTATGAATTTCGGGAGGATGTGATTAAGATCAAATCATTGAAGTATTTGATGTAAAGGGATTTCCAGACAGCACTTCGAAGCAATGATGTGACTTGAATCGTGAACCTGTATTCGCACAATCCTGAAGGCAGATATAGGTGAAGCATGGAAGGTGATCAACACTGATATTCTTTCTTCTAAACACGATTGTATATGTTTATCTTGATTCGTGAATACATCTGAGGTTCTTCTGTTGATAAATTATATGAGGCAGAAATGAAAGAAAATTCCTTATATATTCCTTCTGAATTGTTTCTTTTCTCAAACTATTGATTTCTGATTGAGACAACAGTGTTGTGATATGACGTTTTATCAAAATGACAAAAAGTCGGGTTGGACACCACCTAATCATGTGCTGTATGCCATATAGTATGAAAGACTGGCCATCTTGAGTATGAATATGGTTGTCTCATTCTTCACTCATTTTTCTTCCTTCAATTTTCTGATTTACAAATTCTTTCAATCAGATGTTGCATTGTTATTCCTTATTCCGTTTTTCAATCAAAATCATATTCACAAACTCTCCTTTTGCGTAAAGTCTGTTCTCTGACGATTTCATAAGAAATGAAATAGTGTGATACGTGGAACCATACAACGAACATAAATACGACTGCAAATCGACAAATGGTGGGCATCTGCAAGCGAGGAAAAATGGATACACCGACAAATGTGGTCATGGAGAAGATATCAAGTCAGACAGTTGTTTATACTACGAGTATCTCATCGGTATGGTAGATTGCGTTAACGTAATGCACTTCAAACCAGAGGGTTTCGATGCAAAATGAATGGTTAGCGAATCGTACATTAATTACGAAATAAGGAAGTAAAGTTGTGTGCTCCAAACGGAGCAAGCGAGTATCGGGATGACGATCAAAGATAAAGGAAATTCTGAACAATAACTCAGACATGTAATCACGACGTGAAACATCCTTTCATCGCTGGAAGATACTTGTCGTGAAGATTCAAGATGTGAGCAATCTTAAATGTAATCAAACTTCGAACGTGTTCTTCAAGAAATTATGAAGTTCTCTAACTTGCGTAAATAATTGATTGTGAATTCAATGCTCATACCCGAGTCAGTGACGAGAGTTCGATACGAAGCCATAAGTGGAGATGAAGTAATGGTGACTCGATTGTGAAATTTTCAAGAAATAATGATCTAACGATTGAGTTTCTACCAGATTGTGACGATAATAATGGAGACCATGCGCAGTTATTAAAAGATAAACCGATTAATAATGGTCAGAAATAAATTAACAGAATCATGAAATCAAACCTTGAATTCATTAAGGACAATTCGTAATATTCTAAAAAAATTGAGAAATGTATGGTCATATTAATCATTGTGGGAAATGATGATTTTGGTTGATGAAAGTGGGTGCATATGATTTTGGATGATTTGGTTGATTGATGGTGTCGGTGTAAGTCCGACTGGTAGTCAATGGTGTAGGGGAAGTACTGCCCAAATTTTCAGAAATTTCTTACGTTCAAGAATAAAGAAGTATATTGTCATTTTCGTCAGCATTCCAAATAATTGTGATCTCGGTTCTTGAGAAAGTTGTTATGACCAAACTGACTTTATATAATTGGTCTTTGATTCCAGTTAACTCGTCAGCATTTGGTTTAAATGATCAGCTAAAGGAGTTAATTGATCAAC
Organism: Apium graveolens; assembly: GCF_009905375.1. NCBI lineage: Eukaryota > Viridiplantae > Streptophyta > Magnoliopsida > Apiales > Apiaceae > Apium > Apium graveolens. The sequence continues at coordinate 210,842,580 of NC_133650.1, read as the reverse complement.
TTTACCAACTGATTGTTAGTTAAATGGAGATCGATTCCAATTAGATTGAGTCAAGCTCTAACATGTTTTCAGATCCGAAATCAAAGCAATTAGAAATTTTGAGGAAGTAATGACATTAGTAAAAAGTGGAAAGATTAGTAGAATTAGCGAGATGCTACTGCAGACATGTGTGAGATTTTATTTAGATAAATAAGCCTTGCGATAAACAAGAAGAGCATTTTCAAGAACAGGAAATATAAGACCAAACCAAGAGATTTTATCATTTGTAATGATGTTCCAGGAAGAACTTGGATGTATACCCATATCGAATGACGAATTAATGGAAGATTTGAATGTACTCTTCTTTTGAACGACGATTAAATGGAAGTTGCGGTAGAATAACGGAAAGCTCACAAATTCAAGCATCCAATGAACGACGGAGATTGATGAAGTTCGCATGGGAACTCAGGAAAAGAGATGATAATCAATGAAGAGAAGTCAAACACGCGATCCGTGATACGTCAAGCAAAGCTAAGGAAATAACTACCAAGGAAATTCGACAATTTTGTTAATAAAAATTTAAATAGTATAAATAAAAGCCTTCATCCCAGTGCGAACCCCATGAATGACTTATCCAATAGTAAATAAATTAATATTACTAAGAAAAAGAAATTCGCTATAAGAGATAATGAATGATGAGAATGAAGAACTAATGAACTCTCCCAGTTCTGGGGATAATTCGCAAAACTCCGTTTCCATCGAGAATTGAATGAAGTTGCGCCGTGCACAAAAGCGGTCATAGGAAAAGAGAATGGAAGTATGAAGTTACGCATCGAATATCAGAAATCTTAAATTTGAAGATTAAGTGGACACAATGTACTAGGAGTATTGGGATAGTGTGATTGGATTTATTGATAACATCCTCGCTAGTTCAAGGACTAAGGAAGACCAAGTTGAACGCCTGAAGATATGCTTGCGAAGAATGGGAAAATAACAGCTGCATTCTCAGCTTCAAAGATATGAATTCTGATTATAATTAATTATAAGCTCCAGTGAGTGGGTAAATATCAAACATGAAAGATCCATTTAGGAACAGATGTTTCAAATAGAAAGAAAAGAGTGAATACCATTAAGATTGTTGGGAAATGGTTAAAAGAATTGGAAAAGCTAGGAATTGAAGAATAGGTTTTGATCTGTCTTCTGAGTTATGCTGATACTTACTTTGTTGTTGAATATCAAAGGTGGTATTAATGCAGATAGTTGATGTTCACTTCAGTATGAGACGTTGTGAGCATCAAAGTTCGTATTGATATCTAATTTGATATGACAACAAAATGAGTATTAGTACCCAAGAGATCGGGTTTTGAATAAAGTTTGGTTCATTTTGTTTCAAATTAATGTATTTCCTTTCAGATAGTAACAAATTATCGCTCAATGAATATACTTGATGGTGATTGAAAAGAAATTGAAGTATACCCCAAAATGGTAAGTTAAATGCAATTGCCGAGATTTTCTTTTAATTTTTAAACAAATGTAGAACATTCCGAAGCATCAGGCATCATGACCTCAGGATACCGGGCGCAGACGGATAGAAAATGTAAAAGACCGATTAAGAATTCTTAAACACGATTGGAAATGATTATAGGTTAATTCAACCGAACAGAAGGAGACATGATAAGTAGAGAAGAACAGTAAATGAAAATAGAAATTTCATGAACAGGAAACTATTAGAACCGGAAAGAAAAAAAGGTTAGAGTAAATTAAGTTAGTCCTTTGAAATAGTGAGATAAATAGAACGATTGTAAATGAGTTGGTCTTGTTGTTACAGATGTAACAAGTCCATAAGACATTTATGTGTGTATGACTATGAAGAGTAATTTAACTCCAAATATGTGAAATAAAAGATTGAGTTAGGAGTTGCATGAGCAACTGATAGAGTTGATAACGATAAAAGGCCGGTGAGTTGTGATTAATGTGATGAGAACTGAGAAATTATAAGAAAGATACTTGAGAAACATCATGGTCTGTTCCTTAACATGATTCTGAGGACAGAATCCTTTTAAGGGGGGAAGAATGTAAGGCCCGGGAAATATTATGTTTTTATTTTTATCAATAAATAATTATTATGTGATTTTATGTGAATTTTGGTGAATTATTTGATAATTGATATTAATATCTGGATGTTTATTTTTGATAAAATTTAGATATTTTAATTTTTAATTGTCCAGAATTAAATCTAGATAATTTTGGTATTTTTCTGGTAATTTTTATGATTTTATAAGGATTTATAGAATTAACAATGATTATTTTTACATAATTATAAAATAAATTTTTAAAATCAGAAATCGTCTCACTTCAATTGTTTTTGCGTTTTTACAACCCAAAACTCTTCCGAAAACTCCTTTCCAACCTAATTTGATAATTCTGAACACTTTCCGTGTTTTAACTTTTTCGATCCGGGGTACGGTTTGACCTGTACGAGTCCCGGTGTGAAATTTTCGATACGCAAACCATTTTATATATCGACAAGAATCCATATTCTCAAAAGGCGAGACATTATTACCTTAATTTTATATAAAGTATTTTATAGAAAGCTCTATTTTGATAATTATCCAATTCTGGTATTAAAATCGTATCGTCTTTTTAGTTACTTAGCGGCTAAGTAACCCATTTTCGGAACCGATCTGTAAATGTAATTATTGAATTATTAAATAAATAAAATAGGTGAAGGTTCTGTCAGCTGTGTGTCATTGTGGTATAAATTGTTTATGATTTGTTGGACGCGGTGATTAATTTTATAATTAATTATCGAGCTATATGCATTTAATTCATTTTAAAGTGATTTTATTGAATATTTATTCCTAAAAATGCTAAAATTGTTTCTAAAATTATTTTTGTTGTTCTATAATTTCATTTATTATTTTTAGGGGTTTATAAAATTTAGAAATCAATATTTTATTTATTAATTAATTTTAAATGATTTTCTGACTTCATTAAATTGTAAAATTAGTATTTAATTCCAGGATTCTTCAAAAATTGTGAAATTCATATTTTATTAAGTTTGGAATATTTCAGAAATTTTAAAATTATTTCGGGAATTTCTGGCTTTTATTTAACTGCACGTTTGGTTGTTAAATTGTAAAACGCGGGTAGGACGCACGAATCAAAAAAAAAATATTTTAAAATTTACAAGAAATTTTATTTCATTAGTTTTAAATTATTCCCCAAATTTTAAGAATTATTTGAAGAAAATTTAGAATTATTTGATAATTGATCAAGTTTTATTTACTCGCATCTTACTCGTTAAATTAACAAATTTCGATACTTATCGGGATAATTACTTCGCTTATCAGGATAATCTCTCCTTCTTTATCCCTTCAGTTCTCTCTCCTCTGTGTCTCTCTCTTCGGGGGCGTGCCTCTCCCTCGATCCTAATCTCTATCAATTCTCTGCTCTCTCTCTACTATTAATCTCTCCCTTGCTTCTCTTCTCTCTCTCTCGTCTTCCTCTGTCCCTTCCCTTGTGTTCGTGTTTCTCCTCCCTCATGCTCCGGTGAGCCGCCTCTGTTTTCGGCCATCTGTTTCATGCCTTCCCGCCGCTGCTCGTTTCTTTTCCCGGCCGTCTCTTTTTCCAGTTGGGCTCGTGCCTTCTCAGTCTGCTTCGTATGTAAACGTATATATATATATATATGATTATGTGTGTGGGTGTGTGACTGTGCATGTGTGTGTTACAAGGGTGTGTGTGTGGGTTGGGCGGTGCATGGCCGCGTGTGTGCCCCTGTGTTCCCTGTGATGTCTCTGTTGGTGCTATTTTCCGGTTGCTTTCCGATTGGGGGTGCGTGTTTGCGCGTGCTTCTTGCTGGGTTACGATTTTATTAATTTTAATTTTTATCCATTCTTTTCTGCAGGATTTATTTGATTGAAATTTGTGAAATAAAAAAAAAGAAATAAATATTTTGTGCGGGAGATTAATAATAATTAATCGGTGGAATTCGTATGGAAACCCGAATTTATCGGGCACCGACGAATTTTACCGCCGTCGGCAATGAGCCTCGGCGAGCCGACGGTGGGCGATGATGATTTTTATCTGAGTCCTACAGTTATTAATTAAATAAATTAGTTCGTAATAATAATTATGAAACGAAAACGAATAAAATTAGTTTATAAAATAAATTTCGAAATGAATGAAAATGGTTAATAACTGAATTGTATTGGTGATTGGGATTGGCGTATGGATTGTAAATTGGATGATTGGTTGTTGTTATGTTGTGATTGACGTCGATTTGATCTCGACGGGTAGGCCGATAAACAAAGGAGGCGCTGCCCGATTTTCGGAAAATTAATTCCGAAATATCAGGAACGTAACCTATAATTATCGGAGACGTCGAATAATCATATATAATTATATTATATGAACTGGACTGCGATTGAGACAAGATAATTTATAAATAATCGATTACCCTGTTTTTCAAAATGACGAGTATACGTATTTTCTGAAAATGAATACCGAACCAAATTTTGAAGATGTGAACCATAACTGCTATGTGTATTTCGATAATACATATAAATATGAATTCGGTTATGAAATCGTATGGGTAGAATAGGATGACGATTTGATGTTAAGTTTAAGCGGTTATTTGAATTAGGGCATTTCAACCCTGTAGGTTTTAGACGGAAGACCCGAGACGTGACATCGGACTAGGAATGATCTAGAGATTAGACATCGAGATCAACGAAGTTCGAACCAAAGGGTTTAAATGTTGGGATCGTATCGAGAATAGGATAGTAGGTGGACGATAAAGCCGAACGGTCAAAGTCGAATCAAAGTCAACCAGTAATAATGGTTAAAGCTTATTGAGGCAAGTATTCGTGCTTTTCTTTTAAATACTGCAAGTATTCTTGAATTTTCTTTTAATTATTGCAAATAGTTATTCGCTCCTATTCTAAGTTCAGAATAATTAAATGTTTTACATTTCGCTGCAATTACTCATACTATGCTTGTTCAGTTATTCTTGTTTCTATAATTCGATTGCTCTCATGAGCAAATACCCATTTTCTTCGGGTTATTTGCGAACCCTGAATTGGGAAGTTTTGACTGCAAAATGGTTTGACATCAAAACACTCTACGGGCTGGATAGTGATACTTTGGAGATTAAGTTTTATTTAATCCTAAGGACCGAAACATAATCGGTGCCTTGAGATGGGCCGTAGTGCATGGGGACCCGACTAGATCTATATATTGAGATATAGATCTGCATTATATTCTGACTGATAAGCAGAATATAGATGTGAACTAGTGTCCAGTCTAATTTATTGTTGATCGCCATCACTGGCATTCCTTCTTGAAATAAAATGTGATTATGGTTTAAAGTTATTCTTTCTTAGCACTCAGTTTCGGGAAAATACAATGTTTCTAAATAAATTTGAGGTTCAGATTATTGTTGCAACATTAGTTGCTCAGTGATAATTAGAATCTTGAATGAATTGTGATCTTCTTAATTATTCAACTCGTCCTTATCAGGCTGGTTTAGCAGGCTAAGTCTATGGAAACTTAGTCGATAATGATGGATACTGAATAGTTAGGAATTTCTTGAACGTCGTTTTATGAATAGTTGTTGCATTCGTTGTTCAAGTATGAAGTGTGACCAGAAGATATTTTGAAAACACACAATTCTGAAACTCTTATAAAATGTCATTATTTCCTATGTGATTTATAGTAATGCAAATAAAATTGATTTTAAGATAACGAAGTATATCCTTTAAATAATTTCGTGTTTCGCTCTTCAAAATATTTCAGAGATTTTATCCGGAAGTTTTCTTTGATTTTAATGCTTGAAACTCAAAATACATATACTTGCTGGGCATTTTGGCTCACTCTTGCCTTGTCAATTCTTATTTCTGCCAGAAACAGATAAGGATTAAAGTGAATAGCTTTGATAGACTGCAGAAGTTAGAGAAATTTCCATTGTGAGAGGTTGAAGGTGTTAGAAGAATGTGACAAGGGCATTACTTCAAAGGTATTTACACTTGTATTATAGTTGAAATGAGTTGTAGAAGGTTAGATTCTTGTTTCATACCATAACCTGTAAAAGATCCGGACTCAAGGGGTTATTTGTTTATTTCTTTTCTTTATGTAATAATGGTTTAGTAAAACCAAATCTTGACCCCGGATATGGGGTGTTACAGTTTGGCATCAGAGCTGCAGGTTATTGGCCACTGAAATAAGAATACGTAAGAGTAAGATAGGAATGACAGGTCGTACAAGATAGGAAAGACCCTAGGCATATTCAGGAAATTGAATTAAGTGTGAATTAGGGTTAGTAGATCTGAGATGGAGTTGCTAAGATAGGATTGTTGGGAAACTGTAAGGCGAATATCACAACATTATAGATATATTGAGTTTTCAGATCATACAATAATGAGGAATCAACGGATTGATGGAGACTGGGTATGTTACCCTACTTTTTATGTGGTTTTGAAGAAAATCCGATTGATTTCGTGAGCACTTGTGAAAGAGATGCTAGGTGAGCTTTACTACGAGTTGACTTAGGTATTAGGACGAGTTCCACGTCGAAGGCAACCAGTGGATGGAAGCTGATAAAGAACTAACGTTCCGCGTTTCGAAGGCACCACCGTTGCGAGAAGATTCTTATCACTTATCGGGAGCTGCGTGAGGAATGATATTTAACTTACTAGGTATAGATAAGATTTGCAAGAAGATGCGACCTTATCTACACACAGAACATCGAATCGCGTGCGTGGTTGTAAGCATAACATCAAGGATGACGACAAGAATATGAAAGACAATGGCAGACGTCAGCGTTGGGTCCAAGTTAGGAATAAAATGGCATATAACGGTGAATGGAGTTTCGTCGGCTAATAAGTGCATGTATAATCGAAGTAAAAGTGGAAGTAGACTCAGTATTGTTAATTAGAAGGGCCAAGTAGACCTACCAGCAGGGAGAAGGTTTAAGGTTTGCTTTGAAAAATAAAAGTAAACGTTGTTTAATAAAATCAATAATAAAATTAACATATTAAAATATTATTTACCCCAATTCATGAAATTATTAAAATTTAACAAGATTCGTGATTCGAATGAACGAAGGATGATTGAATAAAATGGCAGAATCTTCCAGATGATTGGGGAAGAATCGTATTTATATCGACGAAATAGAGGCATTACGTGATCGATTGGTATTTTACGCGATATAGATGAAATCTGAAGCCGTGATTATGAATTTCGGAAGGATGTGATTAAGATCAAATCACTGAAGCATTTGATTTAAAGGCATTTCCAGACAGCACTTTGAAGCAATGATGTAACTTGAATTGTGAACCTGTATTCGCACGATCCTGAAGGCAGATATAGGTGAAGCATGGAAGGTGATCAACACTGATATTCTTTCTTCTAAATACGATTGTATATGTTTATCTTGATTCGTGAATACGTCTGAGCTTCTTCTCTTGATAAATTATATGAGGCGGAAATGAAATAAAATTCCTTATATATTCCTTCTGAATTGTTTCCTTTCTCAAACTATTGATTTCTGATTGAGACAACAGTGTTGTGATATGATGTTTTATCGAAATGACGAAAAGTCGGGTTGGACGCCACCTAATCATGTGTTGTATGCCATATAGTATGAAAGACTGGCCATCTTGAGTATGAATATGGTTGTCTCATTCTTCACTCATTTTTCTTCCTTCAATTTTACTGATTTACAAATTCTTTCAATCGAATGTTGCATTGTTATTCCTTATTCCGTTTTTCAATCAAAATCATATTCACGAACTCTCCTTTTACGTAAAGTCTGTTCTCTGACGATTTTATAAGAAATGAAATAGTGTGATACGTGGAACCATACAACGAACATAAATACGACTGCAAATCAACAAATGGTGGGCATCTGCAAGCGAGGAAAAATGGATACACTGACAAATGTGGACATGGCGAAGATATCAAGTCAGACAGTTGTTTATACTACGAGTATCTCATCGGTATGGTAGATTGCGTTAACGTTATGCACTTCAAACCAGAGGGTTTCGATGCGAAATGAATGGTTAGCGAATTGTACATTAATTACGAAATAAGGAAGTAAAGTTGTGTGCTTCAAACGGAGCAAGCGAGTATCGGGACGATGATCAAAGATCAAGGAAATTCTGAACAATAACTCAGACATGCAATTACGACGTGAAACATCCTTTCGTCGCTGGAAGATACTTGTTGTGAAGATTCAAGATGGGAGCAATCTTAAATGTAATCAAACTTCGAACGTGTTCTTCAAGAAATTATGAAGTTCTCTAACTTGCGTAAATAAGTGATTGTGAATTCAATGCTCATACCCGAGTCAATGACGAGAGTTCGATACGAAGCCATAAGTGGAGATGAAGCAATGGTGACTCGATTGTAAAACTTTTCAAGAAATAATGATCTAACGATTGAGTTTCTACCAGATTGTGACGGTAATAATGGAGACCATGCGCAGTTATTAAAAGATAAACCAATTAATAATGGTCAGAAATAAATTAACAGAATCATGAAATCAAACCTTGAATTCATTAAGGACAATTCGTAATATTCTAAAAGAATTAAGAAATGTATGGTTATATTAATCATTATGGGAATTGATGATTTTGGTTGATGAAAGTGGGTGCATATGATTATGGATGATTGATGGTGTCGGTGTAAGTCCAACTGGTAGTCAATAGTGTAGGGGAAGTACTGCCCAAATTTTGAGAAATTTCTTACGTTCAAGAAGAAAGAAGTATATTATCGTTTTCGTCAGCATTCCAAATAATTGTGATCTCGGTTCTTGAGAAAGTTGTTATGACCAAACTGACTTTATATAATTGGTCTTTGATTCCAGTTAACTCGTCAGCATTTGGTTTAAGTGATCAGCTAAAGGAGTTAATTGATCAACTTTACCAACTGATGGTTAGTTAAATGGAGATCGATTCCAATTAGATTGAGTCAAGCTCTAACATGTTTTCAGATCCGAAATCAAAGCAATTAGAAATTTTGAGGAAGTAATGACATTAGTAAAAAGTGGAAAGTTTAGTAGAATTAGCGAGATGCTATTGCAGACATGTGTGAGATTATATTTAGATAAATAAGCCTTGCGATAAACAAGAAGAGCGTTTTCAAGAACAGGAGATGTAAGACCAAACCAAGAGATTTTATCATTTGTAATAACGTTCCAGGAAGAACTTGGATGTATACCCATATTGAATGACGAATTAATGGAAGATTTGAATGTACTCTTCTTTTGAATGGCGATTAAATGGAAGTCGCAGTAGAATAACGGAAAGCTCGCAAATTCAAGCATCCAATGAACGACGGAGATTGATGAAGTCTGCATGGGAACTCAGGAAAAGAGATGATAATCAATGAAGAGAAGTCAAACACGCGATCTGTGATACGTCAAGAAGCTAAGGAAATAACTATGAAGGATATTCGACAATTTTGTTAATAAAAATTTAAATAGTATAAATAAAAGCCTTCATCCCAGTGCGAACCCCATGAATGACATATCCAATAGTAAATAAATTAATATTACTAAGAAAAAGAAATTCGCTATAAGAGATAATGAATGATGAGAATGAAGAACTAATGAACTCTCCCAGTTCCGGGGATAATTCGCAAAACTCCGTTTCCATCGAGAATTGAATGGAGTTGCGCCGTGCACAAAAGCGGTCATGGGAAAAGAGAATGGAAGTATGAAGTTACGCATCGAATATCAGAAATCTTAAATTTGAAGATTAAATGGACAATTTGTACCAGGAGTATTGGGATAGTATCATTGGATTTATTGATAAAATCCTCGCTAGTTCAAGGACTAAGGAGGACCAAGTTGAACGCCTGAAGATATGCTTGCGAAGAATGGGAAAATAACAGCTGCATTCTCAGCTTCAAAGATATGAATTATGGTTATAATTAATTATAAGCTCCAGTGAGTGGGTAAATATCAAACAGGAAAGATCCATTTAGGAACATATGTTTCAAATAGAAAAAAAGTGTGAATACCATTAAGATTGATGGGAAATGGTTAAAAGAATTGGAAAAGCTAGGAATTGAAGAATAGGTTTTGATCCGTCTTCTGGGTTATGCTGATACTTACTTTGTTGTTGAATATCAAAGGTGGTATTAATGCAGATAGTTGATGTTCACTTCAGTATGAGACGTTATGAGCATCAAAGTTCGTATTGATATCTAATTTGATAGGACAACAAAATGAGTATTAGTACCCAAGAGACCGGGTTTTGAATAAAGTTTGGTTCATTTCGTTTCAAATTAATGTATTTCCTTTCAGATAGTAACAAATTCTTGCTCAATGAATATACTTGATGGTGATTGAAAAGAAATTGAAGTATACCCCAAAATGGTAAGTTAAATGCAATTGCCGAGATTTTCTTTTAGTTTTTAAATAAATGTAGAACATTTCGAAGAATTGTTAGATATATTTGATAATGTCATGGCTAATATGTTTTATGTTTAGTTTCAGATCTTATTTGAACAGGATAAATCAGTACTTAACTGTTGATCAGTACTTATATTGGAAGTCAGGACTTAAGGATATCAGTACTTATGTTATCACGAGATAATCATCAGAAGATAGATATCAGAACTTAAGTGCTGAAGGACGATCAGATAAGGACAGTAGCTGATTAAAGGAAAGAAGATCAAGATAAACATAAGAAGAGATATGCATGAAGAAGGAATTCAGTGAAGAATGGAATACTTGGAAGAAAAGATATCTGATTGATATATTTTAGGAAGCAGAATTATATTCCATATCAATTAGCGATTATCTTGTAACTGTGTAGTATATAAACACAGACATAGGGTTTACACTATAAGTGTTATCATAATTCGAGAAGATTATTCATTGTAACCCTAGCAGCTCTCGTGATATTGTTCATCACTAAGAGGTAACAGTTCCATACTGTAACAGAGTTTATTGTTTCAATAAAGTTTGTTTTCTGTTACTTAAGTTCTTAAAGTTCGATTTGAGTGTACTATACACTGTATTCACCCCCTCTACAGTGTGTGCGTGACCTAACAAGTGGTATCAGAGCCTATCTGTTAACACACATACAGTTAAAGATCCAAATACAATCATGTCGGACACAGAAACTCCAACTAAGCCTACCAAAACTGAGGAACCACCAAAGACACAAATTCAGAGTCGGTATGAGACCATCAGAGTTCCCATACTGAGACCATCTGAATATCCCATATGGAAGGTAAGGATGACCATGTTCCTGGAAGCAACAGATCCAGAATACCTTGATAGAATCAAGGAAGGCCCTCACAAACCAACCAAGCTCGCTGTTGCAGTTGCAGGTGAAGCAGCAAAGACCGTACCAAAGGAGAAGAGTGATTATACTGCTGAAGATATAGCATCAATTGCTAAGGATGCCAAGGTACGACACTTACTGCATAGTGCCATTGATAATGTAATGTCAAACAGGGTAATCAACTGCAAGACTGCTAAGGAGATATGGGATGCTCTGGAAATAAGGTGACAGAGAACAGAGACAATTAAGAAGAACAGGAAGACAATACTCACTCAAGAGTATGAACACTTTGACTCAAAGATTAATGAGTCATTGAATGATTTATATGATAGATTTGTCAAACTTTTGAATGATTTGTCATTGGTTGATAAAGAGTATGATCTTGAAGATTCAAACCTTAAGTTCCTGTTAGCTCTTCCTGAATGCTGGGATTTGAAGGCAACGACAATAAGAGACAACTACAATCTTGATGAAACAACTCTTGACGAAATCTATGGAATGCTCAAGACTCATTAGCTTGAGATGGAACAAAGAAGCAAGAGGAAAGGAGGAAAGTCAAAGACAGTTGCTCTTAAGGCTGAAGAAGAATCCCCCAAAGCAGCTTCCTCAAAGAAAGACAAGGGTAAAGCTCTTTTCATAAAGTCTGATACTGAGTCATCAAGTTCTGAGAGTGATGATGACTCAGATTCTGAAAGCTTGCCTGAGACTGATGCTGATGAGGAGATGATGAAGCTGTGTGCTCTTATGGTGAAAGGAATCACAAAGATTGCATACAGAAAGTTCAGGAAGGGAAAGAAGTTTTCCAGGAAAGGCATAAGTTCTGATAAGAAGAATTTCAGAAGATCTGAAGGCAGAGGAGGAAAGTCTGACAGAGGAGATTACACCAATGTTAAATGCTATAACTGTGGTGAGAAAGGCCACATATCTCCTGATTGTAAGAAGGTAAAGGGTGACAAAGGCAAGGCTCTTGTCACAAAGCAGAAAAGCTGGACAGACACCTCAAACTCTGAAAGTGAGGAAAACTATGCATTGATGGCAAATGCTGATAAAGAAAGTGCTGAGAGCAGTTCTGAAGCTGCTGAAACAAAGGTACCTCAGACTACTTATGCTTTTCATACTGATGATATTAATGAGTTGAGAAGATATCTTAAAACCATGTTTGTTAGTTATAGAGATCAAACTTTAACATGTGAAAGATTAACTTCTGAAAATCTTGCATTTCAGAAAAGAAATGATTTCTTAGAAAAAGAGTTAGTCATGTTCCATCAAACTCAGAAGGATAGAGATGATGCTTTTTATGTTAGGGATGAAGTGCTAAAAATGAATGAATCTCTAAAAACTGAGTTAGGAAAGGAAAGAGAGATTATCAGGACTTGGACTAACTCTGGAAAAACAACTCAAAATTTGCTAAGTAGTGGAAACTGGAAAGAGGGCTTAGGTTATGGAGAAGATAAGAATGATAAAGGAACTGAAGAAATTAAGCCCGTTGATAAGCAAAAGCCAAAGTTAAAACCTGTTAAGTTTGTAACTGTAAAGTCTGAAAATGAGAAATCAGAAGTTACAAAGGAATTAACTTCTGACAAACTAAAACATGAAAAGACAGCTGAAGTGAACATAGGCTTAATGACAAAGAAGCAGCTTAAGTATAAGCTGAAAGATGTTAAGAATGCAAACAAGGTAAAATCACCTAGAAAAAATAGGAATGGAAAGGAAGGTGTGAATAAAAGCAATAATTATAAACCTGTTCCTGATGCTTCTAGGAAAACATGTCATAACTGTGGAAGTTCTAACCATCTGGCTTCTTTTTGCAGGAAGAATAAGAATATTAACTCCTTACCTTCAAAATCAGGAGTTAAGAGTCAGTCTGTTAGATACAAACCACAAAATCCTTGTTTTCATTGTGGTAGTTTATGGCATTCCATTTATACTTGTAAGGAATATCATAGCTTGTACTATGATTATTATCAAATAAAACCTTCTTTGAAGAAAGTTTCTATTGTTCCTTCTAGTGTAAATTCTGATTCAAAGTCTGATAGTGTAAGTTCTGATAAGAAAAATGTTAACATAAACTCTGATGCTAAATCCGCTGCAAATGTTAACAAACTTAATAAGGCCAAAGGATCCAAGCAAGTCTGGGTCCTTAAAACTAATAATTAGTGGTCTTTGTGATTGCAGGGCAACAGGAAAAATATTCTAGTTCTGGACAGTGGATGTTCAGGACATATGACTGGAAATAAGGCCCTGCTATCAGACTTTGTGGAGAAAGCTGGCCCAAGTGTTTCTTATGGAGATGGCAACATTGGAAAAACATTGGGATATGGCAATATCAATTTGGAAATGTCATAATTAAAGAAGTAGCTCTGGTCTCAGGACTTAAACACAACCTACTGAGTATAAGTCAAATCTGTGACAGAGGTTATCATGTTGATTTCTTTGAAGAAAACTGTGAAATTGTGAGTAAATCTAAAGGCAAAGTTGCTCTGAAAGGATACAGGCGTGGTAACATTTATGAAGCTAAGCTTTCAACAAGTACTGATGGTTCTGCAATCTATCTGATGAGTAGAGCATCAATTGAAGAAAGCTGGAATTGGCACAAGAAACTCTCTCATTTAAATTTCAACAATATAAATGAACTGGTCAAGAAAGATCTTGTGAGAGGATTGTCAAAAACAGTATTTGCTCCTGATGGTCTTTGTGATTCCTGTCAGAAAGCCAAACAAAGAAAATCTTCATTCAAGAGCAAGACTGAATCATTAATTCTTGAGCCTTATCATCTACTACATGTTGATCTATTTGGTCCAGTAAATGTCATGTCTATTGCAAAGAAGAAATATGCGTTGGTCATAGTGGATGAGTTCACCAGATACACATGGGTGTATTTCTTGCACACAAAAAGTGAAACTGCATCTATCTTGATTGATCATGTGAAACAGCTGGATAAAATGGTCAAAGATTCTGTAAAAATTTTAAGGAGTGATAATGGCACTGAGTTCAAGAATTTGATAATGGAAGAGTTCTACAAAAACCATGGAATAAAGCAAGAATTTTTTGCTCCTGGAACTCCACAGCAGAATGGAGTTGTTGAAAGAAAGAATAGGACTCTCATTGAAGCTGCACGTACAATGCTTGAAGAAGCGAAGCTTCCAACCTATTTCTGGGCTGAAGCTGTGCAGACTGCTTGTTTTACTCAAAATGCAACACTCATTAACAAGCATGGAAAAACACCATATGAGATGGTGAAGAAAAAGAAGCCAAATCTGAAATACTTTCATGTATTTGGATGCAAGTGTTTTGTTCTCAAGACTCATCCTGAACAGCTATCAAAGTTTGATCTAAAAGCTGATGAAGGAATCTTTGTTGGATATCCACTTTCCACAAAAGCCTTTAGAGTCTATAATTTGAGAACAAAAGTGGTCATGGAATCTATCAATGTCTCTTTTGATGACAAAAAGATTACTGGTCTTGAAGATTTCATCGACCATGATCAGCTGAGATTTGAAAATGAAGACTCAAATTCTGATACTGAAAATCCTGACAGTCTAAGTCCTGTTATTGTAAACTCTGATGGATTAAACTCTGATGTTATTGAAACTGTGGTAACTACGTCAAAGGAAGATGCACCTATGCAGGGGGAGCATACTCAAGATCCTACCACATCTCAAGAAACATCAGAACATGCATCTGGCTCTTCAAGTTCTGATTCGTCAAGTTCTGATAAGCCAAGTTCTGATAATGCTGAAAATCTAAATACTGAAGAATCCAACTCAGAGAGCATAGTTTCAGGGGGAGCATCAGAAAATGAAAATGAAGATAGCATGGATCATGGGGGAGCATCCAGTTCTAGAGATAACCTTCCATCTGTAAGGAAGTGGACAAAATCACATACACCTGATTTGATAATTGGAAATCCTGATGCAGGTGTCAGAACTAGAACAGGTACTTCAAATGAATGTCTCTACAATTATTTTCTCTCTCAGACTGAGCCAAAGAAAGTTAAAGAAGCTCTTCAAGATGCTGATTGGGTGCAAGCAATGCAGGAAGAGTTAAATGAATTTGAAAGAAACAAAGTCTGGACCCTAGTGCCAAGACCAAAGAATAGATCTGTTATTGGTACAAAATGGGTATTCAGAAACAAAACTGACAGTGATGGCATAATTACAAGGAATAAGGCAAGACTGGTCGCAAAAGGATATTCTCAACAGGAGGGAATTGATTATGATGAAACATTTGCACCAGTTGCTAGGTTAGAAGCCATAAGGATATTTTTGGCTTATGCTGCTCACAAAAAGTTTACTGTCTTTCAAATGGATGTGAAAAGTGCTTTTCTTAATGGAGAATTGGAGGAGGAAGTATATGTTGAACAACCTCCAGGCTTTGTAGATACCAAACATCCAGATTATGTCTACAGGCTTGATAAAGCACTTTATGGACTTAAACAAGCTCCTAGAGCATGGTATGAGACTTTAGCTCAGTTTCTTCTGGAAAGTGGATTCAACAGAGGAACAATAGACAAAATACTATTCTACCTCAACCATGGAAAAGACTTACTTCTTGTCCAGATTTATGTTGATGATATCATCTTTGGATCTACAAATGACAGACTTTGCAAGAAGTTTGCCAAACTGATGCAGTCAAGATATCAGATGAGTATGATGGGGGAACTTAGCTACTTTTTGGGCCTTCAAGTCAAGCAGAATGAAGAAGGCACTTTCATTTGTCAATCTAAGTACACCAGAAACTTGCTGAAGAAATTTGGAATGCAAGATTGTTCAAGTGCATCCACTCCCATGGCCACTGCAACAAAAATGGATAAGGATACTGGTAAATCAGTAGATATTACGGATTACAGAGGTATGATTGGCTCTCTACTCTATCTAACTGCTAGTAGACCTGATATCATGTATGCTACCTGTCTTTGTGCAAGATTTCAAGCAGATCCAAGAGAACCTCACTTAACAGCTGTGAAAAGAATCTTTAAGTATCTTAAATGAACAGCTGATCTGGGTTTGTGGTATCCTAGAGAATCAGACTTTAAACTAATAGGTTACTCAGATGCAGATTTTGCAGGCTGCAAAATTGACAGGAAAAGCACAAGTGGAAGCTTCCAATTTCTTGGAGGCAGATTGGTTTCTTGGTTCAGCAAGAAACAAAAGTCAATTTCCACATCAACTGCAGAAGCAGAGTATATTGCTGCAGGAAGCTGTTGTGCACAGATTCTTTGGATGAAGAATCAGTTACTGGATTATGGGTTAACATATTTCAAAATCCCTATTTACTGTGATAATCAAAGTGCTATTGCTATGACTGGTAATCCAGTTCAACACTCTATGACAAAGCACATCAGCATCAGGTACCACTTCATCAGGGAACATGTGGATGAAGGTACAGTGGAATTGCATTTTGTTCCCACAGATCAACAACTAGCAGATATCTTCACAAAACCACTGTGTGAAGCTACTTTTACAAGATTGGTAAATGAACTTGGAATGGTTTCAGGTTCTTTCTCTAAATCTGCTTAGTCTTGTTCTGTGTTATCAGACTTTATGCTCAGTATTTACAGAATTAATCTCATTGTGTATTCTGTGCTTAATTGATAAATGTTTTTAAGTACTGACTGTTGTCTGATATATATTTCTCAACTCTGATAAGTGATATGTCTGTTTAAGTAATTATTCAATCCTATGAGGATAACTGTGCTAGATACTGACCTAGTAGTCTTCAATAAACAAATGATTCCATGTAAGAAGTAATTATTTCAGTGGAAATCTTATGACACTAGCAAATTCTGATAATTGAGCTTAGTTGAGTTTACTTTGTATATCTTATTACTAAGTCACAAATTAGAATAATGCTACTCATCTGTTAAGTTCTGATACTAGTAAAACTGCTGAATGTACTAAGTGCTGATAAACCTCACTTATCAAAAGAAAAAGCAAAAAGATCAAAGAATAAATTCAGGTACTCCTTTGAGATCTAGAGTAAAAATGTTAAAGGGACGACCCAAGTGCATTGCTGGTATTAAGTAAATATGCATTAGAAAAGCAAAATATTTTCTTGGTGACTTTTCACACTCTATGATTACTGGAGAAATACTCTGATAATAGCATAAATTCTGATAAACAGTCGTGACTCACTTACATTGAGAAGCCACTGTAAAATAGAATTTCAAAAGATGCATAAAATTAGCACAAAACAGTTGAGGTGGACTCAAGCATGAACTCATTCATCAGTAGGTTTCAGGACAATGACAGCTCTTTAGCAAAATTTTAGTTATGCCTTATTTCTAAGATGTACTGAAGTGAATCAGACTTTACTCTTTGTCTGTTATTTAGCTAAATGCACACACTAATCACTCCATTTGAATGATGAAAATTTATGTGGAGGTCTATGTTATTTTAGATAAACAGTCACTGTGTCACTTTGCACAAATTCTGAGGACAAGTTCTGATGATTAAGTTCTGCAGTCTATAACTCAGAACTTGTATGAGGATTTACTAAGATGGGCATTCCTTTTTCGAGTTAAGAAATTATGTTCTGATGACTGTTAAGTTCTGGTATAGGTCTAAGTTCTGATTTCTCAGTCTAATCCTTTACTTGGCTTATCTGTGAATAAAATTTGGTAACAGTCTCAGTTCGAACTAGAATTTGTTGAAGTGGAAGATTAATAGTCACTATGATTAGGATTAATGGTATTCGTACTTGAACAGTCCACTGTTTCTTGTTTCTTGTGCGTTTTAAACTATGATTCCTCTTTCCAATGAATGTTATTCTTTTTCAAAGTCTAGGGAGACGAGGTAGAATTAATTTTACCTGTCAGCATTCAATTTCTTTGCGTCTCCTGGCATTCTCTTGCCTATATAAGCAACCACTTCACATCAGCCTTCCCATCACACTTTTATCACAAACTCACTCTCGTTTTTCATTTATCATCATAAATGGCTGCATTTGGCTGGTTCTACAATTATGGTGATGAGACTGTGCATGTCTTTTTGAATGGCATTCCAACTCCATACCCTATCACCAACATTCCTCACAATCTCTGGATTCAATTTCCAGAGGTTATCAAACGTGATCTGGTGGCCGTTCGAAGAGAACTTCATCTTCATCGTCTCCGCCAGCAAGAGCGAATCATCCGACTCGCCATTCAGTTTGTCGAGAGTAGGAAGAAGAAGATGACTTAATCTCGTCTTCTTCCTGTTTTTCTTCATCATCAGCTTTGTCAGGCTTCTTAGCTAGGACTAAGGCTGTTGATGTTAGGTTTAAAAGCTTAGGAAAAATCTTGTATAAGTATTGATGTAATTTCCATTTCATGAATGTATTGTCTTGATATATTAATGAAAGTTGTTTTTACTTCAAGATTTTGTCTCTGAGTTATTTTATCTTGTGTTGATAAATCCTGATTGATATTCTGATGACCTTATAAATTTTGTTTTATATTAAATTCTGATTCGTTTTCAGCACTTATCTAATTTATCTTGGTCATTTTCATGTGATTTATTTTCAGAATATTAATGATGCAGTGAAAAATAATTCAATCAGTGATAACGGTTTAAATTTTGAATTAAAACTGTTTCTCTTGATAAATGGAACGATTTTTCCTTGAAACTAGGCAAATGGGTAAGTAATGATTCCTGTTTTCTCGAGCCCAGTAACTATCCGTTATTACTGCATGTCTGACAGGTGTCCAACGGTAACATTTTTGTTCAGAGTATAAGTACAACAGAGAGAGGATTTCTTTAATCTTTTATTTCCTACGTATTTTTTTTTCTCTTTACTTACTTTTACTCTCCTTCTTCTCACGTTGGTTTTTCATACAGACATTTTATCAAACACCTAACAGGCACTTTTGAATCTCAATTTTTCACATGGCACCTAAGGATTTAATCATTGATGGAGCTAAGTTTGTTCCAAACAACTATGCTGCAATTCTTGATCATGCTGAAGCTCCATCTGAATTGCATTTTGTGCAAGATCTTCTTGCACACAGTGAGATTGGGTACGCATTAACACAACCTGAAGTCTTTTCGAGTCAACAAGTTCTGACGTTTTGGCGGACTGGGCACTTTGATGATGGTGGTAAACATGGCACTCCCAGTATTGTTTTTGAAGTGGGTGATTTATCTTATGTAGTCACTCCTGGTACAATACGCAAAGCTCTACATCTCCCAGAAAATTGTACTTTTTCAACTCCAGAGGAATCAGCACTTCAGGAGTTAATGGCTGATTTGGGATATGAAAAGAGTTTGGCAAAGCTTGGGCAGTTAAAAAGGGCTAATATCAGAAGAGAATGGAGTTTCTTCTTTGACTTCATCACCAAAGCTTTTGGGAACAAATGTTCGAATTTTGATGCTATCCCAATTCTGAGTCAGCACATAGGGTATGCTATTATCCATCAAACTCATTTTGATTTTGCAACTGGAATAATTGGTTCTATTGGGGATAGGATGACAGAGGATAGAAATGTTGTCTATTTTGCTAGATTCTGTCAACATATATATACTTTTTGTACTGATGAACCTCACTTAGTCAGATCCTCAACCCTACCTTTTAGAGTTGCAAAACGATACTTTAATGATCTGGTAAATGCTGATACAAAGAAAATAGTGGTTAGACCATTAGAGATTCCTCCGTCTGTAAAACAGATCCTAGTAAATGCTGATCCTGATACTTATAGATCTGTTTACTCTGATGTCCAACCAACCACAAACACCCAACAACCATCATCCTCAGCACCTACCACTCATTCTACTCAACCTACCCTCAGAACATATCTCAAATCCTATCTCTCCACTTCACAAACTGCTCAACCTTCATCTTCAGCACCTACTGTGAAGCCTTCATCTTCCAAGCCAAAGAGGACAAAGAATGTTCCTCAAACACCTCAAAAGAGAAGGAGGATTGCATTGAGAGATGAATCTGATTCTGAGGAACCGGTTCCTTCTAGAGAACTTGTTGTTTCTGAAGCTGGGAAAGAGATTTCTCAGAAGGATTCTGAAATTGGGGGTTCAAGGCTTCTCAAGAGGCTTAGACGAATGACAGTTCCTGAAACTCCTAAGGAATCCAAATCAACAAAGAAGTACAAGAAACAGAGGGCACAAAGGCCAGTTTCAGATGATGAAGAGGAAGCAGCTAAGGAAGGGGATCAGGAATCTCTGATCTCACAAGACAAGGAATTTGCTCCAGTCACTTCTTCTCCATCAACTCCATCTCAGGAAGTTGTATCTGACAAGGCTAACTTACCATCTATGTCTCTTGTTGATCCAGGCACAAGTGCTGATATTGATGTTCAACACTTGGTTGTGTCTGAAGTATTTCTCTTAGAAGCTCCAACAGCACCAAATCCTTCCACAACACCTGTTACTGATGCTGTTCAAACTCCAGAATTATCAATAACACCTTCTCTACATCAAGATGCTGATGATCAGAATTTAGGTGAGCATCAGGATATGGCTGTTGATCAAAACTTAGAACAAGATCAGCAATTAGAGGATGCTGAAGCCTCCATTGCTACTCACACTGTTGTCTTATCAGAAGATACTGATTCTTTAAGTTCTGATGCTGCACATGCTGGAGATACTGGTGATGCTGCTCCAACTGCTCATATTGTAGATACTAATGCAGCAGGTCCTTCCGGACATACTCCTCAACAGACTCTTCCTAAGTCTGAATTGGTTAAACAGTTTATTACCGAGGAAGCACCAGTACCTTGGAGTGAAACTCCTGCAGGTCAGGAGTGAACTAAGGAATGGAACTCAGTTACATGTGTTCCAACTGAAAAACATCTTGCTGAGCACTTGACTAAAGCTGATGCAATGTTAAATTCTGATGATTTTAAAACCCAGCTTAGGGTCACTGCATTGAGTACTAAACATCTACAAGGTCTTCATTCAACTACTCATGCAAAGCTACACAAGATTCAGGAGAACTTTATCAAACAAGAACAAGTTTGGAAAATTGATAAGAAAAAGTTCTTCCAACCTACCATTAACAGGATTGCTTATATTGAGAAGACTCAAGATCATCAACAAGCTCAGATTGATGAAATTCTGAAAAATCAAGCTTCTCAGCAATCGCAACTTACTGAAATCCAATCCTCAGTGGAATTACTTATCTCTCTTTTACTACCTGCTGATGCCAAAAAGGGGGAGAAGGTAATTAAGTCCAAATGCAAAACTAACAAGACACTGCCAGGAAAGGATGATGGAAATGATGACCAAGGATACTCTGAAATGGGTAGCGGTCATAGTCAAGGTAGAAGGTTTACATCAAGACAAGCTAGTCACAGGACAAGTTCTGATACTGGGAAAAGAATAAGTTCTGCTGCTGGTAAAAAGTTAAGTTCTGATGAACTTTTAGATCTTGATGAGGAAATGTCAAGACGGTTATTTCTTCAAGAAAATCCAGGAATGGACTTGGAAAGTTTAAAGGAAGAAGAAGCCAGACTTAAATCAGAGAAAGTCACATCCAAATCTGAAGCTTCTGGTAAAAAGTCACTTCCAAAACTCAAAGGCATTGTGATCAAAGAAAGGACACATACTGAAACAACATTGGCTAGATCACAACCACAGATAGATCCAAGATCCAAGGGTAAAGAAAAGGTTGGTGAACCTATCAAGGTTTATGTACCTCCTGAGGAAGAAGAAATTACTGATGAAAAGGATGATCTTGCTCTGACTTCAAGAAAAGTTCTTAAAACAACCTCTGACATGGCTCAAGTTGTTCAGAGTCAAGAAATTGTAAGTTCTAATATTGAGAAGAAGCAAGTAACCTCTGACACAGCTCAAGTTAACTTGATATCAGAAGATAGACCAAAGACACTCCTACCAGGATTCACTAAAGCAAAACAGACTCAATCTTTGAAGACTACTGCAAGTGGTTTTGAAGCAAGAGTAGTTACTGGAAAGGAAGCAAGAGATAAAACTGGATTGGGAAGTGCTGATGAAAGAAGAGTACTCAACACTACCAATGATCCAACTTCCTTGAGTGAACCAGGTATTTGAGCAACTCCTAAGAGATTGAATCAACTGGAATCTGTACAGATGGTTTACCATACCTACTTGAAAGAATACATCATGTTGTATTTCATGACAGATGGTAGGGTTTATCATATAAGACAAAATGCCATTCCATTGAAGTATTTTGAAGAATTGGAGCATGTACTTTTCTTACTTCAAGTGGATGACAGAATAACAGGGACTGCTGCAAACTACTTAAAAGAACAGATTCAGAGACAGAAAAGGCTTTATTCTGTTAAGTCTGACAGCACATATGTTCCAAAGTACAGAGATCACAATGGTGATATTGTTGATATGAAGCCTAATACTGCACAGATCAGAACATATCTTGGTATTAAGGGACTTGAATTCAATCTGGATTCTGACAAAGCTTATGTCATAAGACTAGATCAGGAGCTGAGAAAAGCAAAGATCAATGATCTCAGAGCTGCAATCTTTCAAACTGGTGAAGATACTGCAGAGCTTAAAGATGTCAAAAGGAGAATGATTGACGAACTCAGATATGCTGAGAAATGTTTGTTGAAGAACTATCTCAGAACAACTCCTGACATCAGAGAGATCAGATGATGAAGCCAAGTCGAAGATCTACAACTGCTTAAATTCTGATATTTATACAGACTGAAGTTGTTATCAGAAGTTGAATATTGGTAAAGCTTTAAGGACTGTAAGTTGTAGTTATCTAGTCTAATTCTCATGCATTTGTACTTAATGTTTTTGACATCATCAAATATCTGTTAAACTTGTATATTATGCTAATTTACAAGTTGGGGGAGATTGTTAGATATATATGATAATGTCATGGCTAATATGTTTTATGTTTATTTTTCAGATCTTATTTGAACAGGATAAATCAGTACTTAACTGTTGATCAGTACTTATACTGGAAGTCAGGACTTAAGGATATCAGTACTTATGTTATCAGGAGATAATCATCAGAAGATAGATATCAGAACTTAAGTTCTGAAGGACGATCAGATAAGGACAGTAGCTGATTAAAGGAAAGAAGATCAAGATAAACATAAGAAGAGATATACATGAAGAAGGAATTCAGTGAAGAATGGGATACTTGGAAGAAAAGATATATGATTGATATATTTTAGGAAGCAGAATTATATTCCATATCAATTAGCGATTATCTTGTAACTGTGTAGTATATAAACACAGACATAGGGTTTACACTATAAGTGTTATCATAATTCGAGAAGATTATTCATTGTAACCCTAGCAGCTCTCGTGATATTGTTCATCACTGAGAGGTAACAGTTCCATACTGTAACAGAGTTTATTGTTTCAATAAAGTTTGTTTTCTGTTACTTAAGTTCTTAAAGTTCGATTTGAGTGTACTATACACTGTATTCACCCCCTCTACAGTGTGTGTGTGACCTAACAAGCATCAAGCATCATGACCTCAGGATACCGGGCGCAGACGAATAGAAAATGCAAAAGACCGATTAAGAATTCTTAAACACGATTGGAAACGATTATAGGTTAATTCAACCGAACAGAAGGAGACATGATAAGTAGAGAAGAACAATCAATGAAAATAGAAATTTCATGAACAGGAAACTATTAGAACCGGAAAAAAAAAGAAGGTTAGAGTAAATTAAGTTAGTCCTTTGAAATAGTGAGATAAATAGAACGATTGTAAATGAGTTGGTCTTGTTGTTACAGATGTAACAAGTCCATATGACATTTATGTGTGTATGACTACGAAGAGTAATTTAACTCCAAATATGTGAAATAAAAGATTGAGTTAGGAGTTGCATGAGCAACTGATAGAGTTGATAACGGTAAAAGGCCGTTGAGTTGTGATTAATGTGATGAGAATTGAGAAATTATAAGAAAGATACTTGAGAAGCAGCATGGTCTGTTCCTTAACATGATTCTGAGGACAGAATCCTTTTAAGGGGGGAAGAATGTAACGCCCGGGAAATATTATGTATTTATTTTTATCAATAAATAATTATTATGTGATTTTATGTGAATTTTGGTGAATTATTTGATAATTGATATTAATATCTGGATGTTTATTTCTGATAAAATTTAGATATTTTAATTTTTAATTATCCAGAATTAAATCTAGATAATTTTGGTATTTTTCTGGTAATTTTTATGATTTTATAAGGATTTATAGAATTAACAATGATTATTTTTACATAATTATAAAATAAATTTTTAAAATTAGAAATCGTCTCACTTCAATTGTTTTTGCGTTTTTACAACCCAAAACTCTTCCAAAAACTCTTCCAAAAACTCCTTCCCAACCTAATTTGATAATTCTGAACACTTTCCGTGTTTTAACTTTTTCGATCCGGGGTACGGTTTGACCTGTACGAGCCCCGGTGTGAAATTTTCGATACGCAAACCATTTTATATATCGACAAGAATCCATATTCTCAAAAGGCGAGACATTATTACCTTAATTTCATATAAAGTATTTTATAGGAAGCTCTGTTTTGATAATTATCCAATTGTGGTATTAAAATCGTATCGTCTTTTTAGTTAATTAGCGGCTAAGTAACCCATTTTCAGAACCGATTTGTAAAGGTAATTATTGAATTATTAAACAAATAAAATAGGTGATGGTTCTGTCAGCTGTATGTCATTGTGGTATAAATTGTTTTTGATTTGTTGGACGCGATGATTAATTTTATAATTAATTATCGAGCTATATGCATTTAATTGATTTTAAAGTGATTATATTGAATATTTATTCCTAAAAATGCTAAAATTGTTTCTAAAATTATTTTTGTTGTTCTATAATTTCATTTATTATTTTTAGGGGTTTATAAAATTTAGAAATCAATATTTTATTTATTAATTAATTTTAAATGATTTTTTGACTTCATTAAATTGTAAAATCAGTATTTAATTCCAGGATTCTTCAAAAATTGTGAAATTCATATTTTATTAAGTTTGGAATATTTCGGAAATTTTAAAATTATTTCGGGAATTTCTGGCTTTTATTTAACTCCACGTTTGGTCGTTAAATTGTAAAACGCGGGTAGGACGCACGAATCAAAAAAAAATATTTTAAAATTTACAAGAAATTTTATTTCATTAGTTTTAAATTATTCCCCAAATTTTAAGAATTATTTGAAGAAAATTTAGAATTATTTAATAATTGATCAAGTTTTATTTACTCGCATCTTACTCGTTAAATCAACAAATTTCGATACTTATCGGGATAATTACTTCGCTTATCAGGATAATCTCTCCTTCTTTATCCCTTCAGTTCTCTCTCCTCTGTGTATCTCTCTTCGGGGGCATGCCTCTCCCTCGATCCTAATCTCTCTCAATTCTCTGCTCTCTCTCTCTACTATTAATCTCTCATTCGCTTCTCTTCTCTCTCTCTCTTCTTCCTCTGTCCCTTCCCGTGTGTTCGTGTTTCTCCTCCCTCATGCTCCGGTGAGCCGCCTCTGTTTTCGGCCATCTATTTCACGGCTTCCCGCCGCTGCTCGTTTCTTTTCCCGGCCGTCTCTTTTTCCAGTTGGCCCCGTGCCTTCTCAGTCTGCTTCGTATGTAAACGTATATATATATATATATATATATATATATATATATATGATTATTTGTGTGGCTGTGTGACTGTGCATGTGTGTGTTACAAGGGTGTGTGTGTGGGTTGGGCGGTGCATGGCCGCGTGTGTGCCCCTGTGTTCCCTGTAATGTCTCTGTTGGTGCTATTTTCTGGTTGTTTTCCGATTGGGGGCGCGTGTTTGCGCGTGCTTCTTGCTGGGTTACGATTTTATTAATTTTAATTTTTATCCATTCTTTTCTGCAGGATTTATTTGATTTAAATTTGTGAAATAAAAATAAGAAATAAATATTTTGTGCGGGAGATTAATAATAATTAATCGGTGGAATTCGTATGGAAACCCGAATTTATCGGGCACCGACGAATTTTACCGCCGTCGGCAATGAGCCTTGGCGAGCCGACGGTGGGCGATGATAATTTTTATCTGAGTCCTACAGTTATTAATTAAATAAATTAGTTCGTAATAATAATTATGAAACGAAAACGAATAAAATTAGTTTATAAAATAAATTTCGAAATGAATGAAAATGGTTAATAACTGAATTGTATTGGTGATTGGGATTGGCGTATGGATTGTAAATTGGATGATTGGTTGTTGTTATGTTGTGATTGATGTCGATTTAATCTCGACGGGTAAGCCGATAAACAAAGGAGGCGCTGCCCGATTTTCGGGAAATTAATTCCGAAATATCGGGAACGTAACTTATAATTATCGGAGACGTCGAATAATCATATATAATTATATTATATGAACTGGACTGCGATTGAGACAAGATAATTTATAAATAATCGATTACCCTGTTTTTCAAAATGACGACTATACCTATTTTCCGAAAATGAATATCGAACCAAATTTCGAAGATGTGAACTATAACTTCTATGTGTATTTCGATAATACATATAAATATGAATTCTATTATGAAATCGTATGGGTAGAATAGGATGACGATTTGATGTTAAGTTTAAGCGGTTATCTGAATTAGGGCATTTCAACCCTGTAGGTTTTAGACGGAAGACCCGAGACGTGACATCGGACTAGGAATGATCTAGAGATTAGACATCGAGTTCAACGAAGTTCCAACCAAAGGGTCTGAATGTTGGGATCGTATCGAGAATAGGATAGTAGGTGGACGATAAAGCCGAACGGTCAAAGTCGAACCAAAGTCAACCAGTAATAACGGTTAAAGCTTATTGAGGCAAGTATTCGTGCTTTTCTTTTAAATACTGCAAGTATTCTTGAATTTTCTTTTAATTATTACAAATAGTTATTCGCTCCTATTCTAAGTTCAGAATAGTTAAATGTTTTACATTTCGCTGCAATTACTCATACTATGCTTGTTCAGTTATTCTTGTTTCTATAATTTGATTGCTCTCATGAGCAAATACCCATTTTCTTCGGGTTATTTGCGAACCCTGAATTAGGAAGTTTTGACTTCAAAATGGTTTGACATCAAAACACTCTACGGGCTGGATAGTGATACTTTGGGAATTAAGTTTTATTTAATCCTAAGGACCGAAACATAATCGGTGCCTTGAGATGGGCCGTAGTGCCTGGGGACCCGACTAGATCTATATATTGAGATATAGATCTGCATTATATTCTGACTGATCAGCAGAATATAGATGCGGTCTAGTGTCCAGTCTAATTTATTATTGATCGCCATTACTGGCATTCCTTCTTGAAATAAAATGTGATTATGGTTTAAAGTTATTCTTTCTTAGCACTCAGTTTCGGGAAATTACAATGTTTCTACATAAATTCGAGGTTCAGATTGTTGCTGCAACATTAGTTGCTCAGTGATAATTAGAATCTTGAATGAATTGAGATCTTCTTAATTATTCAACCCGTCCTTACCAGGCTGATTTAGCAGGCTAAGTCTATGGAAACTTAGTCGATAATGATGGATACTGAATAGTTAGGAATTTCTTGAACGTCTTTTTATGAATAGTTGTTGCATTCGTTGTTCAAGTATGAAGTGTGACCAGAAGATATTTTGAAAACACGCAATTCTGAAACTCTTATAAAATGTCATTATTTCCTATGTGATTTATAGCAATGCAAATCAATTTGATTTTAAGATAACGAAGTATATCCTTTAAATAATTTCGTGTTTCGCTCTTCAAAATATTTCAGAGATTTTATCCGGAAGTTTTCTTTGATTTTAATGCTTGAAACTCAAAATATATATACTTGCTGGGCATTTTGGCTCACTCTTGCCTTGTCAATTCTTATTTCTGCCAGAAACAGATAAGGATTAAACTGAATAGCTTTGATAGACAGCAGAAGTTAGAGAAATTTCCATTGCGAGAGGTTGAAGGTGTTAGAAGAATGTGACAAGAGCATTAGTTCAAAGGTATTTACACTTGTATTATAGTTGAAGTGAGTTGTAGAAGGTTAGATTCTTATTTCATACCATAACCTGTAAAAGATCCGGACTCAAGGGGTTATTTGTTTGTTTCCTTACTTTATGTAATAATGGTTTAGTAACACCAAATCTTGACCCCGGATTTGGGGTGTTACATCTAACAAGTGGTATTAGAGCTAAATCTGAAAGAAAACAGATAAAGAACCTGGAAGGATGAGTGCACAGAAAATAAGTAGTATCAAGATACATGTCTTTGACCAAATAAAATACACCTTATGGAAAAAAAATGATGTTGTTCAAAAGGATGGCCAATCCAATATACATTGAGATTCTCAAACATAGACCCTTTATTCCTATGGAAAGGGTTCCTGAATCAACATATGGATACATGGTTATACCTGCACACTTTGCACCTAAAGATCCCTCTACCTAAACAGAACCAGAGAAAGAGAAGGTTGCACTGGATAAGGGCTTACAACTCATATTAATTGAGTCTTTTGATAATGTAATGTACAATAATATTATAGATTGTGAGTCAGCTAAACAAATCTGGGAGAAGATAGAGATCTTGTGTGAAGGAATAGAAGAGGTTAGATCTAATCAAATAAGGATCTTGGTTTTATAGTATAAGGGTTTTATGGCTAAACTGTAATAACCCCAATTTTTGGAATTTTTTTGAAACCCTTATGAATAGTGATTTTGCTGATTATGCTGAATAAGAAAACTTTTCATACCACACTTTGTAGAGGTTCTTTTATTGTTATTCTGAGATCTTATTAGTACTCTATCTGGTATATAAGTGTATGTAAAGATCGTCAGAATCCAAATTCGAACACTTTGATTTTTTTTCCCGAAAATCCACCAGATACCTAAAGAATTGAGTATAAGGTAACAGGATAAAAAGGATTTAAATTCAAGGATTATAAGAGAGGATCATATAAGAAATATAATATATTGAGAAAGGTTTAGGGGAACCCAAGTAATAAGATCCCGGGTATGATCCCTCAAACGATAAACGAGAACGAAAATTAAGCGAACCGTATAACAGATAAGCGGTCATTAACCAAACAATTAAACAAGGATTAGCATAAGAAGATGCTTCCACCACCAAGTGATGACAAATGCCAAGAGATGAAGTCACCAAGATGATGTCATGCTTAGTCATACTCCACTCAATTTAAAAAAACCAACAAATCATCCAAATATCCCATTCACTTCATTTTCCACCACAAAAACATTCAACAAAGCAAATACTCTCCGAAGAACACATAGCTCACGGTTTTCCATTTTTTCAAGGAGAAAAATTCCAAAAATCATGTTTCTAGCTTTGTTAATTTGCAACGTAATTACCCAAGGTCCCTTATGATTAGATAAGCATATCCTAGGAGTTTAAGCTTCTATTTCTTCATGAATCTCTTCCAATAAATGAAGGAAGAAGATGATGAATAGTGTTTTCAAGATTACTAACTTTATTTTCTTTGATTTCCTTTAAGATCCAAGCATTCCTAAGCTATCTCAAGGCTTCTCAAGGCTTCTTAAGGCTTCCTAGCTACTCTAATCACTCCAAGGAAGGTATAACACCTCCAAACCCTAACTTTACTTTGAGTATTAAGATGGTTTTGATGGTTATAGTAAATGAGAAGCATGATGCTTGTGTTTTTAGAGTTTGAATTGGATTTGTAGTGATTTGGATGCTGAAATCTTGTTTATAGTTAATGAAACTTAAGTATAGCTAGTAGTTCATGTGTGGGGTTGTATAAATTGGAAAATCTTAAGGTTTGGGGACTGATGTAGTAAGGTTTAGATGAGGGTTGGTTGTATTGTTGGTTGTGAGTTGAATGGTGGTTGTTTGGGATGGTTTAAAACTTGGTAATCGCGTAAACATAGTCGTCGTAATGCCCGATTTACTTTAGACTGTTTTTGTTCTTAACATCAGGACCCGTGAACTCACTGTTAGGTTTTTACCATTGCCATGATTAGATAGTTCATGTTACGAGCTTCGTTTTGATATGTGGTTCGTTTGAATCCGATGTACGGTTTAGGATAAACGACCGTTTTAAGTAACGGTGCTTCGCGACCGAACCATTACCCCTCGCCTTACTTTGAAACCTTGGTTAAGGATTTTAAATGACTAATTAGGGTATGAAGCAATTATGTTAAGTGGATTAGGCAGTTGGCCGTTAAGGTACTCGCGAAAGAATTGCCTTAAAACTCTTAATGGTTAATTTATTAAAAATGGTGGAGCCGAGGGTACTCGAGCGACTTAAGTGAATCGTGAAGCGCGAAAGCGAACGTTAGGGGTCCAATTGGTTAAAGTCTAGTTTCTTAACCGACCGGGGATTAATTCCAATTGATTTTGTTGTTCATAGGTTATCGGACCCACTCTAAGCTTAAGTCTATCCGGGAACACTCAGGCAAGTTTTCTACCCGTTATACTGTTGTTGTGATGTATACATATGTATATGCATTATCTTGTGATAGATGCATAGTGGTTAATTAGCAAATCTTGCGATATATTGGAGCATGTGATATGGTATATATGCATGTCTGTTTCGTAATCTTGATATATATCTGTTGATTCAAATGCTTATAAGTTGCATAATACCTATGCTAGAGATAAGCAGTAGTTGCGTATACCCTTAGTATAGGGGACCCAAAGGTGAACATTTCCTAAAACCGGTAGTCGATGTTCCCAAGTATATTATATATATATATAGATATAGTTTTCAAAACTATTAATCGAATAAGGTTTATTCGATAACTTTATTTTTATTAATGAATATTACTTTGAATATTCATTCGAGGACTTATGACTCGGGTTATTTTATTTAATGAATATTAATTTGAATATCCATTCGAGGACTTATGACTCGCTTTATTTTATTTAATGAATATTATTTTGAATATTCATTCGAGGACTTATGACTCTGCTTACTTTATTTAATGAATATTATTTTAAATATTCATTCGAGGACTTATGACTCTGCTTACTTTATTTAATGAATATTATTTTGAGTATTCATTCGAGAACTTATGACCCCGCTTATTTTATTAAATAATATTATTTATTTTATTAAAGAATAATGTTTCGATAATCAAACTTATTTTCGATTATTCAAATAAAGATCGTACTTTCATATAAGTATATATCTTGGGTTATTTAATATTCATTTCATGTATGAGTTTTAAAACTTTTACTTCAATTATTTTTATAAGGATTATCTTTATGGGAATATTATTTAAATAATAATATTCAGATATTTTCTAATATATCGAGACTGATTTATTTCATTAAATCAGCATTACTCCAAACATTCTTAAAAATGTTTTTGAGTCTTCAAAATGATTTTAAAAGTTAGAGCGGATCCCAAAAACTCGTTTTCAGATTTAAGATCTTCCTTTCGAAGGAGACTTGGATATTTGCTCAAAAATCTTAGGGATCCTGCTCTGTGGTATATTTTATATTCGCAACGAGGTTGCTGTTTTGAGAAAACAATTTGATTATTTGCCCAATGTTCAGGAAGTAAGTCCATCTAATTGAGTCGGCATAAGCGATAGGCCGGGGTACGGTCTATGAAGGTGTAAGAGGCTGGGTGACAGTCCATCCACGCGTGAGTGGCCGGGTAACGGTCTAGCGCGAGGTCCTAATGCCGCCAGGGTGATGACCGGCGAGGAATTCATCCTTCTACAGTAGAAAAGGTTACTTATTGGTATCTTTACCTGATCAGCAAGATATCGGGTTTCTGCCAAAATTCTTTTCCTTTCCAAAATTCATTGGATGTTATAAACTCTGTTCATACTTTACATAACAGAGGTTTCCAGGAAATGTATAAGATATATATATGTGGATATATATATCGGGACTAAATAAAGTATCTCGGAACTTCATTTCTTTTGAATGATATTTCAAAGATTGAATCTATTCAAACATTTTCTTGTAGTATCATCTATGTGATGAACTTTTGAAACTGATGATACCTTGAACGGTGGTAGTTCAAGTAGTATCCGGAAAAGATATAAGTATATTGGAGTATCTTGTAACTTCATCTTTTCAACTTATATCTGGTTAATGATTATCTTATGCATGACAAAGATTTTCACAAAAATGTTGAGACAAGGCTAGATATATGAGATCACCTTGCAACAATATTTTTATACAGTTATAAACTGGAACTCTGTGTATATTAAGCATGGCAGAGGATTTCAAATATTATGAAAAGTATATATACTTATATACTGAATAATTTGCGACTTGGTCGCGTTAAGATATCAACTTGGTTCATTTCTTCTTGACCAAGACTTTCATGAGTACTATGAGAATGCTCATATATTGTTAATTATTATACATATTATTTTGGTGGGCTTGTTGCTCACCCTTGCTTTCTTCTTTCATCACACAACAACAGATAGAAAAGATGAACAGGACCAAGCTTCCAATTCGCAAGCGGTTAGGAAACGTTCCGCAGTTTTCTGGAAGCGTTGATGCCGCCGTAGCTGAGGAAGGAGCTACCAATAGGCTAGGTTTTCAACTATTGATGAACCAGACTTATGTATAATATGAATTGTAATAATGGCAAGGAATATGTAAATTATTCAGAAACCCTTTTAAGGTGTAACGGTTTATAATTGTGGAATAAAATGACTTGTGTTATTTTTTGGTATTCATCTCTGAGACTATAACTTGTGGTGTGTGTGTGTATATTGTGGGGTCACAGTACTCAGTAGTTGGTTGACTGTTAAGATTAAATATTGATAAGGGAAATGGAACTCGTGACAACCCGAATCCCCGACCCCGGATTTGGGGGTGTTACAGAAATGGTATCAGAGCCAAGCGTTATAAACCTCAGAGATGATGTGACGTTAAGATAATAAGTTCACTAAGATAATAAGAACTCTTGCCAAGTTCATAGTCGGGCTACCTAACGTAGTACTGACAGTTAAAACCCTTACAGGAACCCTTATAAATATCGTGATAGTAACATAGTTCGTTCTTGTATAGGGCAGCGGGGCACCGAACCCTGAGGTTCAGGAGCATCAGCATGAGGATGTTTTAATACATGTTGGAGATCAAATTATGAATCCGATAGAGTACCCTAACGAGGGACCGGATGAGATTCATATTGAGAATGTTGTGGTTGAGGATGTTATCCCAGAAGGGATTGTGCTGAGGAGGATCTCGTGGAAGATCCTGACGGGAATGAAGAGAGGACCGCTGAGGAATTGATGACCGCAGTCAGGGCGACTACCAGAGCAAGAATGGCCTCGAGGTTGGCACTAGAGGATGAAGAGTTACCAAGGGCACAAACGTTAATGAGGGCAGAAGGAGTGGGGCCTTCCACGACACCAATTATACCAGTATCAGACCCTCTTCCAGAGGTTCCTGTAGACATCCATGAGGTTCCACCAATTCCTGTTCCCTCCCCTGTACAGAGCCCAGCGCCTACTGAGGAAATGCCCCCTTTATCTCCTGCACCATTATCACCTGATACCGTGCTTGGTTATCCATTTGGATCTCCTGGGTCTGCACCACCTGCACTCCATGGACTGCTAGATGCTACCACTCAGGCTTCTCTTATTTCCAATTATCATATGACTTTGGGTGGCCTGTCTGAGGCCCGTAATGTTAGAAGTGATCTGTCGGACCGACTTACTGCACCAAGAATTGAGGGCGGGGTACTCCCGGCAGGATTAGCTCATAGCATGGACAGGATTGAGGCTACCACCGGAATTACAGCTAGAGGCCATCTTGAGGGTCAGGTTGATCCAGCTCTACTTGTGACTATCTTAGACCTCATCACCTCTGTGATGGAGCAGGTTAGGGGTGTCGTGCGTGCCCGTATTTCTTGATCCATGGTAGTGTGCAGAGCCAGAGCGATGAGATCAAATGATGTAATTCTCTTTAATGTGTTTAGTGTTGTACCCTCGAACAAATGGTTAAGTATATATTCGTTAATTTCAGTTCAGATCAGTTTGTTTGTGATAAGTTCATATTGTTAATTGCATTATCAACACTTAAGAGTGTGTCGCGAAGTTAATAGAACTTGAGAATTCATAATTTGGAGTCATGCAAGGATTGAACGAGGGAAAGACTTAAGCAAAGTAAGTAAGACAAATATCCAGATATTCTCAAAAATTTTCTAAGCATTATGCCCCCACGAGGAATAAGATTAGGGGCAAACCTTGAATGTGATAATCAGGGAGGTCGCAATTAAGATATAAGGAACCCAGAATATAATGAAGTGGAAAATGAGGATTTTAAATTAAAAGATGACCCCAATTATGGGGAGTAGGAAGAAATATTTAGACTGAGAAAATAGAAGTCGAGCAAGATAGGAAGAACCAGGATGGTACTCCTATTGGGAAATCCATGGACCTGCCTAAAACAAAACTTATACTTTTACCCCTAACCACCACCTTGAGGAAACAATGTGGTGTGAAATTCTTTCAGGACCTTTAAGTCGCTAAGCTCTCAGAGTTCCAAGGAAATAGCTGACCCAACTGAGGCAAGAGCCTGGCTAAAGGAAATACAGGAATCATTTGAGATTCTAAATGATTGACGAATCACAAAAGACTGTTTCTGTCACTTACCCTCTTAAGAGAGAGACCACCCACTGGTGAAAGACCAAGAAAGGCACGGAGCAAGAGGTTATGATAAACTGATTAAAGTTCAGTCAAAATTTTTTCGAGAAAGTAAATCCCAAGGTTATGGAGATAGTGTAAAAGCTTTAAGAGCCAGAACAAAGGCGGACGAATATGTTGAATTATGAATCTAAGATTGTAAAAGTTGTCAAGATTCGTCTGGAGGACAAGAATCCCAGAACGACGTGATGTTTGAAGTCAATGATTAGCGGGTACGTGAAATGATTGTAATAGAAAGGAAAATAAAAAGAAACTGAAGTGGAAAGGAGCATAAAGGCAATAGAGTTTGATGAATGATAAGGGAGTCGGGTATGAGGAATCCCTAAAGACTCGTAGTAATAGAAAGAGAAAAGTATATAATCGTCAGGATGAGGGTGATTCATTATGAGTTAAAGTTGATGGTAGAAGGCATAAGTGATACATATATTTTATCCCCTGTAGGTTGGGAGGATTCGAGGAAACCTTGAGATAGATCGAAGGATAAATAAGGAGACGCCAAGTATGAAAGATATCCCAACATCGAGATGACTGTTGAGATAAACAACAAAAGTAAATGAGGAATTATTAAGAAGAAGTAGAAGTTCACGTTGAATACGACCAATATCTTCCAGAACATCCCTGTTGTCATTACCAAATTAGGAAAGAAAAGCGGGTAACCATTGTTATCTTTTGAAGGCCATATGGGTTGACCTCAGTTTGAATAAAGATGCTATAGTGAAATTGGTATAGACTATCTGGGTGGGAATGATTGAATAAGATAATCTATCAAGGACATATGACTTGATTTATCCATGGAAGGATGCAAGTACCTTTTTAAAGGTGGAATTAAGGATATAACTTCGATAACTTGAGATGAACCATAGGGGAATGCATGAAGGTTGGCATTTCACCCTTAATAGGGACAGTATGAGTTTTGACAGTATGGATGTGAAAGGATTAAGGTAACAACAACCTTTAAGGATCAGTGGAGAAATTTTTCAGAAGTATATAGACGATGATTCTGGTATTAATAAATGGTATCTTGATATGCCCTGTGCCTAGGGTGTACCTGATGACGGATTTAAGGATAACCTTAGAGGTTTTACAAGGAGAAAGGTAATATTCAAAGTTCTCAAGAATAGAAATTTTGATGAAGGAAATATGGCGTAATTATAATAATGCCAGGTGGGCACGTGTTGAACCATAAGAAGTGTAGATTGAACCAATGAAGGTCAGAATTGTTAAAGCAAGAAGGGGCCAAGATAAAAGACGTCCTAAGTATGATCGAGAGTCGGCCATGATAATGTTTACATTTAAAGACTAAGGCAGCGACTTATGGAAAAATGGTGATTTTTTTTATCACGAGGACTTAAGAAAAGCATTTTCACATAAGTAGTGATTGAAATGAGGTAGAAAATTTAGTTGAAGGTGGTTAAAAAAAACATTGATTATAAGGAACTATTACTATCAGGAAAGGCCAATGAGGTGGCCGACACTCTAAGTGCAAGAGAGCAATTATAGGCGCTCGTGCTAGAGGGATGCAGTGATAATGGTTGAAGTCGTGAAGGTTGTATTATGGTTTGGAAGATTGACATTCCTTCTGATGACTGTGCAATACCCAACCGTAATAGTAGTTTGGTAAAGGTTTAATTCGTGTAATCGCCATGAACGGGCTATCTATCTTAGAAGGAACTATCTTGAGAATAAGCCAGGACCATGTTTCAAAAAGGACTAAGTGAACCTTAGAGCTTCATGTCTCCTAATATAGACATATGATTAAGAATGGTATTAACCTACTATCGTTGCTTTCATTAAAACTCTTCTGCATTTTATCTGCTTCATGTCATGAGTGTTCTTCATGAATCATGAACGGTGATCATGTTACCTCCTTAGAAGAATTCAATACGATATGTATGGACTCCGTATGGTTAGCTATTAAGACTTAATGGAAAGCGAATGACTACAGTAGGTCAGTGGTGGGCCATAGTAATGCTCCAATGAGTCTATGAATAATGAAACAATGACAACTGTGAGAGTTGTATTGTAATGAATGTTGAGATTGAGTACCACTAATCGGGTCGTGGTGATGTATAAGTTATCATTGAATAGACTAATTAAGTAGACTATTTACCTATTGAATATTTATTCCTCCTTATCAATAGAGGGTCGTATGAATATACGAGGAAGGTTGCGATGCAAGCATAGAATTCTAGTAACGATGATGTCTAGAATGAGATCCCAGATTCGATTTTCGATATCGAGGGAGTTTCAAAGGTGATTGTGTATAAGCTCGAGGAAGAGCATGGGTCCATAGAATGATGGATGGAATAGCAAAAATATTTAGGCATATGAAATACGATGCTATAATACTTGATGTTGATATAAATACGTATATGTTTTGTTCTCCTATGACAAACCTCTATAGTTCAGAGGTAGATTCCTAGCCAGATATTTTATGGCAATAGTTTTACATATATACAATTCTCTTTAGTTCGTTCTTTTCTCTTCTTTTTATTTCATGTAAGCTGAGAAGAACAACCCTTCCAGAAGGGGAGGTATTGCCGAATGTCTATCTATCTGTGTGATAGAAGCCTAGTAGGATACCACATGTTGTTTAATTGCTTGTCAAGTACTAAAGGCTGACCACCTTCTGTACTAACTATGCGATATAACAAGTGTTCATGTTCATAGTGATCTCTCAATAAATTCTTTTACTTCTATACGATGGATCAAGCTTTCAAAGATAGAAGCAGCTAGAAAGGAGTAGTATCAGTGCGGTGGTATTCCGAATCTAACGCGTTCATGATACTAAGGTTGACGCAATTATTAAAAGGTTATAAAATGCTAATGAGCAAAAGTGTAACCAGTATAGTATTATGTACGGAAGATAGTAATGACTACGAACTGGAAAAGAATGGGTATTGAGAAGCAAAAGCTATAATGCTAGAAGCTATGATGAGAGTCTGTGCAATAGACTTGAAAGAATTTGAAATAGTCACTTAACACGGATTGAGTTTTCTTATGACAATATATCATATGTCATTATCGAGATGTCGCCTTATAAGATCCTTGAGGGAAGACAATATCGATCTCCCTTATGATATGGTGATGTTTTAGAGCGCAAGATGCTTAGACCAGCAGTGGTCCAAAGGACCAAGGATATAATAGATTTAATCAGAGGACGGCTGGTAGTAGCCCAAGATGGGCACACAAAGTATGTTGATTTGACACGAAAGGACAAGGAATAGGAAGTAGGGAACCTAGTGCTATTATAGGTATTCCCTTGGAAAGGATGGATGAGGTTCGGAAAGAAAGGAAAGCTAAGCCCACGAATTGTTGGACCCTTTGAGGTAGTAAGACGTATTGGGAAGTTAGCATATGAGCTAGCCCTACCCCCGAACATGTAGCAAGTTCATAACGTGTTCCACGTATCAATATTAAGGAAGTATAATTCGGATGCCAGACAAATAAGGGCATATGAGCGCATAGACATGCAACCCGACGTAACCTATATGGAGCAACAAGGAAGGGTTATAGATTGAAAAGGAACAAGTGCTTAGGAGAAGGGTTATCAAACTAGGCAGAGTTTGGTGGTAGGACCACAATGTGGGAAA
Organism: Apium graveolens; assembly: GCF_009905375.1. NCBI lineage: Eukaryota > Viridiplantae > Streptophyta > Magnoliopsida > Apiales > Apiaceae > Apium > Apium graveolens. The sequence goes on along the minus strand of NC_133650.1, from coordinate 210,804,154 downwards.
ATTTACTCGAGAGTTAGAAAGTGCAATGCTAAGAGAGTATCCCTATTCATTTTCTATCTAATTCCAGGACGGAATCCTTTTAAGGAGGGGAGACTGTAATAACCCCAATTTTTGGAATTTTTTTGAAACCCTTATGAATAGTGATTTTGCTGATTATGCTGAATAAGAAAACTTTTCATACCACACTTTGTAGAGGTTCTTTTATTGTTATTCTAAGATCTTATTAGTACTCTATCTGGTATATAAGTGTATGTAAAGATCGTCAGAATCCAAATTCAAACACTTTGATTTTTTTCCCGAAAATCCACCAGTTACCGAAAGAATTGAGTATAAGGTAACAGGATAAAAAGGATTTAAATTCAAGGATTATAAGAAAGGATCATATAAGAAATATAATATATTGAGAAATGTTTAGGGGAACCCAAGTAATAAGATCCCGGGTATGATCCCTCAAAAGATAAACGAGAACGAAAATTAAGCGAACCGTATAACAGATAAGCGGTCATTAACCAAACAATTAAGAAAGGATTAGCATAAGAAGATGCTTCCACCACCAAGTGATGACAAGTGCCAAGAGATGAAGCCACCAAGATGATGTCATGCTTAGTCATACTCCACTCACTTTAAACAACCAACAAATCATCCAAATATCTCATTCACTTCATTTTCCACCACAAAAACATTCAACAAAGCAAATACTCTCCCAAGAACACATAGCTCACGACTTTTCCATTTTTTCAAGGAGAAAAATTCCAAAAATCAAATTTCTAGCTTTGTTAATTTGCAAGGTAATTACCCAAGGTCCCTTATAATTAGATAAGCATATCCTAGGAGTTTAATCTTCTATTTCTTCAAGAATCTCTTCCAATAAATCAAGGAAGAAGATGATGAATAGTGTTTTCAAGATTACTAACTTTATTTTCTTTGATTTCCTTTAAGATTCAAGCATTCCTAAGCTATCTCAAGGCTTCTCAAGGCTTCTTAAGGCTTCCTAGCTACTCTAATCACTCCAAGGAAGGTATAACACCTCCAAACCCTAACTTTACTTTAGGTATTAAGATGGTTTTGATGGTTATAGTAAATGAGAAGCACGACGCTTGTGTGTTTAGAGTTTGGATTGGATTTGTAGTGATTTGGATGTTGAAATCTTGTTTATAGTTAATGAAACTTAAGTATAGCTAGTAGTTCATGTGTGGGGTTGTATAAATTGGAAAATCTTGAGGCTTGGGGACTGATGTAGTAAGGTTTGGATGAGGGTTGGTTTTATTGTTGGTTGTGAGTTGAATGGTGGTTGTTTGGGGTAGTTTAAAACTTGGTAATCGCGTAAATATAGCCATCGTAATGCCCAATTTACTTTAGACTGTTTTTGTTCTTAACATCAGCACCCGTGAACTCACTGGTAGGTTTTGACCATTGCCATGATTTGATAGTTAATGTTACGAGCTTCGTTTTGATATGTGGTTCGTTTGAATCCGATGTACGGTTTAGGCGAAACGACCGTTTTAAGTAACGGCGTTTCGCGACCGAACCATTACCCCTCGCCTTACTTTAAAACCTTGGTTAAGGACTTTAAATGACTAATTAGGGTATGAAACAATTATTTTAAGTGGACTAGGCAGTTGGTAAGGTACTCGCGAAAGAATCGACTTAAAACTCTTAATGGTTAATTTATTAAAAATGGTGGAGGCGAGGGTACTCGAGTGACTTAAGTGAATCGTTAAGCGCGAAAGCGAACGTTAGGGTTCTAATTGGTTAAAGTCTAGTTTCTTAAGCGACCGGGGATTAATTCCGACTTATGTTGTTGTTCATAGGTTATCGGACCCACTCTAAGCTTAAGTCTATCCGGGAACACTCAGGCAAGTTTTCTACCCGTTATACTGTTGTTGTGATGTATACATATGTATATGCATTATCTTGTGATAGATGCATGGTGGTTAATTCGCAAATCTTGCGATATATTGGAGCATGTGATATGGTATATATGCATGTCTGTTTCGTAATCTTTATATATATCTATTGATTCAAATGCTTATAAGTTGCATAATACCTATGCTAGAGATAAGCAGTAGTTGCGTATACCCTTAGTATAGGGGACCCAAATGTGAACATTTCCTAAAACCGTGAGTCGATGTTCCTGAGTATATTATATATATTTATATATATATAGATATAGTTTTCAAAACTATTAATCGAATAAGGTTTATTCGATAACTTTATTTTTATTAATGAATATTACTTTGAATATTCATTCGAGGACTTATGACTCAGGTTATTTTATTTAATGAATATTAATTTGAATATTCATTCGAGGACTTATGACTCGCTTTATTTTATTTAATGAATATTATTTTGAATATTCATTCGAGGACTTATGACTCTGCTTACTTTATTTAATGAATATTATTTTAAATATTCATTCGAGGACTTATGACTGTGCTTACTTTATTTAATGAATATTATTTTGAATATTCATTCGAGGACTTATGACTCCGCTTATTTTATTAAATAATATTATTTATTTTATTAAAGAATAATGTTTCGATAATCAAACTTATTTTCGATTATTCAAATAAAGATCGTACTTTCGTATAAGTATATCTTGGGTTATTTAATATTCATTTTATGTATAAGCTTTAAAACTTCTACTTCAATTATTATTATAAGGATTATTCTTATGGGAATATTATTTAAATAATAATATTCAGATATTTTCTAATATATCGAGACTGATTTATTTCATTAAATCAGCATTACTCCAAGCATTCTTAAAAATATTTTCGGGTCTTCAAAATGATTTTAAAAGTTAGAGCGGATCCCAAAAACTCATTTTCAGATTTAAGATCTTCATTTAGAAGGAGACTTGAATATTCGCTCAAAAATCTTAGGGATCCGGCTCTGTGGTGTATTTTATATTCGCAACGAGGTTGCTGTTTTGAGAAAACAATTTGATTACTTTCCCAATGTTCGGGAAGTAAGTCCATCTAATTGAGTCGGCATAAGCGACATACCGGGGTACGGTCTATGAAGGTGTAAGAGGCTGGGTGACAGTCCATCCACGCGTGAGTGGCCGGGTAACGGTCTAGCGTGAGGTCCTAATGCGGCCAGGGTGATGACCGGCGAGGAATTCATCCATCTACAGTAGAAAAGGTTACTTATTGGTATCTTTGCCTGGTCAGCAAGATATCGGGTTTATGCCAAAATTCTTTTCCTTTCCAAAATTCATTGGATGTTACAAACTCTGTTCATACTTTACATAACAGAGGTTTCCAGGAAATGTATAAGAGATATATATGTGGATATATATATCGGGACTAAATAAAGTATCTCGTAACTTCATTTCTTTTGAATGATATTTCAAAGATTGAATCTATTCAAACCTTTTCTTGTAGTCTCATCTATGTGATGAACTTTTGAAACTGATGATACCTTGAACGGTGGTAGTTCAAGTAGTATCCGGAAAAGATATAAGTATATTGGAGTATCTTGTAACTTCATCTTTTCAACTTATATCCGGTTAATGATTATCTTATGCATGACAAAGATTTTCACAAAAACGTTGAGACAAGGCTAGATATATGAGATCACCTTGCAACGATATTTTTATACAGTTATAAACTGGAACTCTGTGTATATTATGCATGGCAGAGGATTTCAAAGATTATGAAAAGTATATATACTTATATACTGAATATTTTGCGACTTGGTCGCATTAAGATATAAACTTGGTTCATTTCTTCTTGACCAAGACTTTCATGAGTACTATGAGAATGCTCATATATTGTTATTTATTATACATATTATTTCGGTGGGCTTGTTGCTCACCCTTGCTTTCTTCTTTCATCACACAACAACAGATAGAAAAGATGAACAGGACCAAGCTTCCAATTCCCAAGCGGTTAGGAAACGTTCCGCAATTTTCTGGAAGCGTTGATGCCGCCGTAGCTGAGGTAGGAGCTACCAATAGGCTAGGTTTTCAACTATTGATGAACCAGACTTATGTATAATATGAATTGTAATAATGGCAAGGAATATATAAATTATTCAGAAACCCTTTTAAGGTGTAACAGTTTATAATTGTGGAATAAAATGACTTGTGTTATTTTTTGGTATTCATCTCTGAGACTATAACTTGTGGTGTGTGTGTGTGTATATTGTGGGGTCACAGTACTCAGTAGTTGGTTGACTGTTAAGATTAAGTATTGATAAGGGAAATGGAACTCGTGACAACCCGAATCCGCGACCCCGGATTCGGGGGTGTTACATAAATGAAAGGAAGGCATAACTGATGTTTTTGAGAGTTCAACAAACTTATAAATGATTTGCGGCTTCATGACAAGTATTATGAAGCTGAAGAAGTTAACCTAAAATATTTGCTCACTCTCTCTGATCACTTGGAACAGAAAATTTCTGCAATTAGAGAAGGAAGAGATTTGGGGAGATAACCTTGGAGGTTTTGTTGGCATACTAAAAACCTATGAGCTGGAGATGTTGCAGAAAAATTCATTGAAAGCTAGTAAAGGACATGTAGATATGTCAAATGCCTTACTACCAAATGACAACAAACTGAGTGAAGATGAAATTGAATCCCACACTCAGGTTATTCAAGCTGTTAAGCAGAAACGTAAGGAACCTCAAAAGCAAGTCATTTTAGAGATGGAAGAGGATGAGTTTTACACTTTTGATGAACTGGATAAAATGGATCAGTCAATGGCTCATCATGCAAGGAAATTTTCAAACATCAGAGTCAAAAATACTAAGTGCTGGAAGAGTAAAGTCAAGCATCCAACAACTGCAACTGAAAAGAAAAACTCAGTTTAATGAAACTGGAAAAGGTGGCTACAAGTCAGGATCTATGGACAGATCAAAGATAAGGTGCTATAACTGTGATGAACTTGGTCATTTTGCCACAGAATGCAGAAAGCCAAAGAAGGTAAAGAAAGAAAACGCTTATTTGGAACTAGAAGCAAAATATGAAACACTTTTGTGAAAGCAGCAGGGAAAGGCTTTTATTGTTGAGGGAAAAAGTTGGGATGATACAGGTGATGAGAAAGATGGTGAAGAATATAGAAATTATGCTCTCATGGCTTTGGAGCAAGGAGAATCATATACATCTAAATTAGAGGTACATATCCTAACTACAACTGATTTAAATGCCACTTAATATAAAGAAACTGTTGAGAAAATAAGTGTAGAAATGTTTCACATTCATACAAGCATAATAGAAGCTACTGAGGAAGTAAGTAGGTTGTCAAAAATTCAAGAAAAACTGGAGAAAGAGAAACAGGAGCTAGAACTGCAGCTTGTTGGTCTTGAAACAGTTAAGAAAGAAAATGAGTACCTCGAGAACAAGCTTAAGTGTATTGGAGAAGTAGAGGCTGTGTTGAGAGAAAGATTTAAGAAAAATGATTTGAAGCTCAAGTCATTCAAGAATGCATCTCAGTTGATTGTCAATATCATGAGAAAAATAAACCATGTGCCAACATAGCTATTGGTTTGGACTATGAGGCTTTGAACTCTCACAAGAAAATTGAAGTTGACAAAGGGAAGGATAGTGTGAAACAAGATGTTTCTGTAATACCGAAGAATGTAAATGTACCTTTTTTCAAAGATTGTGAAGTAAATATCAGTGAAGTGAATTTAGTCATCAAGTAGGAAATTGCAAATGAAGACAAGGAGAAGAAAAATACAGAATCCACTCCCAACACTGAATGTGAGAATATGCCTACAGTGAACCAAATTGATAAGACACCAACAAAAGTGATCAAGACTGAAAATACTGGAAAGAAGAAGAAGAACATAAATAGAAAAATAGGTGTGAACAAAAGCAACAATTATGCCTATGTTACAGATGCTCCAAGAAAGCAATGTCAGAGGTGTGGCTCAACAAATCATCAAAATCACCTTTGTAAGAAGGTTGTTAGTGATCTAAAGTATGGAGCATGCAAATACAATGAGGCACAAGCTGGTGATCCATATTCCTTCTGTGATAAGTTTGACTGCATTCCATGCAACATGAAAGTTATGACCAGTTGTCATAAGTTGAGAAAAGATCTTAAAGAAGTCAACTTAAATCCGTGGTTAAAGACAACAATTTTGATCAAACTAAGAATAGTGTTCTTTTTGAATGTTCAAGTTCTACCTCTGCAAATTCTGTGAAAAAGAAGAAAATGTCCAACACTGCTTGGATAGCTAAACACATTTAATCCTCATTGTGTGCAGGGAAAGAAGAATAAAATCATATGGATCATTGACAGTGGATGTTCCAAGAATATGACAGGTGATAAAACCATACTATCATAATTTGAGGAGATGGTTGGCCTATTGGTGACCTTTGGAGATAACATCAAAGGATTCACAATGAGATATGGCAAGTTGATTTATGGAAATATTGTCATTGATGATGTAGAACTAGTTGTTGGTCTTGAAGTGAATCTTCTCAGTGTCATCCAATTTATAGAGAAAGGTTTTAAAGTAATATTTGACAAAGAAGATTGTTCAATCACTATCCTGAAACTAGTGAAGTTGTGTTAGGCACAAAGCATGCGCTAAATAAATCACGCAAGTATACGCGTTCGCAAGTAATATAGAATGATTTCTAGTTCGTTCCCACAGAGACTCTGATTAATTATATCTAATTAACACTTACTCACCAATGTATGATTATTCTTCAATGTCAAGACAATAACTATTAAGGTTGATTAACTAATAATTACTACGAGAATTGAACACTTAAATTAACAATATTAAACACACATGAGATCATAACTTCATTACTACTTCATTCAATAGTTATTGTTATTACCCTTAACATGTAATGGTGATGATATTAATCGAACAACACGAAACTGATAAACGCCAACTTTCGTTGTACGAATACCATTCTACCAAGCATCCACAATTAAGATAGAAGTTGAATAAGCATCAATTATGTTGAGACCTTATATGTCTACAGAATTTGGCAACATAACGATTTAAGTGCAAGTTATTCATTATGATTACACAGGGCAAGTAAAACGGTTAGAGTTACCCACTAATCATGCATACAATACACGAACCTATGCTAGCATGGCAAGTTCTAAATCTCAAGATTTACTGTCGCTTAACAAGAGATTAACAGGCTATCTTACATGTTCGCGACACACATAAGACGAATAAGCACAACCTATACTAGATATCATATAATCACCACATACCAAGGTATTAAACAATTAACTAAAGAAATCCAAAGTAAATCCGCTAGGATCCCATGATCACGATTAGTCCATAATAGAACTCATCATCACCATGGGTTCATATGAAAGCATAATAATAACACAACAATATAAACTAATTAAAATACTTAATAAATAATGAAGTATGTCACAAGAGTATTAAGGTTCAAAGCATAAAGAAAGCTAGCATCCACAGTTACAATGAATTAAAAGAATCACAAGATAAACATATGCTTCCTCTTCTTCATTGTTGCATGCTAAAACGGTCTTCTCGATCTTCTTGCCTTCGCTCTCGATAAAGAAAACATCTTCCCATAAGGTTTATATAATAACCCAAGAGAACCAGCGCTAATAGAAGCCCAATTGTAATAGAATTATAAAATCAAGATTCTGAAAATCCGCACGCAGGCGGCCGCCTCCTTCTTCCAGGCGGGCGCCTGCTAACAGGCGGTCACATGCTCCCATCAGGCAGGCGCCTGCAAGCTCTCTGGAAAATTCCTATTTTTGCTTCTGTTTTTGCTGAATTCTTCGCACATCACCCCGGAACTGATTCCAAGCACTTCCTTAGGCTTTATTCTGATGAAATCCACCTATCTAAGCAAGTTATACCCTGAAATGCAAAAACACTCAAAAATGCGTCAAATACACATAATACTCGAGTTCAAAACACCAATTCAAACCGTTATGAGATGCTCTAAGTGGTATAAAATGCCACTTATCACACCTCCAAACTTGAATCGATGTTTGTCCTCAAGCATCACAGACTGAAACTCAGAATAAAACATGCATGAATGCAAACTATATGAATACAGCGATCCCCATTGTGATGACTAAACCAACCAGCACATGACATATCAAAAAATGCAATTAGGCGACTAAAGATCAATTAAATCACGCAAGCTAACATACAACTAGAAACGTGGTGTGTGCGAATGCTTAACAGATATGCTTCGAAACTAGATCAATCACCATATCTTAATTATCCTCAAGGCAATCACAAGCTTATACGAAGAATATATTCTAGACACAAAATGACTTATAACACTTCAAGATTATTGGAGTTTATTACGGAATCATGCTTTTATTCAACACATAAACAAATTCTTATTTGATCGTGCAATGAGTGAGGTCCACAAAAGACTTATGCAATGGCACCCATTTAGCGAGCGTTAGGTTAGCGGATCCCAGACCATAAAAGCCTTAGGTCACTAGGCACAATGTCCCCTAAGAACTTAATAACTCGAATACCAAAGAGCTCACTCGTGATCAATTGTGCATTAAACCATTTTTTTCTTTTTTTTCTTTTTTTTTCTTTTTTTTCTTTTTTTCTATTTTTTTCAATTTTCTGAGCAAGTGAGTTTCGCTCCATCTTGCTCAACCCTAGACTACTCGTATACAATACGAGCCGGCTACTAGCCATTTGACGCCTATCCACAACTAGTAATGAATTCCAATTTTTTTCCAATTTTTTTCTTTTCATGTCTTTTATCATTAAGAGCCTATCATGCATTCTAAGCATAAGCAATAGATTAACCTCAAAAACCATCAAGCCATAACAACAATCTAGTCCTTAAGCATACTCTAAGATTTAGTGAAATTACAAGTATTTCTAGCATGCATGCCAACCTAACAAGATTCAACATCATTCTAACACTATCACTACACTCGCATCAATATCACATATTAATCAGTAAAGCAACAGAAAGGGATCATGGTATATGCATGAGCTATATGACATGATAATTAAAGCTATAAAAAAACAAAAAAAAACTCTATGTAAAAAAAACTATATGGCAAAAATATGCAAATATATGAACTAAAATAACATGAAAATGCAACTACATGACACACACATAAATATGTTCCTTAACTACAACCTCCAAACTTAAAATCTTCACTGTCCCCAGTGAAGGTAATAGAAAGGAACACAGGGTATGCCTGCTTAGACGAATCATCCTCATCATCACCCTCAGAGGGTGGAGTGTCAGAAGGTGGATAAGCAGAATTTTCATCATAAACGGGCCACTGGATGTTAGCTCCAAGGCCTCTAAATGCAGTCCCAAGTGCTTGGGTGAGCTCATGAGCAAACTGATTCTGTGACACATACATCGCATCCATCCTCCTGGAAAGCCTCATGTACAGGACATCAGCCAATCCCGAACCATCTCCTCCATGGGCTATTGAAGGACCTGCCTCTCTCCGAGCCTGACTGGGCCTAGCCATGGTAGCACCAGCTGCTGGAACTCCTCCTGGAAAGTGATTTCCCAAACCATGTGACTCGGGCTCTCCACCCGTCCACTCCTGCATCACATTCAACGTTAATGAATCAATAGGAGCGGCCGACATCTGCAGCTGCTCATAAGACGGCCACTGGACTCCACATGCCTTGCAAAGATTCATGATAATAGAGGCATACGGGTAAAGTACTGCGATTTCCCCCTCAAAAACTTCAAAATCCCTTAGTAGATGTACTCACTAAGGTCCACATAATATTCCTCATTCAGAATTCCCTATAACAACCTCGCCCTCTCCATTGTAACCTCATGTGCATGCACAAAAGGAAGAATATTAGCACACATAAATACATTCCAAGCACGAGCATACCTGTTCATCACGACAGCAGGGAAATTATGATACTCGTTGGTTCCCCTTTTGAACTTCCACACTGTGCCCGGCCGACAAAGAGTAGCAATAATCAAGTCCATATCAAAGTCCTTAGGGGACTTTTTATTCCAATGCTCCTCTTGTGGTTTCCTTTATCGCTGTCCAATTACCCGGTGAATCGCCTTGGTATGATAATCAACAGTAAGCCCACGAATAACAGAAAACACATTCTTGTCGGCCTTGGAGTTCGTATAGAACTCGTGAACGATACTCATCGGAATCGCCTCAGGTGACTCACAGAATGTAATCCATCCCTTCTCAGCAATCATCGGTAACAAATCACCATCCCTCCCTGATGGCAAGAACCCCCTCTCCCTCATAATAGGCTTAGTCAGAAGCTTGGTGTACTCTTCTTCAGCAGCCCCATCCAACAATCGGGGCCTCACAGCAGTGTTCCTCGAAGAATCAGCAGCCGGAATGGTGCTGCTGCTCCCTACAGTTCGTGATCTCTTTGGGGCCATAAAAACTGAGAATAAGAATTGGAGAGTTTATGTTTGGTGTGTCGGAGAGATTTTGTAGAGTTGAAAGTGTATGGAATGTGTATGTAGAGGTTGTATTTATAAATATAGCAAGATTAGGGGTTGAATTTGATTAGGAGTGGGGATTGTGGCTAATATTGGGGAAGAAATCGTGGGTTAATGGGGTAATGGGTGCTGTGGTTTTTTTTTTTTGGTTTTTTGTGTTTTTTTAATAGGCTGGAAATGATTTTTTCAAAATTTAGGGGTGCAGGCGGTCGTCTGGCACCAGCAGGCGGGCGCCTTCTAGCGCGCGACCGCCTGATCCTAGCAGGCGGGCACCTGCAAGGCTTCTGGAAAAATATTTTTCTGCCCACATTTATCTGTTTTTTTGGGTTTTAGATAAAGAACTAAATTCTAAGGTGTCCTATGGTCTCATATCTTGGGTTGCCTCCCAAGAAGCGCTTCTTTTACGTTATTAGCTTGACGTGGAGCAATGCGATCAAGTTGACAATAAAACGGCACTAACCACTTCACAGTTTGCCGTATCCCCATAATATTGCTTCAAGCTCTGACCATTTACTTTAAATGCTTGGCCCAGATCGTTTTCAAAAATCTCCACCGCTCCATGTGGAAACACAGTTTTGAAGATAAATGGTCCAGACCACCTTGATTTCAACTTTCCAGGAAAAAGTCGGAGACGAGAGTTGAATATAAGAACTTGTTGCCCCGGCATGAATGACTTAGGCGATAGCTTCCTGTCATGCCACCTTTTTACCTTTTTCTGGTACATTTTGTTGTTTTCATTTAACTAAAGCATTCGCTTCTTCCCAGCTGCATCTAGATCAAGGTTTAACTTCTTCAATGCCCAATAAGCCTTATGCTTAAGCTCCCCAGGTAAATGACATCCCTTACCATAGACAAGTTAAAACGGGGACATCCCAAGTGGAGTCTTGTATGTTGTTCTATAAGCCCAAACAACTTCATCGAGCTTCAAAGACCAATCTTTCCTTGACGGACAAACAACTTTTTCTAGAATGCGCTTGATCTCTCTATTAGACACTTTAGCTTGACCATTAGTTTGCGGATGATAGGCAGTAGCAATGCGATGATTCACATTGTAGCGTTGCATCATAAAAGTGAACTTACGATTGCAGAAATACGATCGTTCATCACTTATGATAACTCGTGGCGTTCCAAACCTTGTGAATATCTGCTTGTGAAGAAAACTCAATACTACCTTTGCATCATTATTCGGTAGAGCCTTGACTTCTACCCATTTCGAGACATAATCGGCTTCCAGCAAGATGTACTGATTATTGCAGGATGAGATAAATGGTCCCATGAAATTGATTCCCCAAACATCGAAGACCTCAACTTCGAGCATCACATTTAAAGGCATCTCGTCCTTTCTGGTAAGATTCCCAACTCTTTGGTAACGATCACACCTTAAAACGAACTGATGTGCATCCTTAAACAACGTAGGCCAGAAAAAACCTGCTTGAACAATACGAGCTGCTGTCTTTTCACCACCATAATGTCCACCATAAACTGTGGAATGACAGTCTCGTAATATCCCCTCCGTCTCACAGAATGGGATACATCTCCTGATGATCTGGTCAGCTCCTTGTCTAAACAAATATGGTTCATCCCACATGTACCACTTCACCTCATGCGGAAACTTCTTCTTTTGAGCCGCATTCATATTATGAGGCATTATATTGCTAACACGATAGTTCACAATGTCTGCGAACCATGGCTCTTCCTCTTGAATTACGAACAACTGCTTATCCGGAAAAGATTGTTGATCAATGTCTTATCATGTGAAGTAGAATCGGGATATTCCAATCTAGAGAGATGGTCAGCTACTTGATTTTCCGTACCTTTTCGATCCTTGATCTCTAACTCGAATTCCTTTAGCAAGAGAACCCAACGAATAAGTCTAGGCTTTGAATCCTTCTTTGAGACCAGATAGCAGATGGCAGCGTGATCAGTGAACACTATCACCTTTGTCCAAAGTAGATAAGATCAAAATTTTTCAAAACCAAAAACTATAGCTAAGAGCTCCTTTTCAGTAGTGGTGTAGTTCAGTTGGGCTCCATTTAGCGTCTTACTAGCATAATAGACCACATGAAAGATATTATTCTTTCGCTGCCCAAGAACTGCTCCCACTGCATAATCACTTACTGTTAGTCCCTAACAATACAACAAGAATTACAGAAGGGGGGTTGAATGTAATTCTGGATACTTTTTAAGATTAAAGTAAAATGGTTCTAACTTAATAATTTATAAGTGTTTGATTTCTAAAGTGTGGAATGAAGAGTTAGATAAATCAAAACACAAGTAATTAAAAACACGAGTCTTTAAAAACTTTCTGGTGGATTTGAATGTATCCACCAGATATATATATATATATATATATATATATCAAGAGAACCCTGTGAAGCTTGAATAGCTCACAGCTGCTTACAAATATGAACAACTAAACTTACAGAGAAAAGTTACAGGATACAGCTTACAATTGTTTCTCTAAGAATGTATTTGCTTAGTCTTCACGTTGTTCTATTTGCTTCTCTTGGTTTATATATCACCAAGATTACACAGTAATAAGACAAGATAATAAAACAAAACCTATCAAGTCTAATACCATGTTGCTTCACTAATCTATTTCAGCATCTTTGAATATCTTCATAATAGCATTGAAATGGTAATGCTTCTTTGTTCTCAAAAACCCAGCTGAATAGGCTACCACATTACTTTTGCAAACACTCGACGCATGTTACTGTGTTGTCACTGTCAACAGATGTTTGAATTGATCATCCGTCGGGTACATGATTATCATCCATCGGGTTGCCTTGTTGATCATCCGTCGGGAGCTTTGTTGATCATCCGTCGGTAGCTTTGTTGATCATCCGTCGGGTAGCTATTTAATACTTGACTTCATTTCACTTATGCCGAATTATAAGACATCTTATATTTATAATTAATTAACTTATTCTGCATATCTAGTTAAAGTCAACATGACTTTTATGCTAATACAGAATCTATACAAAGATGTTTGCAGAAATGTGCTACATGACTTATTGTTACATAAGTTACTCACTCGATGGATGTCAAATCATTATCCGTCGGGACTATATTGAGTCATCCGTCGGGACTATATTTGATTATCCATCAAGTGCTACATTTTTCACTAAGTTGAATCTACTAAGATGTTTTGTTAATGTAATCATCAAGTTCATAACATCTTCCCAACAATCTCCCCCAATTTATGTCTACTAGAATTGTAGCCATAAATTAAGAGAAACTTGATGATAACAAAACACTCTAAAAATATAGATTTAAAAAGTAGTAGATAAAACTAAAAAGTGCTACATTAGTTATTGAAAAATTTACAAGACAAAGTGTACAAAGATTTGCTCACAATCATTTTTAAGGTGCTCCTCTAGTATGAGTAGATTGATCTATTTCCTTGATTGTCTGGATTTCTTCCCAAGCCTCCTGTTGTTTTCTTCTATCTGATTTTGGAGCTGTCTGTGGAATTCAAGTTCATCAGATTCTGAAAGATCTAGCATTCCTTGCATTTTTATAAGAGTCTTATTTCTAGAGGTGCTCAACTGGTCTTCTAATCTGAAGAATCTTCTAACTCCCTTATCATCCATGAATTCCATCAGCAAGTAGGGCCTTAGATGCACTATAATCCCTATGTAAGGAATAGTTAAAGTCTTTGGGAGTGCATCTTTGGCTCTAATACTCCTCAGTTCTTTAATCTTCTTTAGGACTAATCTTCTAGATGTCACATTGAATCCAAAGTTCTTTTTGAAGGATGAAAAACTTTTATCAGTACATATTGGCTCTTTTGAAAAATCCTGTGAAGTGGCCATGACATCTCTTTTCCTCCCTTGTACTTGAATACTAGACTTTCAGGTAGATTCCTGTAAGCATCAATGCCTCTAACTTCTTCCAGTTCATCTAGATAGAGGTTTAGGTCAGAGAATTCCTTGATGTCACAGATGTACATGATATCTCCCTTGTTGACCTTGGTTTGAGCTTTGGTTAGGGACTTGGATCTGAGAGTTGAGGGCTTCACTTTCTTGACTGCTCTGGTCTTTGTCTTCTTTGGCTTTATGAAATGAGGTAGATTGAGTTCATGAATTGGTAGACAATCCCAGTCTATTGGCTCATCCTTTGGAATGATAGGTTCACTATGGAAATTCTTGGATGGATCTATCTTGAATTCTTCATGTGCCACAGAGGGCATGGATGTTTGAGTTATTGTAGAAGTAGACTCTTTGGGAAAGTATCCTTCCATCTCCTCATCACTGAAATCCAATTTTCTCTTGATTCTTTGCTTGTACCTTGGCTTCTTTGTCTTTGGAGGTTCGTCTTGCACTATTTGATCTTGAGATTCAGCAATGACAGATGGTTGTGCAGAAATTTGTTGTATGGGTTTTACAGCTTGCAACTTCGCTAAGATAGAAGCTTGCTCCTTCTTTTGTTTGAGCTTTTTAGCATCTAGAGCAGCTTGCTTCTTTTCTTGCTTTAATCTTTCCTTTTCTTCTCTTTTTGCTTCAACAAATCGGGGGTGTCCAGCCACGACAGAAATTTCCTTACCATTTCTGAAAATCTTTGCAATTTTCATTTTCAATGCTGAATCAGCTGGATCCTTGTAGAATTCAATAGATCTTGACAACAGTTTCTTCTCATCAGGCTTTGGTGTCTCATACACTGTGTCCAAAGGGTTCTTTAGTGAAGATTTTGGGTAGTTCACCTTTGGCTTCATGATTAGATCTGCCTTTGGAGATTTGATGCAGGATGTCTGGCCTCTTTTTAGATAGTTCATGCTCATTTCATTCACAGAAATTTGCCTGACTTGAGAGGGATGAATGGCTGATTTTTCTGGCTTCTTTGCTAGACCAAATTTCTTTTAAATATCCTCATCAATTTTCTCCCAGTTTATTGTACTAAACTGCTTCTTTTCAGCTGCTCTCAAGGTGGCTGTTGCTTCATTAATTAGATCAATGCTATCTTTAGCTGGTGGCTTTGTGAAAGCAATTGTTGGCACAATTGCTGTACTCACTTGAATGTTGAGCACTTTTTGCTCCCCCTCACTCCTAGAGCTCTCTTTCTCCCCCTTTTTATTATCATCAAGCTGAGTAGAGGAGAAGGTCTGTGCAGCCACCAGTTTCTGATGTAAGTCTGTTTGATGTACTTTGTGTAGATGGATTGCTGTAAGAGAAGCTTCCATAACAACCATTCTTTTGTCCAAGGAATCCACCTTGGTTGCAAGATTAGAGTTTTTCCTGAGTTGTCTTTTAATGTCTATCATTGTTGTCTCTGGAAGTCGAGCTTCCAACTTGTCAGACATGTCTTTCTTAAGTTGATCAACTTCATTTTTGATGAAGGAGACATTTTGACTGTGTTGGTAGCCTGATATTTGCTGTAGTTGGAGAGATACAAGATGTGCTTGCAGAAGTTTCTTGGTTCTAGCATTTGTGGATGATTGAAGTGCAGACTGTGTTTGGCTGATAAGTTTGATGAGTGTTGTCTTGAAATAGTGTTCATCACACTGCTTTGAAAATGTCCAAGATGGCATGCCTGATCTTGAACTAGGGCCTACTTCTCCCCCTATATCCAATGTCTCTTCTTCACTATCTCTACCCTCACCTCCAAAGAATTCTTCTGAACCACCAGTCTCATAATCAACATCATCAGCTGTTGAAGTCAAAGCTGTGATGGCATCCTTAGCTCTTTGCAAGGACTGTGTGGTGTGCACCAAGTTTAGCATCTTTTCTGCATTGTCATTGTCCTGTCCAGCTAGAAGTTGATAGGATGGAAGAGGGTGAGTAAATGTCTCAGCATCTAAGGAGGTGGAATCTATAACAACTTGAGTTTGCTGAGATAGTCCCTCCCTGTCTATATCCTGGACATTCATTAACTCACTTATAATGACATCCACCCTTATATCTCCAATACCTGCATTTCTCTCATTATCTCTCTTTTCTTACATCAAGGTCTCACCTTGGCTCCCCACCCTCACCTTCACCATCTAAGGTGGGACTCCTCACACTCACTTTTACCAGTCCTAAAGAAATGGACTGCATTAGATCACTCTTTTTCTCTCCTTTTTACTGGGAGCAACCCAGACTCTCACTCATGTCATTACCTTCCCTCAATCCTAATAGTAATTGCACAATTACTAAGTCATCTTCACTTGTGACTATAGTTGAACTTTGGAGTTGTGCAGAGACACCCGGCGAATGAGAAATATCCATCGAGATAGTAATTTGACTATCCCACAGATGATTGCTGTTAGGCACATCCGTCGGGATACAATCACTACTCGACGGATGAACAATATCCATCGAGTGAGTAGAAATGAAAGAGTTTAGAGTGGAAACTATTGTGGACTCTGTGCAGATTGATGAAAATTTTGGCACAGATCTCTCAACAGTCTCAGAAAGAAATGGCAAGTGAGCCAACAAATCATTTTGAAGATGATGCTCACTTGCATGGATTTTTGGCTTCTCCAACAGAGTTAAAGATGGAGAATGTTGTTGTGATGTTTGAATCATGTCAACATCCAAAGATTGTGTGGGAGAATTTGGTGTTTGAGGTGTTTTAACTTGTACAGATTTTAGCTGTGACTCCACATTTGTTGGAGCCACATCAATTTGACTTTGAGATGGTGCAGTGACTGGGTCTTTAGCTCCAGTTTGCACTGTGTATACCCTGTGCATCCCCAAGGGTTTTAGATTTCTTCTTTCTTGTGTAGGTTTATGGTGAACTTGTGTCCCTACCCCTTTTGTTCTGTGCTCCTGGTTGAGAGCTTGTTTCAATAGTTACATCCTTTTGGGAGGATGAAACTAGAATTGAGCTTTTATCCTTATTAACAACCACAGTTTATTGGGAAACTGTGGTGTGGCTTGGTTTGGGTACACTATGCTCACCATCCTTATCCTTAGGGCTTCTTTGATTTTCACCTTGTCCCTCACCTGTCTTTCCCACCTTCACACTCCCCTCTTTGTGTTTAGTGGATTTTACAACTGGCATCTTTAGAGAGACACCAGAGGGGGCTTTCTTTGTCTTTGGTTTTGAAACTTTGATTTTGGTAGCTTGGATAGGCA
The DNA here is from genome assembly GCF_009905375.1 of Apium graveolens. Taxonomy (NCBI): domain Eukaryota; kingdom Viridiplantae; phylum Streptophyta; class Magnoliopsida; order Apiales; family Apiaceae; genus Apium; species Apium graveolens. The sequence continues at coordinate 210,786,697 of NC_133650.1, read as the reverse complement.
TCTATCTGGTCATTGACACAGATGCCACTGCTACACTAGAAGGCAAAGAAATGGTTGAGGTTGGAAGAGTAGAGACAGTTGAAATTACCTCACTTACCTGAGGTGCCTCCATTACATGAAAGTAGAAGAGTGGCACCTCTTTGTGGTGATCTGCTCTATTGAGATCTGCAATAATTCTTCTTTCTTGAACCCAACAATCTAATTTGTTGGTTGGGTTCTCAAGCACAATATCCTCAGAGAGGTGGTTAGCAAGCATCATTAGAAATCTAGCATAATAAACATTCTCGCCCCTCTTATTAAGCTCCCCTAACTTAAACCCCAACTCAAACAAGACAAGATCACTAAAATTGAAGTATTTATCAGTTACTAGCATGTAAAGCATATTGAGCATGGAGATATTGACAAAATCAAATTTGCTAATTTTACTAGAAAATACTTTAGTAACTACATCACACAGATAACTCCATTCTTTCCTAAGACCCAATCTCCTAATTTCACTTAATTTAGAGATGGTAAGTGCATAACCCATGGAGTTTAACATGTTAACAACATCACTGTCTGTGTGTAGAGTAGTGACAGTATTATCAGGAATTTTAAAGCATGCTTTAACAATGTCACTATTAACATAAAATTCCTTACCTTTAATAGTGAAAGTGATGGTCTTGTTAGTTGAGTTGTACACTGCAGTCATCTATATTTCCTCCACAACCTCACAGTAGATAGTGGGAGACTCCAACATGGCATATTTAAGCTTACAGCCTTACACAAAATCCATCACTTTGTGGTAGTCGCCAGACTGTTGAATCCCCTTGTTCACTAGAGCCGTGAAGTTGTTCTTCTCATAGATAAAGCCAGTTTGAGACATGATTTTGACGACTGGTGCCATTGTTAGAGAGTAAAAATTACAGAGAGAAAGAGGGTAATTGCTTTTGAGACAAAAAGAAGTTAGAGCAGATGAATTGAGAATGATAAAAGAAAAGAAATGAAAATGAATTTTGCTTTTATACTATCTCAAAAATAATTGTCAAAAGTAATAAAGTAAAATAAAGTGACCAATAAAAAATGCCCAAAATAGCCGTTTAAAAGAAAATAAACTTTAAAAAATTCCATCACTTATCCGTCTTGTTATGCTTACAAACTGTAAGTATACTCGATGGATAATGTTCAGAAAATCAACGGCTAGGAATGGGACAATTGGACGGATGAGGATAAATCAGTTATCCGTCGAGATATAAAATATTCCAGAAAAAAATAATTGATTTCATTAATAAATTGTATTTCGACGGATGATTGAACTCGATGGATAATGATCATCCGTCGGGATGTAAATTTTGACTTAGCCAAAATTTCATCCAAGACTGAAAAATCAATTAAATTTCTCGCTGCATCACAACTTGCAAAATATCTGAAAAGATTCAAGAGTAATTAAGCATACCTAACTCACTTACCATCCTTGAAGAGGTGGATTCATCCAGTGGCTTGGTAAATATATTTGCAAGCTGTTTTTCACTTGGAACAAAATGTAGTTCCACAATACCATTCATTAGATGTTCCCTTATGAAGTGGTACTTAATGTCTATATGCTTTGTTCTTGAATGCTGTACTGGATTCTCAGTGATGGCAATTGCACTTGTGTTATCAAAACAAATGGGAATTCTTTCCACTTACAGACCATAGTCTAGCAATTGGTTTTTCATCCACAAAATATGTGCACAGCAACTGCCAGCAGCAATATATTCAGCTTCTGCTGTAGAGGTAGAAACTGAATTTTGCTTTTTACTGAACCAAGACACAAGCTTGTTTCCTAGAAATTGACAGGTTCGTGTTGTACTTTTTCTATCAATTCTACAACCTGCATAATCTGCATCTGAATAACCAGTTAGATCAAAACCAGAATCTCTAGGGTACCAAATGCCAAGTTTTGGTGTACCCTTGAGATATCTAAAAATTCTCTTAATAGAAATTAAGTGAGATTCTCTAGGATCAGCCTGAAATCTAGCACAAAGAAATGTAGCAAACATTATATCTGGCCTACTAGCTGTTAAGTATAGAAGTGAGCCAACCATGCCTCTGTAACTTGAAATATCCACAGACTTTTCAATAGTGTTTAATTCAAGTTTAGTTGCAGTGGCCATGGGAGTTTTTGCAGATGTGCAATCCATTAGTTCAAACTTCTTTAAAAGATCTTAAATGTATTTAGTTTGACTAATGAATATTCCATCACTAACTTGCTTAACTTGTAAACCAAGAAAATAAGTTAGTTCCCCCATCATGCTCATTTCATACTTACTTTGCATCAATTTGGCAAACTTTTTGCAAAGTTTTTCATCTGTAGAGACAAAAATAATGCCATCTACATAAATTTGAACAAGTAGACTAGAGCCATTAACATTTCTAAATAATAAAGTTTTGTCTACAGTACCTCTAGTGAAGTGATTCTCTAAAAGAAACTTTGACAAAGTGTCATACCGGGCTCTAGGTGATTGCTTCAATTCATAGAGTGCTTTCAAAATATAGTATACATAATCAGGTAGATTTGGATCTTCAAAATCAGGAGGCTGACTGACATAGACTTCCTCCTCCAAATCTCCATTTAGAAAGGCACTCTTGACATCCATTTGATAGACCTTAAAATTGACATGGGCTGCATAGGCTAAGAAGATTCTGATGGCTTCAAATCTTGCAACAGGAGCAAAGGTTTCATCAAAATCTATTCCTTTTTGTTGACAATAGCCCTTAGCAACCAATCTAGCCTTGTTCCTGACTACTATGCCATTTTCATCCATCTTGTTTCTGAATAACCATTTGGTCTCTATTGGATTCTTTCCTTTAGGCTTGGGTACCAGCTTCCATACATTGTTCCTTTCAAATTGGTTTAGCTCCTCCTGCATAGCTAAAATCCAATCAGGATCTAACAAAGCTTCTTCTACCTTCTTTGTTTCTTCCTTAGATAGGAAATTACTATATAGACATTCTTCTTGAGTTGCTCTCCTTGTTTGAAATCTAGAAGATACATCACCAATGATGAGCTCAAATGGGTGATCCTTTGTCCATCTTCTTTGTTGAGGTAGATTAGCTCTAGATGAAGAGGCCTCATTGTTGTCTTGATGTGTGATTGAGTTTTGATTATTAGAAACTCCCCCTGAGTTTTTGAATCTATGATTTGAGAAAGGGGAACTTTCTGCAAGTGATCTATTTTGACTTTCAACTTCTTTTGATGACCCGACGGATAGTGAATTTTGAGTTCCGACGGATGAAGCTGATTGACTCCCGATGGATGATGCAGATTATCTACCAACGGATGAAGCATTTTGTAACTCGATAGATGTTGAGTTATTAGCTTCATTGGTAGTAGATTTTTCTGCACTTTCCTTAGTTGTAGTTTTTTGATCACTTTCATCATCACTGTCATCACTAACCATCTCCACATTGTCAAACTTGAGGCTCTCATGATAATCTCCATCTTGTAGTCCTTCAATCTTTTTATCATCAAACAAAACATGTATTGATTCCATAATAATGTTGGTTCTCAGATTGTAGACTCTGTATGCTTTACCAACAGCATATCCAACAAAGATTCCTCCATCTACTTTAGCATCAAACTTCCCATTTTGATCAGTTTGATTTTTCAAGATATAACATTTGTAGCCAAAGACATGAAGAAAATTTAGAGTTGGCTTTTTGTTCTTGAACAATTGGTAGGGAGTCATACATTTTACCTGATTAACCAAAGAAATATTCTGAGTGTAGCATGCAGTATTTACAGCTTCAGCCCAGAAATATGTTGGTAACTTTAATTCTTCAAGCATTGTCCTTGCAGCTTCAATAAGTGATCTGTTCTTTCTTTCTACTACTCCATTCTCTTCACAAAATACTCTCATAACAGAATTCTTGAACTCAGTTCCATTGTCACTCCTGATTCTTCTAACTTTGAAATCAGGATGATTATTGAATTGCCTTATGTGATTGATGATGATTTCACTAGCCTCATCTTTAGACTTTAGGAAATATGTCCAAGAGAACTTTGAGAAATCATCTACAACTACTAGGCAAAATCTTTTCCTTGAGATGGACAACACATTGACTGGTCCAAACAAATCCATGTGTAGCAGTTGCAAAGGTTCTTCAATTATTGAATCAAGCTTCTTTCTGAATGATGTTTTGATTTATTTTCCCTTTTGGCAAGCATCACACAGTCCATCCTTAGAAAACTCCACTTGAGGAATACCTCTAACCAATTCTTTCTTTACAAGCTCATTCATGGTCTTGAAGTTTAGATGGGATAGCTTCTTGTGCCATAACCAACTTTCATCTTGACTTGCTTTACTGAGAAGACAAGTAATACATTCTGCATTTGATGAGTTAAAGTTGAAGTAAGCTAGGTACACATTTCCTTTTCTCACTCCAGTGAGAACCACTTTGTTGCTCCTCTTGTTTGTCACAACACAGGCTTCTGTAGTGAAGGTTACTGAATTGCCTTTATCACAAAGTTGGCTGATACTCAACAAATTGTGCTTGAGACCTTCCACTAAGGCAACCTCCTCAATGATGACATTGTCTTTTGAAATCAAGCCATATCCCACAGTATAACCCTTGCTGTCATCTCCAAAAGTAATACTTGGGCCAGCTCTTTCCTTGAACTCTGTGAGCAGGATAGAATCTCCAGTCATGTGCTTGAACAACCACTTTCCAAGTACCACAGATTCTTTCGGTTTCCCTGCACACATTAAAATGAAATCAATTTGATTTTGGTACCCAAGTTTCCTTGGGTCCTTCCTTGTTACCTTTCTTCTTTTGTTTCTTAGGTTTGATCTCATTTGACTTGGGGATATCAGATTCATCCTTAGTCATCTGAGTTGGACCTTTGAAACCATTCATTAAAACAGAATTATCATGCACATTTTGATTAATAGGAAATGGCATGCTATTTGCAAACATGTTATTCCAGTAGGGCATGCTAAATGGCATTTGAGGCATATTAAATGCAATATAATAAGGATTAGGTGCAAATGGCATATTAGCAAATTGTGCATTCATATTCTTTGTAGACATAACATTCAAAGGCATAGAAGGCATATCACTCATGTTGGGAAAATAAGGTGGTACAGTCATGGAAGTAGGCATGGCAAGTTTGTAATTAACAGACAGATGATTAACACTACCACACTTAACACAGATTTTTCTAGGAGCATACTTATCAGGTGTGTAGTTGTTATGTTTGTTAATTCCTACTTTCCCATTTCTATTGTTTTTCTTTTTAGCCTCTGTTTTAACCTCAATCTTTTCTAGTCTGTCATTCAATTGCTTGATGGACATATGATCAACATTCACTTTCTTCTCCTTCTTTACTTGACTAGATTCTCCTGAAATAAAGTTTTTGGAAACTGATCCATATTTTTCATTTAACTTGGCAAGTTTAGCTTTACTCACAGGTTTCCTCACACCTGACGGATGAGGATTTATGTCACTCGACGGATAACCTTTTTGATTATCCGACGGACGATTCTCATCATCCTTCGAGTCCACATCTATTAGAAATCCTTCAACCAAATTGGATTCTAGTTTCTCTTTACTCTTTTTCCAGGCTGCATCACAGAAAGACTCAATACCTTGAACTTTGGTGATTTGAGCATAGACGTCTCTAGATGATTTCCATGCCTTAATCACCTCCTGTTCACGATCAAGCTGCTTCTTCAAAATTTCTTCTTTCTTCAAGGACTCAGTTAATTCCTCCTTAGCAATCTTACACTCTATTCTCAATTTTTTAAATTCAATAAACTGAGACTCTAGCACATTATTCCTCTCACTTAAAAACAAATTGTTTTCTTTGATTTTAGCATTTTCCTTAGTGAGGGACTTAAGTGTAACACACAAATGATATAATTCTGTAGACATGTCATTTATTGCATCATTACACTCAGCTTTAGATAAAGTGCAAGGTTAGTGGTGATTACCAGATTCCTTGAAGACCTTGTCTCTGTTTCATCAGACTTGGACATTAGGGCTAGATTGACATAGCTGACAACTTCATCCTCATCCAGAACATCTGCTGCCCAGTCACTTTCATGTGTAATAAAATCCCATTCCTTTTGTTTGAGCAACTCAAAATACTTTTGTTTATAATCCACAGGCTAAAACTTTTTCTTGCTGGAATTTGACTTTCTACATTCACTGGCAAAGTGCCCTGCCAAGCCACATTTGAAACATTTGAATTTTGATTTATCCATCATGTTTCTATTTGGCTTAGCTGCTCTAAAGTTCTTCTTGAACTTGAGCTTGGCAAATCTTCTAAAAATAAATGCAAGATGTTCATCAATATCATCCATATCATCTTGGCTCAAAGAATCTTCATTTTCTACTACCAGCCCCTTGCCCTTGTTTTCACAGACCTTTGAAGTAGACTCAGCAGCTTCTATCTTCATCTCCTTCTCTTTCTCTAACTCAGCAACCAGTGCAATGGACCCTCCTTTATTTCTCCCTTTCTCCATTCTTTCATCTTTCTTTATTTCAAGCTGATAAGTCTTTAGAATGCCATACAGTCTCTCTAGTGTAAACTCGTTGTATTCTTGTGAATTTCTCAAGAAGACTGTCATTGGTTTCCATTATTTTGGAAGGGATCTCAGGAATTTGAGGTTAGATTCTTTGGTTTGGTAGACTCTTCCATGCAGCTTCAGAGCATTTAGTAGCTTTTGAAATCTACTAAAGATATCAGTGAGAGTTTCACCTTCTTCATAGTGGAAATGCTCATATTGCTGAATCAGTAACTGCATCTTGTTTTCTCTAACTTGTTCAGTGCCATCACAGATTATTTGAATGGTGTCCCAAACCTCCTTGGCTATCTTGCAATTGATGATGTTGTCAAACATGTCACCATAAACTCCATTGAATAAAATATTCATGGCCTTCTTGTCTTTCCTGACTTGTTCAATATCAGGATCTGACCATTCATGCCTTGGCTTGGGAACTGATGGCTCATTTCCAGTTGCAGCTCTCATTGGTACGTGAGGACCTCTCTCTATGCAATCCACATAGGCCTCATCTTGAGAAAGTAAATGAAGATGCATCTTTACCTTCTAGTGATGGTAATTATCTTTGTCCAGAAAAGGAATCTTGACTCCAACATCCTTCTTGTTCATCTTGCTGTTTGTTGTGATCTTTAAACTCTTTGTGCTTCAAGAGCTTGCTCTGATACCAATTGTTAGTCCCTAACAATACAACAAGAATTACAGAAGAAGGGGTTGAATGTAATTCTGGCTACTTTTTAAGATTAAAGTTAAATAGTTCTAACTTAATAATATATACGTGTTTGATTTGCAAAGTGCGGAATGAAGAGTTAGATAAATCAAAATACAAGTAATTAAAAACACAAGTCTTTAAAAACTTTATGGTGGATTTGAATGTATCCACCAGATATATATATATATATATATATATATATATATATATATATCAAGAGAACCTTGTGAAGCTTGAATAGCTCACAGCTGCTTACAAATATGAACAACTAAACTTACAGAGAAATGCTACAGGATACAGCTTACAATTGTTTCTCTGAGAATATATTTACTTAGTCTTCACGTTGTTCTATTTGCTTCTCGTGGTTTATATATCACCAAGATTACACAGTAATAAGACAAGATAATAAAACAAAACCTATCAAGTCTAATACCATACTGCTTCACTACTCTATGCCAGCATCTTTGAATATCTTCATAATAGCATGGAAATGGTAATGCTTCTTTGTTCAAAAAAACCCAGCTGAATAGGCTGCCACATTCCTTTTGCAAACATTCGACGCATGTGAATGTGTTGTCACTGTCAATAGATGTTTGAATTGATCATCCGTCGGGTTGCCTTGTTGATCATCCGTCGGGATCTTTGTTGATCATCCGTTGGGTAGCTATTTGACACTTGACTTAATTTCACTTATGCAGAATTACAAGACATCTTATATTTACAATTAATCAACCTATTATGCATATCTAGTTAAAGTCAACATGACTTTTATGCTACTACAGAATCTATACAAAGATATTTGCTGAAATGTGCTACATGACTTTTTGTTACATAAGCTACTCACTCGATTGATGTCAAATCATTATCCGTCGGGACTATATTGAGTCATCCGTCGGGACTATATTTGATTATCCGTCGAGTGCTACATTTTTCACTAAGTTGAATCTACTAAGATGTTTTGTTAATCTAATCATCAAGTCACAACATCTTCCCAACACTTGCATCACACATCATCTCAAAAGGTTCTCTCCAATCAGGTGTCGTAATAACTGGTGAGGTGATTAAACTCTTCTTGAGAGTCTCGAATGCTTTCAAGGATTCATCATCGAATTTTAAAGGCACATCTTTCTCGAGCAAGTTGCACAACGGCTTAGATATCTTAGAGAAGTCCTTCATGAAACACCGATAAAAACCCGCATGACCAAGAAAGCTACGGATTCCTTTCATAGAAATAGGTGGCGGAAGATTTTCAATGACGCCCACCTTGTCTTTATCCACCTCAAGACCTTTACTGGAGACCTTATGCCTAAGAATGATTCCCTGTTACACCATGAAGTGACATTTTTCCCAATTGAGCACCAGATTGGTTTCCACACACCTTTTGAGCACCAAACGGAGATTATTCAAGCATTCATTAAATGAATGTCCAAAGACGGAGAAGTTGTCCATGAACACTTCGACATTATTTCCAATCATATCAGTGAATATGGCCATCATGCATCTCTGAAAAGTGGCAGGTGCACCACATAAGCCAAAAAAAACTCTGTGAAAAGCAAATGTGCCAAATGGACAAGTGAAAGTAGTCTTCTCTTAATCTTCAGGTGCAATGCAAATCTGATTGTATCCCGAATAGCCGTCAAGAAGACAATAATACTCATGACCAGCCAACCTGTCAAGCATCTAATCAATAAATGGAAGAGGGAAATGATCCTTCCTCGTGGCTTTATTCAACTTTCTGTAGTCCATACATACCCTCCATCCTGTGACTGTTCTAGTGGGGATGAGCTCGTTCTTCTCATTTGCTACCACAGTAATACCTCATTTCTTAGGTACACATTGCACGGGGCTCACCCAAGAACTGTCAGAAATAGGATATATGATTCCTTTTTTAAGTCACTTTAGAATTTCTTTCTTCACCACTTCTTTCATTATAGGATTAAGCCTTCGTTGTTGCTCAACAGTCGACTTGCTGCCTTCCTCTAGCAGAATTTTATGCATGCAGTACGAAGGGCTGGTCCCTTTTATATTTGCTATAGTCCATCCGATGGCCGATTTAAATTCTCTCAAAATCCTCAAGAGCTTGTCCTCATCACTACCTGCAAGGTTAGATGCAATAATAACAGGCAAAGTAGATGCATCACCTAAAAAAGCATACCTCAAGTGTCCAGGCAGTGGTTTAAGCTCCAAAGTAGGTGCTTCCTCAATAGAAGGTTTGAGCTTTCCCTCAACATTCTTGAGATCAGTATTTCCTAGAGATTCAAATGGCATGTCTAGATTTTGTTTCCAAGGAGAAGCATTCAGATATTGTAAGTGCTCATTTCCTTCATCATCTTCACTATAAAAATCCCCCAATAAGGCTTTTTCTAAGGCATCAGACCTTAGCACATGATCAAGTTCTGAAGTAACTATAGAATCGACCAAATCCACCTTGAAGCACTCCTCATCTTCCGTAGGGAATTTCATCGCATTGAACACATTGAATGTCACATCTTAATCTTGCACCCTCATAGTGAGTTCGCCTTTCGGCACATCTATCAAAGTGCAGCTTGTAGCCAAGAAAGGTCTTCCCAAGATTATAGGAATCTTCTTATCTTCCTCAAAATCCAGAATGACAAAATATGCCGGAAAGATGAGCTTGTTCACCATTACTAGCACGTCCTCCACGATGCCTCGTGGGTATGTAATTGAATGATCAGCCAATTGTAGAGACATGTAGGTGGGCTTCAGATCAGGCAAATTCAGCTTTTTGAAGATAGACAACGGCATCAGATTGACGCTTGCTCCCAAATCGCGAAGGCACTTGTCAAATGACAACTTGCCAATGGTGCAACGAATGGTGAAGCTACCTGGATCCTTGAGCTTTGGAGGTAACTTTTGCTGTAGCACGACACTGTACTCTTCCGTCAAAGCAATGGTATCAAGATCATTCAGTTTTACCTTCCTTGAAAGAATACCTTTCATGAATTTCGCATAACTAGGCATTTGCTCCAGAGCCTCAACGAAAGGTATGTTGATTGAAGTTTCTTGAACACCTCCAGAAACTTACCAAATTGTTTGTCCAACTTTTGTTTTTGCAATCGCTTAGGAAAAGGTGGTGGAGGATAGAGATGTTTCTCCCCTGTATTACCCTCAGGCAGAGTGTGTTCAACAGTATTCTTCCTTGGTTCTCCCTCTTTCTCCTTTTACTTTTCTTCTTCATCCTTAACTTCAACTTCTACCTCTTTTGCTTTTTCAGCATCAGCAACTTTTCCAGACCTTAAGGTGACAGCTTTGACTTGCTCTTTAGCTTCCTTCCTGCCTGGCACTTCAGTATCGCTGGGAAGTATGCCAGGTTGATGATTAAGCAAGGCATTGTCTATTTGTCCAATTTGATTTTCCAAAGTCTTGATAGAAACAGCCTGACTTTTGCATAACAACTTTAACTCCTCAAAATCAGCACTAGAAGGTGGAGCAGCACCTCCTTGTTGAGGATATGATTGCCTTTGAGCAAATTATTGAGGTTGCTGGAATCCAGGTGGATTAAACTGTTTACTTGCAGCTTGCTAATATGGTTGCTGAACAGTATTCTGATTATTGCTCCAGCTGAAATTGGGATGAAATCTGTTATTAGGATGATAAGTAGCGGGCACAGGCTGCTACGATCTCTGAAAATTGTTCACATAATGAACAGATTCATTAACAAGAGAACACTGATCCGTAGCATGAGAGCCTGCACAAAGCTCACAGACATTAGATATTTGATTTACTCCATAGTTGGCTAAAGAATCGACCTTCATAGACAGCGCCTGAAGCTGCGCTGCAATAGCTATAGTTGCATCAACTTCCGGAATACCTTCTACCTTCCCAGGCATCATCCTTTGAGTTGGGTTTTGATACTCGTTTGCAGCCATAGTTTCAATGAGATTATAGGCCTCAGTATAGCTTTTGGCCCACAAGGCGCCTCCAGAAGCTGCATCGAGCATGGGCCGAGATTGGGCCCCCAAACCATTGTAGAAACCAGTGATCACCATCCAGTCAGGCATACCATGATGTGGACACTTTCTCAACATCTCCTTGTAGCGCTCCCAAGCTTTGCACATAGATTCTCCTTGTTGCTGTGCAAACTGAGTAAGAGCAATCCTCATAGCTGCAGTCTTGTCCATTGGATAGAACTTCACCAGAAACTTTTGCGCAAGATCTTCCCAAGTAGTGATGGTCCCAGCTGGTAAAGAATGTAACCAGTCCTAAGCTTTGTCCCTCAGAGAGAATGGGAAAAGCCTCAGCTTGATAGCCTCATCAGTAACACCGTTATATTTGAAAGTACTACAGATCTTGACAAAATTCCTGATATGCATGTTGGGGTCTTCAGTCGCAGCACCTCCGAAAGAAACAGAATTCTGCACCATCTGAATAGTGCCCGGCTTGATTTTAAAAGTATTGGCCTGAATAGCCGGATGAATGATGCTTGACTGAATGTCATCAATTTTAGGCCGAGAAAAGTCCATAAGAGCTGAATCAGCTTGAACTACGCGATCACCCATTGTTTCAGGTTCTTTCTTTTCACTCTCTTTATCTGAATCTTCAAAAACTATCTTCTCCAGAAAGTCAAGAGTTGTATCTGTCTCCTCAGCTTTATCCAGATTTCTCTTGCGGGTTTGAGAACGTATTTGCATAAATGCTCACTAGAGTACCTGAAACACAACCGGAAGCAGTAAGTAACAAGTCTTAATCAATGAATCCTAATGACCACTGATGGCAAGTACATAAACTAAACAAATTAACATCGAGTCCCCGGCAGCGGTGCCAAAAATTTGTTAGGCACAAAGCATGCGCTAAATAAATCACGCAAGTATACGCGTTCGCAAGTAATATAGAATGATTTCTAGTTCATTCCCACGGAGACTCTGATTAATTATATCTAATTAACATTTACTCACCAATGTATGATTATTCTTCAATGTCAAGACAATAACAATTAATGTTGATTAACTAATAATTACTACGAGAATTAAATACTTAAATTAACAATATTAAACACACATGAGATCATAACTTCATTACTACTTCATTCAATAGTTATTGTTATTACCCTTAACATGTAATGGTGATGATATTAATCCAACAACACGAAACTGATAAACACCAACTTTCATTGTACGAATACCATTCTACCAAGCATCCACAATTAAGATAGAAGTTGAATAGGCATCAATTATGTTGAGACCCTATATGTCTATAGAATTTGATAACATAATGATTTAAGCGCAAGTTATTCATTATGATTACACAGGGCAAGTAAAACGGTTAGAGTTATCCACTAATCATGCATATAATACACGAACCTATGCTAGCATGACAAGTTCTAAATCTCAAGATTCACTGTCGCTTCACAAGAGATTAACAGGCTATCTTACATGTTCGCGACGCACATAAGACGAATAAGCACAACTTATACTAGATATCATATAATCACCACATACCAAGGTATTAAACAATTAACTAATGAAATCCATAGTAAATCCCCTAGGATCCCATGATCACGATTAGCCCATAATAGAACTCATCGTCACCATGGGTTCATATGAAAGCATGATAATAACACAATGATATAAACTAATAAAAATACTTAATAAATAATGAAGTACGTCACAAGAGTATTAAGGTTGAAAGCATAAAGAAAACTAGCATCCACAGTTACAACGAATTAAAAGAATCACAAGATAAACGTATTCTTCCTCCTCTTCATTGTTGCGTGCTAAAACGGTCTTCTCGATCTTCTTGCCTTCGCTCTCGATAAAGAAAACATCTTCCGATAAGGTTTATATAATAATCCAAGAGAACCAGCGCTAACAGAAGCCCAATTGTAATAGAATTATAAAATCAAGATTCTGAAAATCTGCACCCAGGCGGCCGCCTCCTTCTTCCAGGCGGGCGCCTGCTGCCAGGCGGTCGCCTGCTCCCATCAGGCGGGCGCCTGCAAGCTCTCTGGGAAATTCCTATTTTTGCTGAATTCTTCGCACATCAACCCGGGACTGATTCCAAGCACTTCCTTAGGCTTTATTCTGATGAAATCCACCTATCTAAGCAAGTTATACCCTGAAATGCAAAAACACTCAAAAACGCGTCAAATACACAAAGTACTCGAGTTCAAGATACCAATTCAAGCCGTTATGAGACGCTCTAAGTGGTATAAAATGCCACTTATCAAGTTGCTATGAAAGGAGTAAGGAAAGGAATTTTGTTTGTTACGGATTTAAATTCAGCAATTAAGGATGAAATATGTTGCTTCTATACCAAGGCATCCAGTGAGCAAAGCAAACTTTGGCATAAAAAACTCTCTCACTTAAACTACAAAGCAATCAACACCTTGGTGAAAAATGAATTAGTGAGAGACATGCATGCCTTGGAATTTTCTCAAAATGAAGTTTGTGAAGCTTTTCAAAAAGGCAAAATGAAGAGGTCCGGTCATAAGAGCAAAGCTATGAATTTTGTTAATGCTTCACTACAGCTTATCCATATGGATTTGTTTGGACCTGTAAATATCATGTCTATATCCAGAAAGAAGTATGTTTTGGTGATGGTGGATGACTACTCAAGATACACTTGGGTGGAATTTATGTTCAAAGGAGGAAACTCCACACATCATCATTGAACACATAAAAAAGTTGAGAAACAGGCCGAGGATCAAGAATGTGTCAAAAGATTGAGGAGTGACAATGGCACATAATTCAGAAATACAGTTCTAAGTGAGTTCTGTGAAGACAAAGGCATTGTTCAAGAGTTCTCAACTATAAGAACACCACAACAGAATGGTGCGATTGAAAGGAAAAATAGAACTCTAGTTGAAGCTGCAAAAATAATGTTGCAAGATGCCAATCTGACAACCAGTTTTTGGGAAGAAGCTGTTAACACTGCATGTTACACTCAAAATAGATATTTAATCAACAAAAACATTGGCATGTTACCTTACTCAATTTTGTCGAAAAGAAAGCCTACTGTAAAGCATATGCATGCGTTTGGAAGCAAATGCTTTGTGCTAAAAGAAAACTCTGAATATGTTGTAAAATTTGACTTTTGAAGCTATTGTTTTGGGATATTCATTGGAAAAGACTGTTTACAGAGTCTATGTGCTAGAGCAGATGAAAATAATGGAAAACACATATGTGACCTTTGATGATGACTAGTATCCAGGATTAGAATGCCTTGATGAAAATGAAGCTGAAGCCCTAAAGTTTAAAAATCTCAATAATGACAGTGATTCTGAAGATGAAGTTGAGGTCAACACAAATAATAGAATGGAGGAAGAATCAAGTGAAGTGGTGAACTGCGACAATGGAAATTCATCTCAAGAAAGAAGCACACCTAAATTTAGTGGCACAAACTGAGGGGGGAAAACATGACAATTATAACGACTCGTGTATTTTGAATTATTTAAATATGTGATTATTATGGAAATTATTAAATAAAATATGTGTATAGCTTCTAGCAGCTATGTGTGTTTTATTATTATCTATGTGTGATTTATGGTGTACCGAGTTATTCGCGTAATTAATTATTGAGTTGTACTGGATTGTTTATACTTTTAAAAATGGATTTAATGCAAATTTATTTGCATAAATATTTTGAATGTCTTTAAAATAGTTTTTATGATTTTATAATTACAATAATTATTTTTGAGATTTTATAAAATCTAGAAATCAATATTTCATCAATTATTTAGCCCTGTATGATTTTCTGATTGCATTTATTTGTAAAATCTGTATTTAATTCTAGAATTCTTCAAAAATTATGGAACTCATATTTATTTAAGTTTGGAATATTCCGAGAATTTTAAAATTATTTTGGTAATTTTTGGGATTAATTTCACCCGCGCGTTGTTTCGTTTATTTGTTAAAAGCGGGTATAAATTGCGTTTCAGAAATTATTTTAAAATCACAAAATTTATGTTTTGATAAACATCGGGATATTTGTAACATTTTAAGACTATTTTCGTGATTTTCTGAATTTATTTTAAGAGCAGCTTGGTTCGTTAATTGTCAAATGCGCCTACGAGTTGCGTTTCAAAAATACTTTAAAAATTATGAAAATTTATTTTTAATAACCTTGTATTATTCGTGACATTTTAAAAAATTTATTTGGAATTTTCGGGATTATTTTTATTCGCGCAATATTTGCTAAATTTGTAAAACCGGGATAAAAAGAGACTGTTAGAAAGGGGAATGACACGTGTCAGGGGTTCAGTTATTCAAGAGAAGTGTGGCAGAATTCTATAGCTTGGTTGTGTTGCTATCATAAAAAGAATATATAAAAATAAATAAAAAACAACAACACCCCTGTAACCCCCTTCCTCTCGGTCTCCTTGTGGTATCAAGCTCTTGAGGGTTCGATTTTTCTCCCTCGTGTTTTCTGATTCCTCCCGCTTAATTCCGCATCTTCTCTGTCAGTCTTCTTTCTCGGCGAATTATCCCGCCACCTGAGTCTTGTATCTCCGACTTCTTTCCGGTGAATTCCTTGGCTCGGTTTCTGCTTCTTGGTATATATTTATATACACACGAATATATAAACGTATGATGTGTATATGTGGATATTGCTGTTGTGTGATTTTTGGTCTGGGTTACCTCCGACCTGTTTCCATTCCTTTTTCCTATTTGCTATGTTCTCGGTTGCAAAGTTGTTTGGCCTATTAATTTGTGCGTGTAATAATTTGGAACTTTGAATATTTTGCAGGAATTATTTAATTGATTTTCGTGAAATAAATATTTTGTGCAGATATTATTATCAGTTAATCGGTGAAATTTCATATGGAAATCTGAAATTTATCGTGTACCGACGAATTTTTACTGCCGTCAGCAATGAGCCTCGGCGAGCCGACGGTGGACTGTGATGAATTAATTCTAAGTCCTATAATTATAAAAAATATTTAATATTTGATTCGTACCTTATTTTCGAATTGTAAATAGTCGGATACGATTATTAAGGTCTGAATTGGAATGCGAATAATAGTAATAATAAAGTAATTGAATCGGTGTTTGGGATTTGTGATGTGGATTTCGGTTATGGTCTCAGTTGAAGTAATTATTGTATTGTTTGTTGTTGAATTGACGTCGATTGATGTTTCGACGGGTACTCCTATAAACAAAGGAAACGCTGCCCGATTTCCGAAAAATCAAATATGGAAATGCGGGAGCGTATCCGATAATTATCGGGACGTCAAGTGAATATATACACTTATACTTTATACGAACTTGATTGTATGTTCAGGTGAACGTTCTATCCAAAAACTCAATAACCCTAATTTCATACAATAAGTAGTATAAGTATTTTCTGAAAACGAACACCGAATCAATTTTCAAGAACTTGAACCCTAACTGATGCCTGTATTGCAATAATGTATGTGTTACGAATCGGGTTTTGTTAACGTTCGGATAGATTGTTAGCAAGGATATGTCAAGCATAATCAAATGTCTATGTTAGGATGTTTCGACCTTGTAGGTTCTAGTCGAAATGCCTGAGAATTGGCATTGGATGAAAGATAGTTGGTGGTGAAAGGAATATGTCCTAAGTCCAATCATGTATTAGGATTTAGGAATAACTTTTATGTAATCTGTTTTGATTTCATTGATATTAATAAAGACTTGTTTTGTTTTTATTATGGGTTTTATCTATTTAAGTGTTTAAATAAGATATATCATAGTTTAGAGTAAAGCTTTTTATGGATTATGATGAGATCATAATAGTGAGACCTAAAAAGATGATAACTCTAAACTTAAATAGTTCCTGGTCATAGGATTACTAACCGGTAATTAATAATCCGCAAAGATCGGTACATACTATGCTTGCTTCATTATGAAGGATGTCTGTTCTCATAGACATTTGTGTGGTGACACTATAGCTAGTATGTAGGTGCTTATTATAGAATAAGTTCACTGAACATGACTCGCCTAGCTGAAAAACTGATGGAGTTCACTCACGTGTCAGCAGTTGTTCGCTTAGTGATAGTTGTACAAGTATCCTTGGACTTGAGGTCATCATAGTCATCTTGTGTACACTGAACTATGCTTTGGTTTAGTTCTTAGTCTCCAGGGACAATTATTAGGGCTCTTCTGGGTATAGGAATTTGTACACGAAGATAGTGTATGATCAATAAAGGATCTACCCCTTTCAGTGAAGGAAGCGAATGTTCAAGGCTGATCCACTTATGCTAGTTCAGGAATCTCTAGCCAGAGTGAATGAAATTAGAAAGGAGTTTCTAATTTGCATAGAACTACGCATAGTAAATGGTAAGCAAGTGATTGAATTAGATAGGCTTGACACGAGATACATGCCTTGTATTTAATCGGAACATTGTAGGGTAGAAGGAGTTTATTGTACGGTAACTATTCACTGACAGGTTCTTGGTATTCTAAGCAGTGAATTCATATTATCCGGATAGTCGCGATATGTTGAGAAGCATCACTCACGATGTAGAATAAATGTGATTAATTAATTAATCATATTTAATAAATTAGAGAATTTATATAAATAATGATAAAATAGTTTTATTATTATTTATTTCTACTACCGGCTTAATATTGAACCTACAAGGTCACACCATAAAAAGAGAATGATTTATTGGTGGAAGAATTAATTAATAATGGCTAATAATTATTTATTTGTGAAATAAATAATTAATTGGAAAATTTAATAATTGATTAAATGAGATTTAATTGATTATAAATTAATTAAGAAAAGTTCTTAATATTATTAATTAAAGGATTTAATTTTTGGAAATTAAATCAAGAGAGAGAATTATTTCTAAAGTGTTTAGAAAAAGGATTAATGATTAAAAGGTGTTTTAATTATTAATGAGAATAATAAATGGGATAATAATAATAATATTTATGGGAAAATTTCAGCTGAAAATTTTGCCTATAAATACACTATTATAGACCCTATTTTATTCGAACCCACATCAAACCCGAAAACCCAAAAAGTTTGGAAAACCCAATTCTCTCCACCTCCTTCCTCCTCCTTTACATCGTTTTCTTGGTGGATACCGGTGGAGTGCTTCACACTTGAGGAGCAACTGCTAAGGATCTCTGATCATTGTCTCCGAATTATTTTAAAAGGTTAGATTCGATCCCTCGAATTTTTATTCATGATTTATATGCTTTTATTTGGATTTTGTATGTGTAAAAGTGTTTTTCCATGCCCCCGCTGCGTTAAAAATCCAACAATGGTATCAGAGCGTAGGTTGTATGCATATAGATTTGTGGTAAAAATTTCAGAATTTTATGTGCTTGTTTGAATTAATTATGATTTTTACAAGTTATATCATGGATTATTTTTGTCTGATGAGAAATCGTTTCTCAGAATAATTTTGAATGTTGATCTGGGTTCTACAAGTGTTGTAGATCGTTTGGGTATTTTTTTCATAATTTTATGATGTATAGATTTTTTATTATGAATTTTTGAAGTTCTTGCAATTAAATTCGTAATTAAATAAATCATATATATATATAATATAAAGTATGTATGTATATATCTGCTTGTCTGCTATTTTTTGTGTTACTGCACGGAAAGAAAGGAGACAGCAAAGCACAGGTACAACTGTCAGTCAGGCGCACGGAATTTCGTGCGGGAGTGTCAGGCGACTGTATAGAATAAACAAAAAAAAAATAGGGGTGTAACGCATTCCGGGAATGCGTTACACACCTGTGGCGCATTCACGGAATGCGTTACACCCTTTAATGGCTGAAAAGGAGTGTAACGCATCACCGGAATGCATTACAGCCCTTCTGTTGATTTTAAAATTGATTTTCTGGGAGTTTCGTAACTCCGTTTTGGGCGTGCAATATACCGTTGGATTCATTTTTTCGAGACGGATCTAATGGTGTGATCAATTTGAGTTTATATAAAAGTTTTGAACTGTTTATATTTCCATGAAGTGTTTTAAAGTTGTTTTTGACTGTTTTAATTGCTTTTAAATGCTTCATGTGATACATAGAGATGTATATTGCTTGTTCTAATGTGCTAGATGATGTAACATGCCTACCTTGATGTTTATTCATGTTGTTATATGTGATATATGCTTAGTTTATCATGCGATGATAGATTTAGGTGAACTTGAATGAACATAAGGCGTTTGTTAGACAACCTAGTATAGTGAAATTGTTTCATAACCTTAATAACAATATTATGAATACAATCATGAGATTCTTGTGTTTATGAAACACGTAATTGAATATGAATTTTTGATATGAGAGAAAGGATGATTCTGTCAACAACAGATTTCTATCTGTAAGAAAGGGTTATTAAGTGACGCCTCTTGACAATACTCCACCCGATCTGGGAATCATCTGATTATTGATTTGAAATATTTAATTTAAAAGGAAGAATTTCTTTATAATATGATTATGATTGTAACGTAATATAATCCCTCTAAAATTAAATAATATCAAGTAGTAATTGGCCAATGACACAACGGGCTTGTGTCGGTCATAGCCTTCCAATATGATAGAAAAGTAGTTCTTATTTTTGAATCATTGTCGGTTCGTGCTACAGCCGAGGGCTTTGATTTCGAAATAAGAAATACTTGTCTATTACATAGAGATGTGTACATTGAATAAGAATCTAAAGGTCGGTACGTGCTACAGTCGTGGGCCTTTGGGGACTGATTCAACTGTACGGAATGTTGGGTTAGACTTGACTTAGAATATTGAGTTTATCGTGCTACAGCCGAGACTCAATTATTCAAGAGGCTAAAGTTTGATTAGGGAATAACATGAGATGTAATTGACAAGAGTTGTCTGCCTATTGAACATTACATGGCGGTTCGTGCTACAGCCGGGGTCGTGTAATGGAATGTAGGATCTCTATTCCCACTAGCATTATGAATGCTTAATTTTTCACGTAGGGGGTTGAATAAATTAGATAAACTAGTGGGAGCCACTTATGAATAAAGACCCGATTCATATAGTGTTTTGAAATGAAATCGAATACTTGCTAAGTGTTGTTATGTGTTTATCATTTACAGATTTACAATATACATTATGTCTTCTGCACTATCACTCAGGGGCATACTGGATGCTCACAAATTGACTGGTCCTAATTATGCTAACTGGCTTCGAAACTTGAGAATTATTCTCAGGATTGAGAAGCTGGAATACGTGATTGACTTACCTAAGCCTACTGAACCTGCTAGTGATGCACATAATGATGAACATGTTGTGTATCGTAAGTGGATAGATGATGCAAATGTTGCTCAATGCATTATGCTAGCTTCCATGAACATTGAGCTACAGAAGCAACATGAGCATATGGATGCTCACACTATCCTCATGCATATACAAGAGTTATATGATGTGGTAGGGAGGACAGCTCGGTATGAGATATCGAAGAAGTTGTTCGGGTGTAGGATGTCTGAGGGATCATCTGTGAATGACCATGTACTTAAGATGATCAAATTAATTGAACGTCTTGGACAACTTGGTTTTACCATGGATGGGGAGCTGAGCCAAGACTTGGTCTTGCAATCGCTTCCGAGTTCGTTCTCGCAGTTTGTTGTGAACTTTCACATGAATAAGTTGGATGTCAGCCTGCCTGAACTCCACAACATGTTGAAGACTTCAGAATCAAATTTTTCCCCTAAGAAAAGTTCTGTTCTTCTAATTGGTGAAGGTTCCAATCCTAAGAAAAGGAAGAGGAACTCTTCCAAGAAGAAGAAAGTAGGTGAGAAAAAGCCGGTTCCACCAAAAGCTGAAGACC
Organism: Apium graveolens; assembly: GCF_009905375.1. NCBI lineage: Eukaryota > Viridiplantae > Streptophyta > Magnoliopsida > Apiales > Apiaceae > Apium > Apium graveolens. The sequence continues at coordinate 210,765,736 of NC_133650.1, read as the reverse complement.
CCAAGAGTAAAGTTGTTTGCTTTCACTGTAATAAGGTGGGGCACTGGAAGAGGAACTGCAAGGTTTACCTTGCAGAATTGAAGAAGAAGGGTAGTGAGACTACCGCTTCTGATTCAGGTATGTTCATGATAGAAGTGAATATGTCATTAAATCAAATTTCTACTTGGGTATTAGATACCGTCTGTGGTTCTCAAATCTGCAATTGTTGCAGGGACCTAGGAGAAGTAGGACTCTTGAGGAAGAGGAGGTGATTCTACTGATGGAAATGGAGCAAGAGTTGCTGCTGAAGATGTAGAATCATTTCATTTACATAGGCCTACGGACAAGACTATTGTTTGAAATAATTGTTATTTTGTTCCCTCGATTGTGAGGAATATTATTCCCATGTTAGACTTGGCTGGATTTTCATTTATTATTGAGAATAATGAATGTTCTATTCTTAGAGATAATATTCTTTATGGACGTGGTGCTTTAAATAATGGTCTGTATATATGTGACATAATTTACTTCAGATTGAACAAACTAATAAAAGAAAAGGGATGATGAAAATCTCACTTTATTGTGGCACTGCAGTCTCCATTTAGTGGACATGGAGAGAGGGCTGCAGATTTGCTAGGATTGGTACACACAAATGTATATGGACCAATGTCTACGCAAGCCATGGGTGGATTTTCATACTTCATTACTTTCATAGATGATAGATCTAGATTCGGATATGTGTTTGATGAAACACAAGTCTGAGGCCTTTGAAAAGTTCAAAGAATATAAGTATAAAGTGGAGAAACAACCAAACATCGTATTATAACTCTTCGATTAGATCGAGGTGGTGAATACTTGAACGGAGAGTTTCTAGATTATCTCAAAGTAAATGGTATAGTCTCCCAGTGGACTCCTCCAGATTGGTATCTGAAAGGAGAAATCGAACTTTGTTAGACATAGTTCGGTCCATGATGAGCTATGCAAATCTTCCAGTATTCCTATGGGGTTATGCATTGGAAACCTCAGCATATTTACTGAATAAGGTGCCTTCCAAATCAGTTCCTCAAACTCCGTATGAGATATGGAAAGAAAGGAAACCGAGTCTTAAACACGTTAAGATTTGGGGATGTCCAGCTTATGTCAAGTAAGTTGACCCAGATAAGCTGGAATATCGATCCGTAAAATGTAGTTTTGTGGGATATCCTAAAAAGACTTTAGGGTATTACTTTTACACCGATCATCGGGTGTTTGTCTCCAGACATGCTACCTTCTTGGAAAAGGAGTTTATCCTTGAAGGAAACAATGGGAGCAAAATTGAACTTGGTGAAGTTCAAGAAGCACAAACTACTACGGATCAAATGGAAACACCTGTTCTGGCTGAACAACCTTTTGTGGAACAGGCCATTCGTAGGTCAGGGAGAGTGTCTCACCAACCTGAGAGGTAATATGGCCTTGTCATTGAGAATGACAATGAGTTGTCAATCATTTGATGATGACAACCCTGTGACCTATAATGAGGCTATGAGTAGTGTTGACTCAGAGAAATGGCATAGTGCCATGAAATCCAGAATGGAATCTATGTATACGGTATACAAAAGATAGATTATAGCAGATGGCCAGGTGGAGACCTATAAGGCCAGGCTTGTGGCAAAAGAATTCAAACAAAGGCAATGGATTGACTTTGATGAAGTCTTTTACCTGTAGCCCTGTTAAAATCAGTTCGGATTTTGCTTGCGATTGCTGCTTACTACGACTATGAGATCTGGAAAATAGCCAGATGGTTTTCTTTCCAAGAGAAATGAAAACCTAGTGTGTAAGCTGCTGCGAACCAAATGCGGTTTAAAGCAGGCTTCTCGAAAGATGGAACATTCATTTTGATGAGACAATCAAAGAGTTTGATTTTATCAAAAACAAAGATGAACCATGGGTCTACAAAAGGGTTAGTGGGAGCGCGGTAACATTTCTTGTATTGTATTGAATTAGAGTTGACACACATAACAACATAGCAGACCCACTCACAAAGCTACTTTATGAAAGTCACTTTGATCGTCATAAAGACAAAATGGGTATTAGATACCAGAGTGATTGGCTTTAGTACAAGTGGGAGATTGAAAGGAATATGTCCTAAGTCCAATCATGTATTAGGATTTAGGAATAACTTTTATGTAATCTGTTTTGATTTCATTGATATTAATAAAGACTTGTTTTGTTTTTATTACAGGTTTTATCTATTTAAGTGTTTAAATAAGATATACCATAGTTTAGAGTAAAGCTTTTTATGGATTATGATGAGATCATAATAGTGAGACCAAAAAAGATGATAACTCTAAACTTAAATAGTTCCTGGTCATAGGATTACTAACTGATAATTAATAATCTGCAAAGATCGGTACATACTATGCTTGCTTCATTATGAAGGATGTCTGTTCTCATAGACATTTGTGTGGTGACACTATAGCTAGTATGTAGGTGCTTATTATAGAATAAGTTCACTGAACATGACTCGCCTAGCTGAACAACTGATGGAGTTCACTCACTTGTCAGCAGTTGTTCGCTTAGTGATAGTTGTACAAGTATCCTTGGACTTGAGGTCATCATAGTCATCTTGTGTACACTGAACTATGCTTTGGTTTAGTTCTTAGTCTCCAGGGACAATTATTAGGGCTCTTCTGGGTATAGGAATTTGTACACGAAGATAGTGTATGATCAATAAAGGATCTACCCCTTCCAGTGAAGGAAGCAAATGTTCAAGGCTGATCCACTTATGCTAGTTCAGGAATCTCTGGCCAGAGTGAATGAAATTAGAAAGGAGTTTCTAATTTGCATAGAACTACGCATAGTAAATGGTAAGCAAGTGATTGAATTAGATAGGCTTGACACGAGATCCATGCCTTGTATTTAATCGGGACATTGTAGGGTAGAAGGAGTTTATTGTACGGTAACTATTCACTGACAGTTTCTTGGTATTCTAAGCAGTGAATTCATATTATCCGGATAGTCGCGATATGTTGAGAAGCATCACTCACGATGTAGAATAAATGTGATTAATTAATTAATCATATTTAATAAATTAGAGAATTTATATAAATAATGATAAAATAGTTTTATTATTATTTATTTCTACTACCGGCTTAATATTGAACCTACAGGGTCACAACATAAAAATAGAATGATTTATTGGTGGAGGAATTAATTAATAATGGCTAATAATTATTTATTTGTGAAATAAATAATTAATTGGCAAATTTAATAATTGATTAAATGAGATTTAATTGATTATAAATTAATTAAGAAAAGTTCTTAATATTATTAGTTAAAGGATTTAATTTTTGGAAATTAAATCAAGAGAGAGAATTATTTCTAAAGTGTTTAGAAAAAGGATTAATGATTAAAAGGTGTTTTAATTATTAATGAGAATAATCAATGGGATAATAATAATAATATTTATGGGAAAATTTCAGCTGAAAATTTTGCCTATAAATACACTATTATAGACCCTATTTTATTCGAACCCACATCAAATCCGAAAACCCAAAAAGTTTGGAAAACCCAATTCTCTCCACCTCCTTCCTCCTCCTTAACATCGTTTTCTTGGTGGATACCGGTGGAGTGCTTCACACTTGAGGAGCAACTGCTAAGGATCTCTGATCGTTGTCTCCAAATTATTTTAAAAGGTTAGATTCGATCCCTCGAATTTTTATTCACGATTTATATGCTTTTATTTGGATTTTGTATGTGTAAAAGTGTTTTGCCATGCCCCCGCTGCGTTAAAAATCCAACAGGTGGTCAGTCGAAAAGCTCAGTAAGGTCCCAATCAAAGGACTTAAGTGTTGAGGTCGAATCCAGAGTGATTTAGTGGATAGACAATAAAGCCTGAGCGATAGAGTCAGCTTAGAGTTCATCAGTAATCGTTGTAAAGCCCTGTAAGGCAAGTACTTCTGAACTTTTCTTCAAGATATATCGCAAATTTTTTCGAACTGTTTCATAACATTTTGCTATTATTCAAAATAACTCCTGTTTTATATTGCGAGTGTTTTAACTATTTAACCTTGAACCCTAATTTTTCTTGATCTTGAGCCATAAACCTTATTCTTTGTAAAACTATCCGTTGTTGATTTTCAAATACCCAACCACCCAAATATGGTACTGCTCCCCAAATGTATATCTACCAAACACCAAACATTGGAAGAAAATTGTTTGAAAACACAGAAACTTTTATTCCTCAACCATTCTTTATAACATCAAAGAACTATACCTTGAAAAATCATTACTGGTCTAACACCTGATCCTTTTATAAACTGAAAACTGTTTATTATACATACCTTGATATACCCTTGTGATACTCATGAATCGCATTACGCTTTTGTACAAGTGCTTTATCAATGTTGATTATGATCTTGCTTATTAAATTACATTGTTCGTTACACTGAATTGTTTTAGGATTGGATTGTTGTCTAAATGTGGACCAGATTCGTGGTCAGACCAGATTCGTGGTGAATTATAGGCCAATGTGTGCCTTAGATCCATTAATTAGAGCAGTGCTGTGTGCTTTGCTCGGGGTTAGTGCGTGACTGATCAGCAACCTAACCTTGGTTTTAAAATTTTAAAATAAATATCCAATTCTAATAATTGTTTAACAATAGACTTGATTCTTCTGAATCATTCCATTTGAACATTTCTTAACCTCAGTTCTCACTGTTATAACTTGCTAAGCTAGTTAGCTCACCTTTGTGATTCTTTTCATATATTTTACAGTTGAAAAGGATGATAGTGAAGTTCCCCAGTCCAAAGTGCGGGCTAAGGTTCCAGTTTGAGTTGGATCGAGCTAGCAAGAGCTTCATACGGTAGAGAAATAATAAGATTGTAAGAATAATTCTATTATCAGTTATAAGTTAAATTAGTTGGGATTTGGTACGTTGTAATAAAGGTTAAGGTTGTGGCTTGTTTTCATACTTTAACCTGTTGCGATCCGTGGTTTTGTAAAGCAGGGTCATTGCAAATAATATTTCCTATACAGGTTTATATATTGTGTATGTGTTGTGGACCCCAAACTTCTGACCCGAGTTTGGAGGGCGCCATAAGTTGGTATCAGAGCTACAGGTTATAAGTCACTGAAACAAGCCTAGATTGTCGGGATTGGATAGAGGGTTAGGATTAGGAATAGGAAGTAGAAAGATAAGACATTGTGAGATTGAGTGCGATTGTATAGTATGTCTCCGGCACGGTTGGTATTGTGATTCGGGATTTTTAACTTGCGACGTGTTTTCCAGACCACGGCAATGGCAGATTCTGATTTCCCTGTATCATCCGATCGTTTGGAGCTTTCCGTTCAAGGATCGTCATCTTCTCTCGGATTTGATTTGCCCCGTGTTCCTCTATCAGTATTAATGGCACTACCTTCTTTTATGAGAGTTGCACCTCTTCAAGTTATTACATGCTACTCTACCATCTCTTGATACGAGACTATCCATTTAAGAACCTCCATCTACTTATTTTTGTTTTACAAGACATTCAATTGCGAGTGTATCTCTTTAGGTTACCCTCCACCCTATTCTATACCCCAGCTTAAAACTTGTCCTATGAAGCAATTGTACCTACAAGGATGGATTCGGGAATTACAGTAAATGGTGAGTATTTGAGATATAAGTAAAAGTGAGAAGGAGTTTAGAAAGAAGATTCACGTGTCTCGGAGGATAGCTGTTACCAGATTAAATGGAGCTACTAGTAAATAGGCCACCCGTAATTGATTGTGGGATGGATTAGATGAATTATGAAAAAGTTAGAGAGAAAAGTATAAATCTAGAATATTTATAGAGATAAATGATAGTGATAAGATAATGCGATATGTAAAGTAGTGATGTGATGTGATATGAGCAAATTTTGGTTCTATGAAATAGATTTGTTGACTATTGGATAGTCTGTTCTACTTAACGATTGTATAGTTGATAACGAGAGTATTACCAATATGGAAGCTTGATGTGAAGCTACGAATAAGATAGCATGCAACGACAACTGAAGTCTTCGTCGATTAAGGAAGGTTAATGGACCCAATAAAGGAGAGAGGGTAGATTAAAGTAAATGGATCCGTATGTGATCGTTTCTTTAATTTGGTACCTTGTTATAAGAAGGAAAGACAACAACCAACTCATATAGTAAGGACAATCAGGTTTTTGATTTTTTTTAAAATTTTTAAACCAGTTTTCGAAAAAGATTTTCTCTTACAGAATTTCCAAAAGCCTTTTTGAATAAAATAAGTTTTACACCTTGATTGTCAAGTTACTACTTGAGTTTTTGGTTTGTTAAAAGACCCGGATTACCCGGAAGGATAATTATTTTAGACTTGGTATTGTTAATTCAGAGAATAAAGTGGTCCGCGATTATGAAGAAGTTGATTATCCCTAGGTACAAATATTGTTTGATAAGATTAACAACAGAATCGGCGTACGGAGTAACTGTTCATCCAATTACTAGGCCCATCAGAGTTCGAAGAATTCATTGATTTAACAAAAGCCGGGGCATGACCGAAGAGGATTGGGAAGATTTCCAGACCTTTCCAAAAGAAGAATATTATTAACAAAAGGATCATTATGTTGAATGATTCATGGATTATTCTAAATTAAAAAGAGGAAACTCGAAGTTATCTGGTGGGAACGCCATTATGATCGAATTGTTAAAGTATTATACGTGTAGGTGCGATGGTAAAGACGCAAGACGTGACAAGTAGGAATCTACCATAATGCTTAATTTGCGAAGGTATTTTAGCGTACCCTCTAAAGTTATTATGTGACACAATTGGGATATGATCGAACAAGCTCGAGAGATGAACACAAGTGGAATGTGGAAGGTGACCAATGGTATCATTCTTGTCCTCAATATTACAACATATATTCCTATTCAATTCCTAAAAATGTATGAACTTCTTTTCTTAATAAACTCCTTATGATGATATCAAAAAGGAGGATATTGCATTCCTTTCAAATTTAATTGTTTCCCTCAAGTTTTGCTTTCTGATTGGGACAAACAGTGTTATGGTGAGACGCTTTGTCGGAATGATGAAGAGTCGGGTGGGACGCCACCTAGTCATGTGCTGTATGCCATATGGTACGAAAGACTGGCCATCTTAAGTACCAATGTGGTTGTCTCATTCATATTCAAATCCTTATTTCTTCTTTCTTTTCAACTCTAATTTTTTTTGAATCGTGAATCCTTCTAGTTGTTTCGTTATACTATCATTCTTTGCAAAAGTTTTTCAAACAGAAATCAACATATACTGAATCAAGCGGACGAAGTTCCATCTACCTCTCACGCATGGAAAATAAACAAGGGCATATGGCGAGAAATTGCAAATCACTAATCCAGGCAGGGATGCACTAAGAATCAAGGGAGTCTACTCCAATAAGGAATACGTCTTCGAGAACGAGAATATGTGATTTTCCTATGAAATATGTTATTCAGAATACGGACGTGATGATATGGATGATTATGGTGAATACCTTATATGTTAAAGTATTAAAAGATGCGAGAGAAACTTAATTATTTATATCTCAAGGTTTTGTTGATAAGAAGAATTACCCTGTTGAATTGATAAGATTAGGATCAAAGGACTAGCAAGTCAAGAACGTGTAATTGTTGAATAAGTAAGTACCAATGGTGGAATTGAGATTTCTGGCAACAAGTTGTGAAGGATTGATATTATTTAAGATAAGAGGATGTGACATTATTTTAAAGAATGGACTAGCTATTTAAGCGTAAGGCCCAGATAGACTGTCCTGATGAAAGGATAATTTTAAAGATATTAACTAAGAATATGATGAGGTATAAAGGAAGAAGGAGAGTAAAGAATTTGTTAACAATGATTACAGTGATAAATATGTGAGCATTATGGTGATTATGAGATAAATAAAAGTCAGAAACAAACAAAATTTGAAGATTTTATAGTAATTAAGGAGTTTTAAGATATGTTTCCAGACGAGTTACCAATATTTCCTTCAGATAGAGAAATTGACTTAGCACCTGAAATGAAGCCAGTGTCCAAAGCCCCGCACAGAATAGCGCCAGTTAAAATGAAGGAGGCAGCCAGGAAAATGCAAGAGATGTTAGAAGAAGAATCGATTAGACCCAGTGTATCCCATAAGGTGCACCGGTACTAATTATTAATAAGAAAATGGAAGTATGAGATTATGTATCGACTAGGGAAAACTCAACAAGTTTACTATCAAGAGTAACTATTTGTTACCTCGAACTAATGATTTGTTTGATCAGATGAAAGGAGCAAAAGTATTTTCTAAAATTGATTTAAGATTTGGGTGTTACCAAATGGAGATTGAGCCTATGGACATATCAAGGATAATTTTCAGAACTAAGTACTGCTGCTATAAAGTTCTAGTGATGTCATTTGAATTAACCAATGTACCAATAATATTTAAACTTGATGGACATAATCTTTAAGGAATATCTGGATGAGTTGTATTTGTGTTACTTAAAGTCGACGGAGGACCATGCAAAGCATTTAATGATAACTGGGGAGTTGGAGAAGAAAGAAGTTGTATGTAAAGTTTGCAAGGTGAAAGTTTTGATGGTAGAAAGCATAAATAATCAGTGAGGAGGAGACCAAAAGAGATCCAGTAGAAATTAAAGTTACCATGAATAAAGAAAGACCAAAAGCACCAACAAAAGTAAGGAATTTTACCATGGACCGATTATTATTGAAAATTTGTACAAGATTTCTTGAAAGTTACAACATCTTGGACGAAGCTAACCAGTAAAAGTAAGAAGTTTATATGAAGTAGAGAAGGGTGAAGAAAGTTTTACGGAGTTAAATGAAAGAATGGTTACAGCACCTGCTTTTTCATTTTGAATGTATTAAGGAGATTTGGTAGTTTATAGTGATGCTCCTCATAATGGAGTAGGATGTGGGTATTGATGTAGCACAATAAAGTTATTATATATGCACCCAGATAACCGAAATCTTATGAGCAGAAGTATCCTACTCATAATTAGGATTAACAGTAATAATATTTGTTTTGAAAGATTGGGAAACATGATATGTATGGAGAAAGGTGTAAGATCTATACGGACCATAAGAGTTTGAGGTATGTGTTCACGAGGAAAAGTAAATATAGAAGCAGACCATAAGAAAAAAAAAATGAACACAGAAACGGTACCAGAAGAATTATCTATGGAATTTTAGAAGTTGGAATTGCAAGTTAAAGTTCATAATCTAAAAGGAGCAAGGATGGATAATATGACCTTTCAGTCGAAGTTGTGAAGGGAAAGATAAGATGTCAATAGAAGATAATGGATCGCGATGTTAATATTTAGTAAAAAGGAAATTTATGTGCCCAGGAGAACGACCACGATATTCCTAGGTTTTCTTCCAGCACCTGGATGCTATAAGTAGAAGGATTAAGAAATGAGATTCCACAGGGAATTCACAATATAAAGTATTTAATTTATTGAAGAAATGCCAAGATATACAGAAATTTAAATAAAAATAGTGATAACCGGGTATAAGAAGGAAATTTCAAAATGGATTAGGAAGTGTGGACATGTCAAAGGATTAAAGCGAAACATTGGAGGCCTAGTAGATAAGGCAGACCCAGTAAGTGGTTTTACAAGAAGCGAATCGTGAAGTATACCAATGATGTTAAGGGAGAAAAAGGAATGAAAGTATAAAAGTATGTACTGATTATTGGGAGTTTAACAAAACAACGAATAAGAAGAAGTGAGACCCTATAAAGAATTGACTACTTATGAGACCTAATTCAAGAAGTATGTTATATCTCCAGGATTAACTTAAGATCCGACCTGAGAACATATCAGAGATTACGATTAAAGTGAGTTAAGAGCATTGCAAGCTCTGGTGATATTATGTGAAATAAAAAGTGTATCAGTTGTCTATAAGGAATTAAGGAACATGGTGTATAAGGAGTACTTGGATAAGCAAATTGTATTTATTGATAACATCTTCAGCTATTCAAAGAATAATAAAGTTTGTGTGGAATGCCCAAAGATTTTCTCCAAAAGTCAGAAGGTAAGCAACTATACGTTGAGTCTTCAAGAATGAAATTTTGACCAAGGTTAACAAAAGATCCTGAATTAATCCATTTACAACTACCTAAACAAAGCCGTATGGTAATAGATGCCTTATGCCGGCACAAAGAATTGGATGTAATTAAGACCACCGAGGAGTTAATAAACGAATTGGAAAGAGTGGAATCTGAAGTTCAAATACTTAAAGGTTATAATACGGGAATATATGAGATTACTTTTAAGCCTTAACTGATGGAAAAGAGTGAGAAATGTTTAAATTTTTGGAAACCAAGTTGAAAAAGAGCACCGCCTATCATCCTTAAACGGAGAGTCAGAGTACGAAAGTGATTCAGGAAATGTAAGATATGTTGAGAGGTTGAATTTTAAGGAAACACTGGAATGATCATTTATCATCAATGTCAGCTTTGGGAGAAAGAAAGTTGTTAAATTCTAAGTTAATTCAGCACACCAAGAGCGTAGGGATATTGGTTGGAGCAGCTCGGAGTAGACAAAGAAAGAAGGCGAAATTGTATCGAGAGAGAATATGAGTATAATAGGACCAGTAGTGTTAGTACAAGTTTCATCTTGAAAGAGACTGGGTAAGTTTAAGTAAAAGGGATAGGTTAAGTCCTAAAATTAGTGAACCATTCTCGAAGTATTAATAAACATAGATAAAGTTGTTCATGAGTTGATGTTACCGTCACAACAGTGTGTACATATAATGTGGTTGGCCTGTCAAAGTTAAAGCGGTAAGTATTTGATTTGAATTAAGTGATTGATCAGGAGCCAATGGAGCTCTTGTCCAAGTTTGTTTTGTATATAGTGATCAATCCAAATTCTTGATCGTTAAAGGCGAGTCATTGGAAATTAGTGTATATCTATAGGAAGTACGTTTGAAATCCTCGAGTAGAATAGTCTACTTGGAAACTAGAGTCAGATATGCTTGACAAATATCCTCACTTGGGTAATTAGACCAGATTCTGAGGACAGAATCTTTTTAAGGGGGGAAGGATATAACGACTCGTGTATTTTTGAATTATTTAAATATGTGATTAATATGGAAATTATTAAATATAATATGTGTATAGCTTCTAGCAGCTATGCGTGTTTTATTATTATCTATGTGTGATTTATGATATACCGGGTTATTCGCGTAATTAATTATTGAGTTGTACTGAATTGTTTCTACTTTTAAAAATGGATTTAAAGCAAATTTATTTGCATAAATATTTGGAATGTCTCTAAAATTTTTTTTATGGTTTTATAATTACAATAATTATTTTGGAGATTTTATAAAATCTAGAAATCAATATTTCATCAATTATTTAGCCCTGTATGATTTTCTGATTGCATTTATTTGAAAAATCTGTATTTAATTCTAGAATTCTTCAAAAATTATGGAACTTATATTTATTGAATTTTGGAATATTCCGAGAATTTTAAAATTATTTTGGTAATTTTTGAGATTAATTTCACCCGCGCGTTGTTTCGCTTATTTGTTAAAAGTGGGTATAAATTGTGTTTCATAAATTATTTTAAAATCACAAAATTTATGTTTTTATAAACTTCGGGATATTTTTAACATTTTAAGACTATTTTCGTGATTTTCTGAATTTATTTTAAAAGCAGCTTGGTTCGTTAATTGTCAAATGCGCGTACGTGTTGCGTTTCAAAAATACTTTAAAAATTATGAAAATTTATTTTTATTAACCTTGTATTATTCGTGACATTTTAAAAATTTATTTGGAATTTTTGGGATTATTTTTATTCACGCAATATTCGCTAAACTTGTAAAACCGGGATAAAAAAGACTGTTAGAAAGGGGAAGGACACGTGTCAGGGGTTCAGCTATTCAACAGAAATGTGGCAGAATTCTATAGCTTGGTTGTGTTGCTATCATAAAAAAGAAAAATATATATAAAAAAAAAACAACAACACCCCTGTAACCCCCCCCCTTCCTCTCGGTCTCCCTGTGGTATCAAGCTCTTGAGGGTTCGATTTTTCTCCCTCGTGTTTTCTGATTGCTCCCGCTTAATTCCACCTCTTCTTTATCAGTCTTCTTTCTCGGCGAATTATGCCGCCACTTGAGTCTTTGTATCTCTGACTTCTTTCCGGTGAATGCCTTGGCTCGGTTTCTGCTTCTTGGTATATGTTTATATACACACGAATATATATACGTATGTTATGTGTATGTGGATATAGCTGTTGTGTGATTTTTGGCCTGGGTTACCTCCGACCTGTTTCCATTCCTTTTTCCTGTTTGCTATGTTCTCGGTTGCAAAGTTGCTTAGCCTGTTAATTTGTGCGTGTAATAATTTGGAACTTTGAATATTTTGCAGGAATTATTTGATTGATTTTCGTGAAATAAATATTTCGTGCAGATATTATTATCAGTTAATCGGTGAAATTTCGTGTGGAAACCCGAAATTTATCGGGTACCGACGAATTTTTACAGCCGTCGGCGATGAGCCTCGGCGAGCCGACGGTGGACTGTGATGAATTAATTCTGAGTCCTATAATTATAAAAAAATATTTAATATTTGATTCGTACCGTTATTTTCGAATTGTAAATAGTCGGATACGATTATTAAGGTCCGAATTGGAATGTGAATAATAGTAATAATAAAGTAATTGAATCAGTGTTTGGGATTTGTGATGTGGATTTCGGTTATGGTCTCGGTTGAAGTAATTATTGTATTATTTGTTGTTGAATTGACGTCGATTGATGTTTTGACGGGTAGTCCGATAAATGAAGGAAACGTTGCCCGATTTCCGGAAAAATCAAATATGGAAATGCGGGAGCGTATCCGATAATTATCGGGACGTCAAGTGAATATATACACTTATACTTTGTTCTGGTGAACGTTCTACCCAAAAACTCAATAAGCCTAATTTCATACAATAACTAGTATACATATTTTCTGAAAACGAACACCGAATCAATTTTCAAGAACGTGAACCCTAACTGATGCCTGTATTGCAATAATATATGTGTTACGAATCGGGTTTTGTTAACGTTCGGGTAGATTGTTAGCAAGGATATGTCAAGCATAATGAAATGTCTTAGTTATGATGTTTCGACCTTGTAGGTTCTAGTCGGAATGCCCGAGAATTGGTATTGGACGAAAGATAGTTGGTGGTCAGTCGAAAAGCTCAGTAAGGTCCCAATCAAAGGACTTAAGTGTTGAGCTAGTATCCAGAGTGATTTAGTGGATAGACAATAAAGCCTGAGTGATAGAGTCGGCTCAGAGTTGATCAGTAATCGTTGTAAAGCCCTGTAAGGCAAGTACTTCTGAACTTTTCTTCAAGATATATCGCAAATATTTTCGAACTGTTTCATAACATGTCGCTATTATTCAAAATAACTCATGTTTTATATTGCGAGTGTTTTAACTATTTAACCTTGAACCCTGATTTTTCTTGATCTTGAGCCATAAACCTTATTCTTTGTAAAACTATCCGTTGTTGATTTTCAAATACCCAACCACCCAAATATGGTACTGCTCCCCAAATGTATAACTACCAAACACCAAACACTGGAAGAAAATTGTTTGAAAACACAGAAACTTTTATACCTCAACCATTCTTTATAACATCAAAGAACTATACCTTGAAAAATCATTACTGGTCTAATACCTGATCCTTTTACAAACTGAAAACTGTTTCTTATACATAACTTGATATACCCTTGTGATACTCATGAATCGCATTACGCTTTTGTACAAGTGCTTTATCAATGTTGATTATGATCTTGCTTATTGAATTACATTGTTCGTTACACTGAACTGTTTTAGGATTGGATAGTTTTCTAAATGTGGACCAGATTCATGGTCAGACCAGATTTGTGGTCAATTATAGGCCAATGTGTGCCTTGGATCCAGTAATTAGAGCAATGTTGTGTGCTTTGCTCGGGGTTAGTGCGTGATTAATCAGGAGCCTAACCTTGGTTTTAAAAATTTAAAATGAATATCCAATTCTAATAATTGTTTAACAATAGACTTGATTCTTCTGAATCATTCCATTTGAACATTGCTTAACCTCAGTTCTCACTGTTATAACTTGCTGAGCTAGTTAGCTCACCCTTGCGATTCTTTTCATATATTTTACAATTGAAAATGATATGGATGATAGTGAAGTTCCTCAGTCCAAAGTGCGGGCTAAGGTTCCAGTTTGAGTTGGATCGAGCTAGCAGGAGCTTTATATGGTAGAGAAATAATAAGATTGTAAGAATAATTCTATTATCAGTTGTAAGTTAAATTAGTTGGGATTTGGTACGTTATAATAAAGGTTAAGGTTGTGGCTTGTTTTTATACTTTAACCTGTTGCGATCCGTGGTTTTGTAAAGCAGGGTCATTGCAAATAATATTTCCTATACAGGTTTATATATTGTGTATGTGTTGTGGACCCCAAACTTCTGACCCGGGTTTGGAGGGCGCCACAACAGTTCTGCAAGTCATGCCAATGATGAAAAAATATGAGGACAATTCTAGTCAACAAGATTAAACAAGAAAATGGGATAGAAGTCACACAAGAGATTCTATAATTGGTAATCCCAATGTTGGAATAAGGACTAGAAGTTCCACTGTAAATGAATGTTTGCATGCAAGCTCTCTATCTCAAATTGAGCCTAAGAAAACTGAGGAAGCTCTACTTGATCCTGACTGGATAACTGTTATGCAAGAAGAGCTATTTGAAAAGAATAAAGTTTGGGAGTTGGTTCTTGCACCAATAAATAGAAGCATCATTAAAATTAAATAGGTGTATAGGAACAAGATGGATGAAAATGGAATTGTGACGAGAAATAAAGCAAGACTGAAAATGAAACTTTTGCTTCAGTTGCAAGACTTGAAGCAATAAGATTTTTCCTTGTATTTGATGCACATTCTAATTTGAAGGTGTATCAAATGGATGTGAAAAGTGCATTCCTTAATGGTGAATCGAAAGAAGAAGTCTATGTGCAACAGCCACCTGGCTTTGAAGATCCAAATTTTCCAAAAACATTTATCAACTATTAAAGGCTCTCTATGGATTGCAACAAACACCTAAAGCATGGTATGACACACTGTCAAAATTTTTACTCAAATATGGATTCACTAAAAGAATAATTGACAAAATCATATTCTACAAGCAATATGGTGATGACATCATTCTAGTTCAAATCTATATGGATGATATTATTTTTGGTTCTACTAATGAAAAGTTGTGTCAAAGATTCTCAAGACTCATGCAGAGTGAATATGAGATGAGCATGATGGGAGACCTAAGTTACTTTCTTGGCCTTCAAGTTATCCAAAGAAGTGATGGAATATTTATCAGCCAAACCAGGTATGTCAAAGATCTGTTGAATAATTTTGAAATGATGGACTTCTCACCTGCATCAACCCCTATGTCTACAGCTACCAAGTTGGACGAAGATAAGAAAGGGAAATGTGTAGACATATTAAATTATAAAGGAATGATTGGATCTTTGTTGTACCTAACTGCTAGTAGACCAGACATCATGTTTACAACATGTATGTGTGCTAGATATCAAGAAAACCCTAAAGGGTGACACTTAATGGATGTCAAAAGGATTTTTAGATATTTGAAGGGAACTGTTAGGCCTCAATGATACTATAGAAGGGGGTTGAATATAGTATCTACAATCAATTCGATTATAAACACAAGTATGTAACAGAAAACAAGTTTATTCAATATATCAAACTCTGTTACAGTAGGTTTAATCTACTCTCTTAGTGATGTATGATATCACTAAGAGCTGCTAGGGTTATAATGAATAATATTCTCATGAATGATAACACTTATAGTGTAAACCCTAATCTGTGTTTATATAGTACACAGTTACAAGATATCTCCTAATTGATATGATAATCATTCTGTTTCCTAGAATACATCAATCAGAGATTATCTACTACAGTCCTATAGCTGTCCAATTCTTCATGCATATATTTACTTGTTTAATCTAGATCCTCTCCTATAAATCAGCTGTTTTCCTTATCTTAAGTGTACCCGCACTTAAGTCCTGATATAAGTTCTGATGCCTTAAGTTCTGATAACTTCCTGTTTTCAGTAAGTTCTGATTTCCAGTTAAGTTCTGATACTAAGTTCTGAAACTAAACAAATCAGATTAGACATGATATCACAAATATATGTAACAATCTCCCCCAACTGGTAAATTATGAAAAATATACAAGTTAACAGATTTGATGATGTCAAAAACATATAAGTACAAATGCAATGAGATATTATTTTAAATAGCTAAATACAACTTACAGTACACGTAGCTTTACCAATATCACTGGATCAATCTGCATCCATAGTGATTCCTTGTAAAGTCTATTACCAGCTTGTCCTCAGCATTTCTCAGAACTTCAACTAACTATGCTTTAACTTGCATCAGTTCTTCATCTTCATTATCACCAATCTGATAAATAGTTGCTTTGAGTGCAGGAATTAATGTTTTTTCAAATCCATCTCTAAGTCTGATAACTCTGGGATATGAAGAGTCTTCATTGTAGCATAAACACTTTCCCTTCAGAATTACTTCAATCTTGGCAGACTTCTTCTTCATAGAAACTTCCCGTCCATCATCTTCAGTAATTTTTGGAATGTATTCAGAAGCTTTTGCACCAGAAATTCTGAGAAGATCTCGCATAGCCTTCAAAATGTAATCTGACCATCTTCTTGTAACATCATATTTTACTTCCAGAAGGTAGTGAATATATTGAAGCTCTTTGAAAGACTTCTTTAGCACGTTAGAATCTGCTAGTCTGTAAGTTCTGCCATCATTGAGAAGCAGGATCAATTTTTCTTTAACTTCTGATTCATCATGAGTATCCATGACAATTTGAGCAGACAGCACTTTGTCAAGGTGCTTTTGTTTGATTTCTTCATATGGTTTGTCTGTCAATATGAAAGGACCTCTGAGAGTAACTTATACTCCTGTTTGTCTCTTTTCTTGTCAGAACCTAACCCAGACTTGTCTTTAGCTTGTTTAGGTCTAACCCCAAAAGATACAAGCTGATTCAGCATTAGATTAGTCTTAGGTTCCAGTGGAGTAGCTTTATTCCATAGAAGCTTCTTTCTCTGATCAAGTGTTAAGCTGTCTATTACAACTTGAGCAGTGTCAGAGGTTGATATCTTGATGAATTAGTCAGGATTTACAGTTTTATCTGTAGCTTGCTGTTCTGAAATATCTTCACTCTGAACAACTTGAGCTATGTCAGAGTTTGTCTTAGATTCTTCTGTCATCCTCTTTCTCTTCAGAGTTTCAACTGTTTCATCTTCAGCAGCAGTATCATCAAAGACTTGAACCATCTTGCATACAGGATCCATCAGAATTTGAGGAATCTTCATCTTCTGTTTCTTGACTGTCTCCCCAACTTTTCCTTTTCCCTTGTCTTTGGGATCAGTAGTAGTTTGAGATCTAGTCCTTGATCTAGGAATCTCTGTGGCAGATCTTTCTCTTATTACTATACCTTTCTCCTTAGGTTTGGGAGGCTTCTTTGCATTAGAAGCTTTAGACTGTAGTTTTTACTTTTCAACATTAAATCTTGCTTCTTCTTCTCTAAGTTCCTCTAAATCCACTCCTGGATTATCCTTAAGGAATAGTCTATTTGCAAGTTCCTCGTCTAAGGCTTGAATCTTAGGATCTCTGTAAAAGAAGGTTGCCTTCTTTCCCCTGAACTTTAAGGTTTGCATGAATTTCTTCGAGTCTTGACTTCCACCTTAAATGAGAACATCATACTTTGTCATCAGAATTTGATTATCAGAACTTGTTGTCAGAACTTGATCTTCGATTTCAGAACTTTGAGCAACAAAGTTTGGTCTGTAGCTGAAGTCTTCTTTCCTTCCTTATCATTCCTCTGAATAGTAGATTTATCAAAAATCTTACTATCAGGTACTTTCTGAATAGGAATTCTGCTAACTTGCTTTTCTTGACTTTGACCTTTCCCTTGCTAGGGTTTCCCTGGTCATCTTCAGAATCTTCCTTTTTCTTCGGTGCCTTGCTAATTGAGCATTTGGACTTAACTACCTTTTCCCTCTTTTTGGCATCATCTATCTGAAGTAGAGAAAGAAGGAGTTTCACTGAAGATTGGATCTCATTTAACTGAGTCTGTTGATCAGCTTGATTTTGTAAGACCTCATCCAGTTGGGCCTTCTGCTTGTCTTGAACAAGCTCAATAGCATCCACTTTTTCTTGAATTGGTCTGATAAACCTCTTCTTGTCTAGTTTGAGCATCATGTCTAGCTTATTAGCTGTTTCCTGAAGTTTATCAACCTTTGCATGAGTCTTGGAGTGTAGATCTTGAAGAGTTTTAGTACTGAGAGAAGTGACTTTAAGTTGTGTTTTGAAGTCAGAATTTATCAGCAACTCATCAGCTTTTGCAACATAATTTGTCAGAACAGTTGGGATGGGAATGAAGTCAGGTTCATTCCACTTCTTTGTCCATTCAACTCCTGTGTGAGTGTCCTCCCAAGGAACAGGAGCATCTTCTTCATCAAATTTAAACAGTGCCTCCTTGCCAAGAATTGGAGCATTGACTGGAGCACTTGCTGGAGCACTGTCTCCAGAATTTGATAAAATCTCATCATCTTCTGATAACACCAGAGTGTGTGTAACTGAAGGAGATTCTGGAGCATCTTCATCTGTTTTCAAATTCTGATCTTCAGGTTCCAAATCCAGAATTGGTGTAGTAGGAATTTCAGCATTTAGTATTGGAGAAATAGGTGGAGTTGACTCTTTTGCTAGTGGTGCTTCCAGATACAAAACAGTTGGAATATTCAACCTGTGAACGTCAATTTCAGGACTTAACTCTGAATCTTCAACTGAGGCAGTTTCTTTGAATGGAGAGTGAGGTGGAGAAATCATAGATTCTTGTACAGGTTCTAATCTGTGGACTTCTGGAATTTCAGATACCTGAATCAGAACTTCTTCAGCTGCTGGAAGGGCTTCAATCACAATAGGTTCCAATGAGATCAGAGATTCCTGATCCCCTTCCTTAGCATCTTCAGTATCCTCAGATTGAGTTTGTGCAATATGCACACCTGTTCTAGTCTTCCTTGATTTTGATTTTCTAGATGGAAGGGTGACATGATCTGTATCGAAATGTGAAGACCTCTTTCTTTTCTGAATGCGAGAAGCTTCAGCTGCTTTCTCCTTCTGAAGAGTTGACTCTTCAGCTTCTAATGTCATAGGTTCTGATGTAAGAACCTAGACTTGTTCATCCTCATCAGATTCATCTCTCAGAATCAACTTTCTCCTTCTCCTTGGTGGAGATTTAGGCATAGAGATAGTTCTTTTGGTTTTGGGCCTAGATGGTGTAGCAGATTTCACAACTGGCACTTGTTTAGATGTACCAGAGTGTGGTTTAGATTTGGACTTGAGAGGTAAGGTTCTGACAGTAAGTGCTGATGGTTGTGGTTGAGAGGATTGTGTTGGTTGAGTATTGGAATGCTGGGTTGGTGGAGGTTGAGAAGTAGTATACTGTGTAGGTGCAACATCAGGATATATGGTTGTGTATGTGTGAGGATCAGAATTTACTAAGAATTGTTTGACAGATTGAGGAATTTGGAGAGGTCTTAGTATATCCTTCTTATTATCAACAGATAATAAGTCTGTGAAAGCCCTTTTGTGAAGTTTAAAGGGTTCAATTAACTCACTAAAGGTTTGAGGTGCATCAGGACAACATAAACTATATATAAGCTGACAGAATCTAGCCAAATATACTATATTGCTATCTTCTTTCATCCTATCACCTATAAACCCTAGCACAACACTAACATAATCAAAATGAGTTTGATTAAGAAGAGCATACCCGATTTGCTGACTCATGATTGGAATAAAATCAAAATTGGAGCATTTGTTGGCAAAGGCTTTGGTAATACAATCGAAAAAGAAGCTCCACTCCCTCCTGATGTAGGGCCTCTTCAGTTGTCTCAGCTTGGACAAAGACTTCTCATAGCCAAGATTTGCCATCATGTTTTGAAGAACTGGCTCCCCAACTTGTGAATTGTAAGTACAGTTTTCTGGCAGATGTAATATTTGTCGAACAATTGACAAGGTTACCAAGTGCTCATCTTCCCCTGTTATAAAAATGATGTTTGGGGACCCACTTTCACCACCATTATCATAGACTCCAGACCTCCAAAACTCCAGAATTTGCTTGTCTGAGAGAGCCTGTGGTTGGGTCAGAGCATACCTAATTTCACTTCGAGTGAGAAAATCTTGAATGAAGTGAAGTTCTGAAGCAGCCTCGTCCTTGTTGAGAATAGCCATATAGTTGTTGGGGACAAACTTGGCTCCATCATAGATAAGATCCTTAGGTGCCATTTCTGTGAAAATTAAGTGAAAAGTTGTGTGTGTATAGAGTGTTTGATAAAATGCCTGTGAGAAAATAGCTTCAGAGAATAATAGAAAGTGGGAGAGAATAAAAGGGATTAGAAAAGAGTAAAAGTAGGTAAAAGATTGTAAAATCTTTTAACTCTAGTATTTATACTCTCCACGTGATAACGACTATATTTGTGAAGCAAAACAGACATTTTACACCGGGAACGGTAAACGTGCAGTAATTATTGCTCACATGCGGTTACCAAAACAAACACGCAACCCATTACCAAATGATTATCACTGTTTTTATCTCACTTAATTATTTTCGGAAAAAATGACCGTTACAGTAAAAACTAATAATAAATCAACCAATTAAAATGTGACACGTAAGCATCAGAGTTTGCATCAGAACTTGACTATTATCAGAATTTAACGGTCATCAGAACATAGCTTCTATACAAAAAAAAAGAATGACTGTTCATGTGTTTCTTCACACAAATACTAACTGGTTTCTTCAGAGTTTAATCATCAGAACATAATCAGAACTTGTCCTCAGAATTTATGCAAATAATACTTAACTATTTATCAGAAATAACTTAATCACCACAGTAATTTTCATCATTCATATGGAGTGATAGTGTGTGTATGTGCAAATGATCAGATAGAGATTAAAGTCTGATAAACTTCAGTATATCTTAGAAATAAGGCATAACTAAGAAAAATGCTTAAAATATGTCTTGAATTGTGAAGTCTACTGTAGAATAAAGTTATGCAAGAATCCACCTCAACTGTTTGTGCTTATTTTATGCATCTTTTGAAATTCTTTTGACAAGGGCTTCTCAGTGTAAATGAGTTACAACTGCCATCAGAATTAATGTTGTTATCAGAATATTTCTTTAGTAATCAGAGAATATGAAAAGTCACCAAGAAAAATTAATTTGTTTTTCTGATGCATATAACTTAATACCAGCAATGCACTTGGATCTTCCCTTTCACATATTTACTCTAGATCTCAAAGGAGTACCTGATTTTAATTTTTTTTTATTATCTACAGATAAGTGAGGCTATCAAGCATGTAATTCATCCTTAAGATTTACTGACATCGGAATTTGACAGATATGAAGCAATAATCTAGTTTGTGACTTAGTAATAAGATATAGGAAGTAAATTTGACTAAGATCAAAATCAGAATTTGCTTGTGTTATTGATTTCCACATAAATAACTAATTCAAACATGGGATACATAGGTTGTTAAAAACTACTAAGTAAGCATCTAACAAGATAATCCTTATTGGATTGAAAAGTCACAGAACATTCAAAACACTTTCAGAGTTTATAGAATCACATCAGATAATAAGCAGTGTTTAATATGTTATAATTTAAGCACAGATTACATTGAGATAAGAAAATCTGTAAACATTGATCATAAAGTCTGATGTATGAGAACAAAAACTAAACAGATTTTGAGAAAGAACCTGAAACCATTCCAAGTTCATTTACCAGTCTTTTAAAAGTAGCTTCACGTAGTGGTTTTGTGAAGATATCTGCTAGTTGTTGATCTGTTGGAACAAAATGCAATTCCATTGTACCTTCCATCACATGTTCCCTTATAAAATGATACCTAATGCTGATGTGCTTTGTCATTGAGTGTTGAACTGGAGTTCCTGTCATAGCAATAGCACTTTGATTATCATGGTAAATATGTATTTTAGAAAATTCTAACCCATAGTCCAGTAACTGATTCTTCATACAAAGAATCTGTGCACAACAGCTTCCTGCAGTAATATATTCTGCTTCTGCAGTTGATGTGGAAATTGATTTTTGTTTTTTGCTAAACCAAAAAACCAATCTGCCTCCAAGAAATTGGCAGTTTCCACTAATGATTTTCCTGTCTATTTTGCATCCTTTAAAATCTGCATCTGAGTAACCTATTAGCTTAAAGTATGATTCTTTGGGATACCACAATACCAAATCAGCAGTACCATTAAGATACTTGAAAATTCTTTTTGCAGCTATAAGGTGAGGTTCTCTTGGATCTGCCTGAAATCTTGCACAGAGACAGGTAGCATACATGATATCAGGTCTACTTGCAGTCAAATATAGAAGTAAGCCAACCATACCTCTGTAGTTAGTAATATCTACTGATGCTCCAGTGTCTTTATCTAACTTTGTGGTTGTGGCCATGGGAGTGGATGCAGTTGAACTGTCTTGTATTTCAAATTTCTTGAGTAAATTTCTGGTGTACTTGGATTGATTTATGAAAGTACTTTCTTCAGTTTTCTTGACTTGAAGTCCCAGAAAATAGCTAAGTTCTCCCATGATAATCATTTGATATCTTGAGTGTATTAGCTTTGAAAACTTTCCATAGAGTTTGGCATTTGTAGAACCAAAAATGATATTATCAACATAAATTTGGACTAAAAGTAAGTCCTTTCCATAGTTGATATAGAACAGAGCTTTATCAATTGTGCCTCTGGTATAGAGCTTGCTTTAGGCTATAGAGTGCTTTATCAAGTCTGTAAACATGATTAGGAAATTTTGGATCTACAAATCTTGGAGGTTGTTCAACATATACCTCTTCCTCTAATTCTCCATTGAGAAATGCACTCTTTACATCTATTTGAAAGACTTTAAACTTCTTGTGAGCAGCATAAGCTAAAAAGATTCTTATGGCTTCCAATCTAGCAACTGGAGCATATGTGACGACTGAGAATTTTGTAACGTAATTAAGTCAATAAAGAATGCTTTATGTGGTGTGATTATAATTACGTATGATTAAGTGTTGATTAAATTGTCTTTACTGTATATTGGAATATAGGAGCGCAAGTAAAAGCGTTCCAATTTAAAGAGTCAGCTTAGGAGTTAAGCTGTGTTGTCAGGCCGTCAGGTAGAACGGAACCCGTCCTAATAAAGATTTAAAGAATATAAAATGTGAATTATGTGTGATTGAATGAAATGAATGTGTAAATAAAGTATTTCGTCCTCAGTGACCTGTTGGTCGATAATGATAATGAGAAGCGTAATCGAAATGCTGTACGTCAGGCCGTCAGGCTGAACGTGACCCAGTACGCGTAGAAAAGGATAAAGATTAAACAAGGACAAATTCTCTGATTAGACCTGAGTTGTTATGTGTTCGTATATGTGTGATTATTGGTCTGTGTTCATGACTATGTGCTCTGTGACATTTTTATGAATTTAAAGGAATTATTTGATTTAAATAAAGGTTTATTTAACCTTCATAAATTTTTATAAAATTATCTGAGTAAGATAAAAATATGGGATTTGTTTTGTTATCTTCATAGTAGTACTAGAGACTTTTTAAAAATGATGAATGGATTTATTTGGTGGTCATTGCATTTTAATTGATTTTTATGTGGAAAAATGTTATTATTAAGGCAAGCTTGCGAAATTTATATAAAATCATTCGTTCGCTCAAAAGTTTATTATGAGTAATGGTTGGATAGCTAATTTCGAGATCTACGTATTAAAATTATCACTTATAATAAGTTTTGACTTTTCGAGAGAGATATATTTTATAATTGATTTTTATTACATTTGAGTAAAAAGAAAGGATCACATAAGCATAAAAAGGAATTAGTAATGTACTAATTTGCCCTTGTCTTTGATGGTGTATAAATTCATTCTCCCCCCCCTTTTTCATTTTCTTTCCTGTGCACCCCATTCTCCCCTTCTCTCTTTCTTTTTTTTTACTCCCTCTCGGCTACACACTCTCTCTCTCTCGGCTCCCTCCATATCTCTTCTCTCTCTCTTGCATGCAACACCTAATCTTCACTCAAACTCAAAGATATTGCTCTCTATAGTTTCTATTTTCGGTATACTTCTCAAATTCCATTTGCATATAAGTATTTGTGTAAGTGTTTGGTGATGATCTCTATGGTTGTGTTCAAGGAAATTGATTTCTTGATACAAAACTATAAGAGTAAATATAAGAGGATTGTGTGGTTTAAAACTCAAGAGGAGACCCATTGCGGGCTCTCTTAAGTTCAACCACCACCGTCTATGATCTAAGGAGAGCCGGTGGAGCTTTAATGATGTGTTAATATGAATTTTAAGCCTTGCATGTTTGGTTTTAGAAAGATCAAAAAAGTTTTTGGTATTTCCTTTAAAACTTGAGTATGTGATTGGAAATGGATTTGTTTTGATTATTGATGTGTGCGTAAGTCGTTTGATGATTAGGAAATCAAAATTTAAGGTTTGCATGTTGGGTTATAATTCGGATTTGTGCTAATAAAAAGGGAGAATTGGATTTGATGACTTGATCTTAGTAAAAGCTAAGCCTAATTAGTGAAAAACGTGATTGCATGTTAGTTTTAGAGAAGAACAAGTAATGCATGTCAATGTTTAGTCCTTGAGTTGTGAATCTTGATTTTAACCGAATATAAAATGGGTCTAGAAGAGATTTACTTGATGATTAAGTGAATGCATGCTTGTCGATTGAATAATTTGATTAAAGCCCGAGTCTTTATTGATGTTTTGTTTTGTGATTCGAAAATTTTGATGAAAATAAGTCAAAAGACTAAGTTAAGGTTTAAAACAAGTTGGGAATGTAATCTAAGACTTTGCATGTCAAAAATTGATCCTTGCATGCATGATTATTCGAAA
Organism: Apium graveolens; assembly: GCF_009905375.1. NCBI lineage: Eukaryota > Viridiplantae > Streptophyta > Magnoliopsida > Apiales > Apiaceae > Apium > Apium graveolens. The sequence continues at coordinate 210,740,772 of NC_133650.1, read as the reverse complement.
ACCCGAATGGGTCTTATGCTTAAAAAGAGAATTAATTTGATTTTTGTTAAATATCTTAGTGGCTAGTGAGAACTTGATTGCATGGCAATGATTGGATGGTGTTTGTGTTCGAATGTTGATAATTAAAAGAAGGTGTTGATTTTCGATTCTAATGTGATTATGATTCTGATTTTTGATTAAAAAGGATGACGTTTAATTGTGAAAATGACTCTTGTGATTTATATTATTTGTGTTTGATTATATGAAATTGAAATTGAGTATACGTGGTTGTGTTTTATGTTTATGGCCGAATGGTATATAATTAGAAAAGCGACTGATTTGGTTCCAATACCTTGCTAAGTGATTGCATGTGAAATCCTAGGAGATATGTGATTCATTTGTGTGATTGGTTGTTGTTATGGTTCGAATTAAGGAATAAAAGAAAAAGGGAATTAAATGGTTTGTTATTAAAGAACTATAAGTGACAGTTATGGTCGCAAAAGGGTTAGTTGTGAATAAATCATGTACTCGTAAAAGTTATATTGGTGTGATTTGAGAAATAGTTAAGGTTAAGCAAGTACGCGTCGATCGATAAATATATATAAAGATATAAAGGTTACAAGGAAGGAATGTGTTATGTGCTATGTGTTTATGTGTATAAACTATATTCGTATACTCGAGTCAAGGGTATAATCGAGCTATTGTATTGAGTGATCGTTCCGGGAACGAGAGTTGAGAACCGATTAAGATCTTGGTTTTTATTGTAGATTCGGAGCGTGAGGGCATTCAAGCTAGGAAAGGAAAGGGTAAACTAGGTGGCAATAGTTCAACCTTCAGGAAAGCAAATTTAGACAAGTAACTCTCATTACTTGTGAAAATGGTTATAGAAAGGTTGTTGTTCATACCATGTGGAGTATGGAATTGTTAATTAATGAACCCCTGTTAATGACTTGAGATATCCCGTTTTGATTCTAATACACTGTTATTGATAAGCTTACTGATTCAACCCTTTTGGTAACCTGTCCTTTCTTTTCAAGTCATTTATTAAGCCATAAATTGTATTGAACCCTATAATTGTCCTTGCAAACCCTATTTAATGATACCTCACTTCTTGATCACACTATCGATCCCTAAACAGATGTTGATCCTTCTATTTTAAGTACCTTGTTAACCTTGATATAGAATCCTTAGAGTTGTTCCTTGCTTGTCTTGAATCACTCCCCAAACTTTGTTTTCTTGGAATTTGACTTAAGAATGAGTTTCGACTCGAAAGAGTCCGAATGATTTTATATTCTTGGTAATGATAAAATGAATTTAGAAAACCAATCTTTTTCCAAACTCAAGGTTTTCCAAACGAATTCCTGATGGATTAAATTGGGACGTAAGAGGCTAGTGGGACTAGTCCAGTCATGGTAAGAGGCTAGCGGGGCTAGTCCAACTTAAGGCTAAAATTATGCTGATTGGTACCTTAAAGACCGGATGGAGGTCGGTACGGGCTGATCACCCGTATTATAAGGAAATGGAAAGATAAAGTGATCCAATCAAGGGTTCTAATTCGTTATTTAAAAAGGGAACTGAAACTTTCTGTTCAGTAAATTGATTCTTCAAAATAAAAATGGTTTATATTGTTTTGAAAAGAGTTGATTATGTTAATGTGAAGCTTAAAGCTCGAGAACCCTGATTTTTAATTTGTTGATCATTTGATTGATTCAATATAATGAAATATTGTTGCTTTCCTCTTTCTGAAAGATCTATTCTGATCCTTTAATGATTTATGATGAATGACGGCTTTCGTCCTACGTTGAACCTTATTCCTTAAAAGCTCCATATTGTTCCTTCAAAACCTTTCCTTAACCCAAAAGCTGGAAATCTGCCACCTAGAACAAATAAAGTAGAATGCCCTGAGTTCGGTAAAGTATATTGTGGATTTGATATCGTAGAACTGCTTTATAGTTACTTGCTGAGTTTTATACTCATATGTTTTGTTTTAATTTAACCATGGCAGTTAAGCAAGAAGATGGCCAGGTTTAGGCGCACTGCTCGTAAGAGCGTACCTGGTGGTCCCTATCGTGTTGAGGGCTTCCGGTTGCCAGAGCAGGTAGTGGTATTTCTGAGTGAGCAAGCGCTTAGAAGGAAAGTTTTACAGATACAATGGGTTATCTGTCGGTTCCCAGTTGGAATCAGTTATGTTTACTTAATAATATTTTGGGGTTGTAAGTTAAATTTTATGATTGATAGTTGTAATTTTGTCTCATACTTTATCCTGTTGATCCTGTTAGTAGTTAATCGGGGTTTATGCTTATTTAATTATTAGATTAGAGGTGTGTGAGTCCTCATTTTCTAACCCCGAGATTGAGGGCATCACAAGTTGGTATCAGAGCTACAGGTTCTAGTCCCTGAGACAAGTTAGGAATAAAAAGGGTATTTTGGGTATATATCTATATCGCGAGAGAGTTCGACTCTTATAGAGTTGAGTTAGACTATTAGGTATAGTCTAAGGAAAGTGTGTATCAGTTAGAGTGGAAACTAGAGTTAGGTTGTGAGTTAGATGGAAGCTTTATTTAACCCTAACATTGTTTCTTGGTTTATGTTTTGTGTTTTCTCTCAGGATTCCAGTAGTGGTAGTGACTCAGATTCAGAGATTAGTTTGACTGGTACCCTAGTGGACCCCATTCCACTCTCTCTAGAGGAGCCTGTGTATGTTAGTTCAGACCCAGAGGAGGACCCTTCTGAGAGTAGTGAGATCCCTATGCAGATTTCACCCTTGAGGCCAGATTCAGAGACCACTGCCCCTGAGCCAGAGTCTGACATGCCTAAGTCTGTACCTGTCAGTGTTGGTGGCAAGTTAGCCCAGGACCGAGACTTTGTTTACTCCCGCATTCCTAAGTTGGGAGCTTTGGTGGATAGGCTGATCTGAAACTCTAGGCAGAGGACTTAGTAGTGATGGAGGAGTGGAGAGTTAGGATTCAAATGGTGGAGCAGGTTGCCAGGAGAAGATTGGATGAGGGGCCATCCACTAGTGATGCTAATGCTGAGGCCCGGAGGCTGCATAAGATCATTCGCTGGATGTTGGTTGTGTTGAGAGAGATTCTAGATGATTAGACGGGACTGTTGGTTGAGCCCGTAGATTGTTGTTTTTCAGCACCGGTAGGCTTTGGGATACTTGGTCAGATGCCGGGATCCCTTTTTCATTTATCTTGTTGTATTTCAGAACTGTGTTGTAGCAGTAGTTGTTAGAAGTTAGGGGTAGATAGGGGGATATTTTCCAGTTTTTCCTCTGTTTAACCCTGCTATATTATTGTACCTTATTTCAGAACTTGTGATAGCCAGACTTTTTTTTATGTACCCTTTGTTTAAATAATTCTATTGTCTTGTTTCCATTGTGCACCCTAAATATCTCATAAACTGTTCTACATATCATGTTCCTATACAACCATGTTTTCGTATAACCATGTTTAAAGATCGTAAAACCCTATTCTGTGCCATGATAAAATAACACTGATATGAGAATTATGTAGTAATAGGATTGCATGTGCAAAATTGGGTAAAGCTTAAAACCCGCAAAAGAGATTTTATAGAAAATACTGTTATATATGCCATTCTATCATATTATTAAATAATTGCTCAATCAGGTTTGTAAGAAATGGCTAACTCACCAGATCACCAAGAAGAAAAAATTCCAACCCAAGACCCATAAGTAAACCCAGAAACTACCATGATGAGCAGACTTTCTCAACTTTTGCAACAACCTGTGGACCCTAAAGTCAGAAACTTCAAACACTTTCAATCTGTTCATCCCCCAGAGTTCTTAGGTTTTCCAGACCCGATTAAAGCTCAGTCGTGGTTGAGAGAAATGGAAAAAGCTTTTGAGTTAGCAGAAGTTAAGGACGACAAGAAAGCTCAGTATGCAAGTTATTACCTGAAAGATGAAGCAAGTTTCTGGTGGGAGTCTTCGAAGGCGTTGTTGGAAGGCAAGGACTTAACATGGGAAAGGTTAACTGAAATGTTTCTGGAGAAGTATTTGCCAAGCTATATGCAAGATCAATTGGAAAGGAAATTTCTGGACCTTAGACAGGAGGATATGTCAGTAGCGGAGTATGCAGTGAAGTTCTCGGAATTGTCTAGATTCGTACCTGAATATGTGAATACAGAGGCAAAGAAGGCAAAGAGGTTCCAACAGGGACTTAAGCTGTGGATTAGGAGTCAAGTAGCATTGTTGGAGATCAAGAATTATGATGCCTTAGTTCAAAAGGCAATGATAGTGGAAGGTGAGCGTGAAGCTGCAAGGAGAGAAAATGAAGGAAGAAAGAGGAAATTTGAAAGCTCAGAGCAAGATCAAGGGAGTTCAAAGTTTAGAGAAAAGTTTGGCAAGAATAGTGGAGGTCAGAACGAAAAGTTTCAGAAGTTTAAACCCGGTAACGGAGCTCAAAAGAATTGTTTCCAGAAAACTGGACAACCAGGGAAGGATAACAGACCTCAGATTCAGGAATGCAAGAATTGTGGAAAGAGACACCCGGGAAGGTGTAATAAGTTGGATGTAACGTGTTTTAAATGCAACCAGAAGGGGAATTACTCTTCAGAATACCCAAGTGGAGCGAAGAAGCCTAATTTGTCTTGTTTCAAGTGTGGTAAAGTGGGCCATATGGCCAGGAATTACAAGGAGCCTGTTCAAAAGGCCAATGTTCTTAGGATTGCTGGATCGCCGTCTCTCCCAGCACCATCAGCTCAACCCAGAGCTAGAACCTTTAATATGACAATGAAAGATGCGGTGCAAGATGTGGATGTGGTAGCAAGTATGCTTGTTATTAACTCAGTAGAAGTAAAAGTATTGATGGATTCTGGAGCAACTAGATCTTTTATTTCTCAAAGTATTCTTGATAAGTTAAATTGTGTTGCGTACCCTCTAAAACCTAGTTTGATTATAGAGGTAGCAAATCAAGAGAAAGTTGAAAGGAATATGTCCTAAGTCCAATCATGTATGAGGATTTAGGAATAACTTTTATATAATCTGTTTTGATTTCATTAATATTAATAAAAGACTTGTTTTGTTTTTATTACGGGCTCTATCTATTTAAGTGTTTAAATAAGATATACCATAGTTTAGAGTAAAGCTTTTTATGGATTATGATGTGATCATGATAGTGAGACCTAAAAGATGATAACTCTAAACTTAAATAGTTCCTGATCATAGGATTACTAACTGGTAATTAATAATCCGCAAAGATCGGTACATACTATGCTTGCTTCATTATTAAGGATGTCTGTTCTCATAGACATTTGTGTGGTGACACTATAACTAGTATGTAGGTGCTTATTATAGAATAAGTTCACTGAACATGACTCGCATAGCTGAACAACAGATGGAGTTCACTCACGTATCAGCAGTTGTTCACATAGTGATAGTTGTACAAGTATCCTTAGACTTGAGGTCATCATAGTCATCTTGTGTACACTGAACTATGCTTTGGTTTAGTTCTTAGTCTCCAGGGACAATTATTAGGGCTCTACTGGGTATAGGAATTTGTACACGAAGATAGTGTATGATCAATAAAGGATCTACCCCTTCCAGTGAAGGAAGCGAATGTTCAAGGCTGATCCACTTATGCTAGTTCAGGAATCTCTGGCCAGAGTGAATGAAATTAGAAAGGAGTTTCTAATTTGCATAGAACTACGCATAGTAAATGGTAAGCAAGTGATTAAATTAGATAGGCTTGACACAAGATCCATGCCTTGTATTTAATCGGGTCATTGTAGGGTAGAAAGAGTTTATTGTACGGTAACTATTCACTGAATAGGTTCTTGGTATTCTAAGCAGTGAATTCATATTATCCGGATAGTCGCGATATGCTGAGAAGTATCTCTCACGATGTAGAATAAATGTGATTAATTAATTAATCATATTTAATAAATTAGAGAATTATATAAATAATGATAAAATAGTTTTATTATTATTTATTTCTACTACCAGCTTAATATTGAACCTACAGGGTCACACCATAAAAAGAGAATGATTTAATGGTGGAGGAAATAATTAATAATGGCTAATAATTATTTATTTATGAAATAAATAATTAATTGGCAAATTTAATAATTGATTAAATAAGATTTAATTGATTATAAATTAATTAAGAAAAGTTCTTAATATTATTAATTAAGAATTTAATTTTTGGAAATTAAATAAAGAGAGAGAATTATTTCTAAAGTGTTTAGAAAAAGGATTAATAATTAAAAGGTGTTTTAATTATTAATGAGAATAATAAATAGGATAATAATAATAATATTTATGGGAAAATTTCAGCTGAAAATTTTTCCTATAAATACACTATTATAAACCATATTTTGATTCGAACCCCAAAAACCCAAAAAGTTTGGAAAACCCAATTCTCTCCACCTCCTTCCTCCTCCTTAACATCGTTTTCTTGGTGGATACCGGTGGAGTGCTTCACACTTGAGGAGCAATTGCTAAGGATCTCTGATCGTTGTCTCCGTATTATTTTAAAGGTTAGATTCGATCCCTATGTTTTTACCACGATTTATATGCTTTTATTTGGATTTTATATGTGTAAAATTGTTTTTCCATGCCCCACTGCGATTAAAAATCCAACAATGGTATCAGAGCTTAGGTTGTATGCATATAGATCTGTGATAAAAATTTCAGAATTTTATGTGCTTGTATGAATTAATTATGATTTTTACAAGTTATATCATGGATTAATTTTGTGTGATGAGAAATCGTTTCTCAGAATAATTTTGAATGTTGATCTGGGTTCTACAAGTGTTGTAGATCGTCTGGGTATTTTTTTTTATAATTTTATGATGTATAGATTTTTTATTATGAATTTTTGAAGTTGTTACAATTAAAATTCGTAATTAAATAAGTATATATATGTATATTCTGTTGTATATATATATATATATATGTTTGTATATCTACTGTTGTAATGCACTGCTGTGGACTGCTGTACTTTTGTTGATGGCAAGTAAGAAGACAGAGAAGGTACGGCGGCACGCTAATCGAGAAAAGGCGGCTGCTGCAAGAGAGAAAAAAAAAAGGTGTCGCGCATTCCGGGAATGCGTTACACCCTGTGGCGCATTCACGAAATGCATTACACCTTTTAATTGGTTAAAAGGGTTGTAACGCATCACCGGAATGCGTTACAGGGCTTGTAACGCGTTCCTGTAATGCGTTACAGCCCGACTGTCCATATTAAAATTGATTTTCTGAGAGTTTCGTAACTCCGTTTTGGGCGTGCAATATACCGTTGGATTCGTTTTTTCGAGACGGATCTAATGGAGTGATCAATTTTAGTTTATATAAAAGTTTTGAACTGTTTATATTTCTGAAAGTGTTTTAAAGCTGTTTTTAACTGTTTTTAATTGCTTTTAAATGCTTCATGTGATACATAGAGATGTATAATGCTTAGACTAATGTGCTAGATGATATAACATGCCTACCTTGATGTTTATTCATGTTGATATATGTGATAGATGCTTAGTTTATCATGCGATGATAGATTTAGGTGAACTTAAATGAACATAAGGCGTTTGTTAGACAACCTAGTATAGTGAAATTGTTTCATAACCTTAAGAATAATATTATGAATACAATCATGAGATTCTTGTGTTTATGAAACACGTAATTGAATATGAATTTTTGATATGAGAGAAAGGATGATTCTGTCAACAACAGATTTCTATCTGTAAGAAAGGGTTATTAAGTGACACCTCTTGACAATGCTCCACCCGATCTGGGAATCATCTGATTATTGATTATTGATTTAAAATATTTAATTTAAAAGGAAGAATCTCTTTATAATATGATTATGATTGTAACGTAATATAATCCCTCTAAAATTAAATAATATCAAGTAGTAATTGGCCAATGATACAACGGGCTTCTGTCGGTCATAGCCTTCCAACATGATAGAAAAGTAGTTCTTATTTTTGAATCATTGTCGGTTCGTGCTACAGCCGAGGGCTTTGATTTCGAAATAAGAAATACTTGTCTATTGCATAGAGATGTGTACATTGAATAAGAATCTAAAGGTCGGTACGTGCCACAGCCGTGGGCCTTTGGGGACTGATTCAATTGTACGGAATGTTGGGTTAGACTTGACTTAGAATATTGAGTTTGTCGTGCCACAGCCGTGACTCAATTATTCAAGAGGCTAAAGTTTGATTAGGGAATAACATAAGATGTAATTGACAAGAGTTGTCTTCCTATTGAACATTACATGGCGGTTCGTGCTACAGCCGGGGTTGTGTAATGGAATGTAGGATCCCTATTCCCACTAGCGTTATGAATGCTTAATTTTTCACGTAGGGGGTTGAATAAATTAGATAAACTAGTGGGAGGCACTTATGAATAAAGACCCGATTCATATAGTGTTATAAAATGAAATCGAATATTTGCTAAGTGTTGTTATGTGTTTATCATTTACAGATTTACTTTGTACGTTATGTCTTCCGCACTATCACTCAGGAGCATACTGGATGCTCACAAATTGACTGGTCCTAATTATGCTGACTGGCTTCGAAACTTGAGAATTGTTCTCAGGATTGAGAAGCTGGAATACGTGATTGACTCACCTAAGCCTACTGAACCTGCTAGTGATGCACATAATGATGAACATGTTGTATATCGTAAGTGGATAGATGATGCAAATGTTGCTCAATGCATCATGCTATCTTCCATGAACATTGAGCTACAGAAGCAACATGAGCATATGGATGCTCACACTATCTTAATGCATCTACAAGAGTTGTATGATTTGGAGGGGAGGACAGCTCGATATGAGATATCGAAGGAGTTGTTCGGTTGTAGGATGTCTGAGGGATCATCTGTGAATGACCATGTACTTAAGATGATCAATTTGATTGAACGTCTTGGACAACTTGGTTTTGCCATGGATGGGGAGCTGAGCCAAGACTTGGTCTTGCAATCGCTTCCGAGTTCGTTCTCGCAGTTTGTTATGAACTTTCACATGAATAAGTTGGATGTCAGGAACTCCACAACATGTTGAAGACTGCGGAATCGAATTTTCCCCTAAGAAGAGTTCTGTTCTTCTAATTGGTGAAGGTTCCAATCCTAAGAAAAGGAAGAGGAACTCTTCCAAGAAGAAGAAAGTAGGTGAAGAAAAGCCGGTTCCACCAAAAGCTGAAGACCCCAAGAGCAAAGTTGTTTGCTTTCACTGTAACAAGGTGGGGCACTGGAAGAGGAACTGCAAGGTTTACCTTGCAGAATTGAAGAAGAAGGGTAGTGAGACTACCGCTTCTGATTCAGGTATGTTCATGATAGAAGTGAATATGTCATTAAATCAAATTTCTACTTGGGTATTAGATACCGCCTGTGGTTCTCATATCTGCAATTTGTTGCAGGGACCAAGGAGAAGTAGGACTCTTGAGGAAGAGGAGGTGATTCTACTGATGGGAAATGGAGCAAGAGTTGCTGCTGAAGATGTAGAATCATTTCATTTAAATATGCCTATGGGCAAGACTATTGTTTTAAATAATTGTTATTTTATTCCCTCGAATGTGAGGAATATTATTCCCATGTTAGACTTGGCTGGATTTTCATTTATTATTGAGAATAATGAATGTTCTATTCTTAGAGATAATATTCTTTATGGACATGGTACTTTAAATAATGGTGTGTATAAATGTGACATAATTTACTTCAGATTGAACAAACTAATAAAAGAAAAGGGATGATGAAAATCTCACTTTATAGTGGCACTGCAGTCTCCATTTAGTAGACATGGAGAGAGGACTGCAAATTTGCTAGGAATGGTACACACAGATGTATGTGGACCAATGTCTAAGCAAGCCATGGGTGGATTTTCATACTTCATTACTTTCATGGATAATAGATATAGATTCGGATATGTGTTTGATGAAACACAAGTCTGAAGCCTTTGAAAAGTTCAAAGAATATAAGTATGAAGTGGAGAAATAAACCAAACATAGTATTATAATTCTTCGATTAGATCGAGGTGGTGAATACTTTAATGGAGTGTTTCTAGATTATCTCAAAGTAAATGATATAGTCTCCCAGTGGACTCCTCTAGATTGGTATCTGAAAGGAGAAATCGAACTTTGTTAGACATAGTTCGGTCCATGATGAGCTATGCAAATCTTCCAGTATTCCTATGGGGTTATGCATTGGAAACCTCAGCATATTTACTGAATTAGGTGCCTTCCAAATCTGTTCCTCAAACTCCGTATGAGATATGGAAAGAAAGGAAACCGAGTCTTAAACACGTTAAGATTTGGGGATGTCCAGCTTATGTCAAATAAGTTGACCCAGATAAGCTGGAATATCGATCCGTAAAATGTAGTTTTGTGGGATATCCTAAAGAGACTTTAGGGTATTACTTTTACACCGATCATCGGGTGTTAGTCTCCAGACATGCTAACTTCTTGGAAAAGGAGTTTATCCTTGAAGGAAACAGTGGGAGCAAAATTGAACTTGATGAAGTTCAAGAAACACAAACTACTACGGATCAAGTGGAAACACCTGTTCTGACTGAACAACCTTCTGTGGAACAGCCCATTCATAGATCAGGGAGAGTGTCTCGCCAACCTGAGAGGTAATATGGCCTTGTCATTGAGAATGACAATGAGTTGTCGATCATTGATGATGACGACCCTGTGACCTATAATGAGGCTATGAGTAGTGTTGACTCAGAGAAATGGCATAGTGCCATGAAATCCGGAATGGAATCTATATATACGGTATACGAAAGAATGATTAGAGCAGATGGCCAGGTGGAGACCTATAAGGCCAGGCTTGTGGCAAAAGGATTCAAACAAAGGCAATGGATTGACTTTGATGAAACCTTTTACTTGTAGCCTTGTTAAAATCAGTTCGGATTTTGCTTGCGATTGCTGCTTACTACGACTATGAGATCTGGCATATAGCCAGATGGTTTTCTTTCCGAGGGAAATTAAAACCTAGTGTGTAAGCTACTGTGAACCATATGTGGTTTAAAGCAAGATTCTCGAAAGATGGAACATTCGTTTTGATGAGACAATCAAAGAGTTTGATTTTATCAAAAACGCAGATGAACCATGCGTCTACAAAAGGGTTAGTGGGAGCGCGGTAACATTTCTTGTATTGTATTGAAATAGAGTTAACACACATAACAACATAGCAGACCCACTCACAAAGCTACTTTCTGAAAGTCACTTTGATCATCATAAAGACTAGATGGGTATTAGATACCAGAGTGATTGGCTTTAGTACAAGTGGGAGATTGAAAGGAATATGTCCTAAGTCCAATCATGTATGAGGATTTAGGAATAACTTTTATGTAATCTGTTTTGATTTCATTAATATTAATAAAAGACTTGTTTTGTTTCTATTACGGGCTCTATCTATTTAAGTGTTTAAATAAGATATACCATAGTTTAGAGTAAAGCTTTTTATGGATTATGATGAGATCATAATAGTGAGACCTAAAAGATGATAACTCTAAACTTAAATAGTTCCTGATCATAGGATTACTAACTGGTAATTAATAATCCGCAAAGATCAGTACATACTATGCTTGCTTCATTATGAAGGATGTCTGTTCTCATAGACATTTGTGTGGTGACATTATAGCTAGTATGTAGGTGCTTATTATAGAATAAGTTCACTAAACATGACTCGCACAGCTGAACAACTGATGGAGTTCACTCACGTGTCAGCAGTTGTTCACAGAGTGATAGTTGTACAAGTATCCTTAGACTTGAGGTCATCATAGTCATCTTGTGTACACTGAACTATGCTTTGGTTTAGTTCTTAGTCTCCAGGGACAATTATTAGGGCTTTACTGGGTATAGGAATTTGTACACGAAGATAGTATATGATCAATAAAGGATCTACCCCTTCCAGTGAAGGAAGCGAATGTTCAAGGCTGATCCACTTATGCTAGTTCAGGAATCTCTGGCCAGAGTGAATGAAATTAGAAAGGAGTTTCTAATTTGCATAGAACTACGCATAGTAAATGGTAAGCAAGTGATTAAATTAGATAGGCTTGACACGAGATCCATGCCTTGTATTTAATCGGGACATTGTAGGGTAGAAGGAGTTTATTGTACGGTAACTATTCACTGAATAGGTTCTTGGTATTCTAAGCAGTGAATTCATATTATCCGGATAGTCGCGATATGCTGAGAAGTATCCCTCACGATGTAGAATAAATGTGATTAATTAATTAATCATATTTAATAAATTATAGAATTTATATAAATAATGATAAAATAGTTTTATTATTATTTATTTCTACTACCGGCTTAATATTGAACCTACAGGGTCACACCATAAAAAGAGAATGATTTAATGGTGGAGGAAATAATTAATAATGGCTAATAATTATTTATTTATGAAATAAATAATTAATTGGCAAATTTAATAATTGATTAAATGAGATTTAATTGATTAAAAATTAATTAAGAAAAGTTCTTAATATTATTAATTAAGAATTTAATTTTTGGAAATTAAATCAGGAGAGAGAATTATTTCTAAAGTGTTTAGAAAAAGGATTAATAATTAAAAGGTGTTTTAATTATTAATGAGAATAATAAATGGGATAATAATAATAATAATATTTATGGGAAAATTTCAGCTGAAAATTTTACCTATAAATACACTATTATAAACCCTATTTTGATTCGAACCCCAAAAACCCAAAAAGTTTGGAAAACCCAATTCTCTCCACCTCCTTCCTCCTCCTTAACATCGTTTTCTTGGTGGATACCGGTGGAGTGCTTCACACTTGAGGAGCAACTGCTAAGGATCTCTGATCGTTGTCTCCGAATTATTTTAAAGGTTAGATTCGATCCCTATGTTTTTACCACGATTTATATGCTTTTATTTGGATTTTATATGTGTAAAAGTGTTTTGCCATGCCCCGCTGCGATTAAAAATCCAACAAAAGTTATTGCTAGCAAAGTTTTCCCCGATTGTGATATGGCTATAGAAGGTCGACATTTTTATGCTGACTTAATTCCCTTTAAGTTAGGAGAATTTGAGGTTATACTAGGAATGGATTGGTTGTCAAACCATTAAGCGCAAATAGAATGTAAAAGTAAGAAGGTGAAGTTAAGAACCAAGGATGATGAAGAAGTGGTATTCAAAGGAAAGAGGCAAGAGAAGAAATTCCTAACGGCAATTGAGACGAGAAGATTAATACGTCAAGGATGCGAAGTATATTTGGCTCATGTCATGGATGTGGAGAAAGAATCTGTAAGGATCGAGGATATTCCGATAGTAAGAGATTTTCCAGATGTATTTCCTGATGAATTTCCTGGACTACCTCCAGGCAGAGAGATCGAATTTATGATTGATTTGGCTCCTGGAACGGAACTAGTGTCAAAATCTCCCTATCGCATGGCGCCAGTCGAGATGAAGGAATTGGCAGCTCAGTTGCAAGAATTGTTAGACAAAGGAGTAATCTGACCGAGTGTATCCCCGTGGGGCGCACCGGTGCTGTTTGTAAAGAAAAAGGATGGAAGTATGAGGTTGTGCATTGATTACCGCGAACTGAATAAATTGACGATTAAGAATAAGTACCCTCTACCGCGGATAGATGACTTGTTTGACCAGTTAAAAGGAGCTTCGTGTTTCTCCAAGATTGATTTAAGATCTGGGTATCATCAATTAAAGATTAAAGTAGAAGATATACCCAAGACTGCATTTCGAACGAGATATGGGCACTATGAGTTTTTGGTAATGGCATTTGGCTTGACGAATGTGCCAGTCGCATTTATGGATCTTATGAACAGAGTGTTCAAGCAATATTTGGATAAGTTCATTATTGTGTTTATTGACGATATACTGATTTACTCCAAGACGGAAGAAGATCATAAGGAGCATTTAAGAATTTCTTTGGAAACTCTGAGGAAAGAGAAGCTGTATGCTAAGTTTTCGAAGTATGAGTTTTGGCTAAAGGAAGTGCAATTTCTTGGTCATGTAGTTAATAAGGAGGGAATCAAAGTGGACCTAGCCAAGATAGAAGCTGTAATGAATTGGGAAAGACCCAAGACTCCTACGGAAGTCAGAAGTTTTCTGGGATTAGCCATATATTACATGAGATTTGTGCAAGATTTCTCTAAGATTGCCGTTCCGTTAACGAAGTTGACAAGAAAGAATGAGAAGTTTGTATGGACAGAAAAGTGCGAGGAAAGTTTTCAAGACTTAAAGAAAAGGTTGGTAACCGCCCCGGTGTTGGTATTACCAGATGAAAAAGGGGAATTTATGATATTTAGTGATGCTTCATATAAAGGACTTGGATGTGTGTTAATGCAACACGGAAAGGTAATAGCATATGCATCAAGGCAACTCAAGCCACACGAGCAAAAGTATCCAACGCATGATTTGGAATTGGCAGCAATTGTGTTTGCCCTTAAGATTTGGAGGCATTATTTGTACGGGGAAAAGTGCGAGATTTATACGGATCATAAGAGTTTAAAGTATATCTTTACTCAGAAGGAATTGAATATGAGACAAAGAAGGTGGTTGGAATTGATCAAAGATTATGATTGTGCAATAAACTATCATCCTGGAAAGGCAAATGTGATAGCAGACGCTCTAATTCGCAAGGAAAGGTTGAATATGTTAATGTCATCGGAAGAATTGATCAAGGATTTTGAAAAGATGGAAATAGAGGTGCAAAATCCAGAATTTGGAGGTGAAACTGTATATGCAATATCTTTTCAACCCGAAATTTTGGAAAAGATTCGATGCTGTCAAGAGCAAGTGATGAATCGCGAAAAGGATAAGTTGACGGGAGAAGAAATTAAAGCTCAGAAAGATGGAAAAGGAATATACCATGTTAACTCACGTATTTGGATACCCAATGTCGTGGAACTAAAGCACGATTTTGCAAGAAGCGCATAACTCGAGATTTTCAATTCACCCTGGAAGTACGAAAATGTACCAGGATTTAAAAGAAAGTTATTGGTGGCCAAACATGAAGAAGGAAATTACAGAATGGGCAAGTAAATGTTATACGTGCCAAAAAGTCAAAGCGGAACATCAAAGGCCGAGCGGATTGCTTCAGCCACTGGATATACCGGAATGGAAATGGGAACATATAGCGATGGATTTTGTGGTAGGATTACCTAAAACCAAGTCAAATCATGATGCGATTTGGGTGGTAATCGATCGGTTGACAAAGTCAGCACATTTCTTGCCGATAAATGAAAGGTTTTCGTTGGAAAAGTTGGTCAAATTGTATTTGGATGAGATTGTGATGCGTCATAGAGTTCCTGTATCTATCGTGTCTGATAGAGATCCAAGGTTCAACTCGAGATTTTGGAGACAATTCCATGATCATTTGGAAACTAAGTTGAAAATGAGTACGGCATATCATCTGCAGACGGACGGACAAAGTGAAAGGACAATTCAGACAATTGAAGATATGTTGCGAACCTGTGTAATAGATTTCAAAGGAAATTGGGACGATCATTTGCCGTTGATTGAGTTTTCCTACAACAACAGTTATCATACGAGTATTGGCACGCCGCCTTATGAGGCGTTGTATGGAAGAAAATGTAGGTCCCCAACATATTGGGAAGAAGTTGGTGAGCGCAAATTAATTGGCCCAGAGCTAGTTCAACAGACAAAGGAAAAGGTAAAAATGATTCGAAAGAGATTAATTACAGCTCAAGATCGCCAAGCAAAGTACGCAAATCAAGAACGAAAAGATGTTCAATTCGAATCTGGAGACAAAATCTTATTAAAGATATCTCCTTGGAAAGGTTTAACCCGATTCGGAAAGAAAGGAAAGTTGAGTCCTAGGTGTATTGGACCATTTGAAGTATTGCGATAAGTTGGGAAAGTGGCATATGAGTTGGCGCTACCTCCGCAAATGCAACATCTGCACAATTTTTTTCATGTATCTCTTCTGAAGAAGTATAATGCTGATGCGAGTCATGTGATCGAGTTGGAGCCAGTGGAAATCCAAACAGATTTATCTTATGTGGAACAACCAGTGCGAATTGTGAACCGAAAAGAGAGGACACTCAGGAATAAAGTTGTACCTCTAGTTAGAGTATTGTGCAGAAATCCATTAGGTGAAGAATTGACTTGGGAATTAGAAGGCGAAACGAAAGAAAAGTATCCCCATCTATTTTGCTTAGATTAGATTCTGGGGACAGAATCCTTTTAAGGAGGGTAGATTGTGACGACTGAGAATTTTGCGACGTAATTAAGTCAATAAAGAATGCTTTATGTGGTGTGATTATAATTACGTGTGATTAAGTGTTGATTAAATTGTCTTTACTGTATATTAGAATATAGGAGCGTAAGTAAAAGTGTTCCAATTTAAAGAGTCAGCTTAGGAGTTAAGCTGTGTTATTGGGCCGTCAGGTAGAACGGAACCCGTCCTAATAAAGATTTAAAGAATATAAAATGTGAATTATGTGTGATTGAATGAAATGAATGTGTAAATAAATTATTTCATCCTCAGTGGCCTGTTGGTCGATAATGATAATGAGAAGCGTAATCGAAACGCTGAGCGTCGGGCCGTCAGGCTGAACGTGACCCGGTACGCATAGAAAAGGATAAAGATTAAAGAAGGACAAATTCTCTTATTAGACCTGAGTTGTTATGTGTTCGTATATGTGTGATTATTGGTCTGTGTGCATGACGATGTGCTCTGTGACATTTTTATGAATTTAAAGGAATTATTTGATTTAAATAAAAGTTTATTTAACCTTCATGCATTTTTATAAAATTATCCGAGTAAGATAAAAACATGGGATTTGTTTTGTTATCTTCATAGTATTCCTAGAGACTTTTTAAAAATGATGAATGGATTTATTTGGTGGTCATTGCATTTTAATTGATTTTTATGTGGAAAATGTTATTATTAAGGCATGCTTGCGAAATTCATATAAAATCAACCGTTCGCTCAAAAGTTTATAATGAGTAATGGTTGGATAGCTAATTTCGAGATCTGCATATTAAAATTGTCACTTGTAATAACTTTCGACTTTCCGAGAGAGATATATTTTATAATTGATTTTTATTACATTTTAGTAAAAAAAAAGATCAAATAAGCATAAAAAGGAATTAGTAATGTACTAATTTGCCCTTGTCTTTGATGGTGTATAAATTCATTCTTCCACCCCCCTTTTTCTTTTCTTTCCCGTGCACCCCATTCTCCCCTTCTCTCTTTCTTTCTTTTTTTTACTCCCTCTCGGCTACACTCTCTCTCTCTCTCTCTCGGCTCCCTCCATCTCTCTTCTCTCTCTCTTGCATGCAACACCTAATCTTCACTCAAACTCAAAGATATTGCTCTCTATAGTTTATATCTTCGTTATACTTCTCAAATTCAATTTGCATGTAAGTATTTGTGTAAGTGTTTGGTGATTATCTCTATGGTTGTGTTCAAGGAAATTGATTTCTTGATACAAAACTATAAGAGTAAATACAAGAGGATTGTGTAGTTTAAAACTCAAGAGGAGACCCGTTGCGGGCTCTCTTAAGTTCGACCACCACCGGCTATGATCTAAGGAGAGCCGGTGGAACTTTAATGATGTGTTAATATGAATTTTAAGCCTTGCATGTTTGGTTTTAGAAAGATCAAAAGAGTTTTTGGTATTTCCTTTAAAACTTGAGTATGTGATTGGAAATGGATTTGTTATGATTATTGATGTGTGCGTAACTCATTTGATGATTAGGAAATCAAAATTTAAGGTTTGCATGTTGGGTTATAATTCGTATTTGTGCTAATAAAAAGGGAGAATTGGATTTGATGACTTGATCTTAGTAAAAGTTAAGCCTAATTAGTGAAAAACGTGATTGCATGTTAGTTTTAGAGAAGAACAAGTAATGCATGTCAATTTTAGTCCTTGAGTTGTGAATCTTGATTTTAACCGAATAGAAAATGGGTCTAGAAGAGATTTACTTGATGATTAAGTGAATGCATTCTTGTCGATTGAATAATTTGATTAAAGCCCGAGTCATTATTGATGTTTTGTTTTGTGATTCGAAAATTTTGATGAAAATAAGTCAAAAGACTAAGTTAAGGTTTAAAACAAGTTGGGAATGTAATCTAAGACTTTGCATGTCAAAAATTGAACCTTGATGCATGATTATTGGAAAACCCGAATGGGTCTTATGCTTAAAAAGAGAATTAAGTTGATTTTTGTTAAATATCTTAGTGGCTAGTGAGAACTTGATTGCATGGCAATGATTGGATGGTGTTTGTGTTCGAATGTTGATAATTAAAAGAAGGTGTTGATTTTCGATTATAATATGATTATGATTCGGATTTTTGTTTTAAAAGGATAAAGTTTAATTGCGAAAATGACTCTTGTGATTTATATTATTTGTGTTTGATTATATAAGATTGAAATTGAGTATAGGTGGTTGTGTTTTATGTGTATGGCCGAATGGTATATAAGTAGAAAAGCGACTGATTTGGTTCCAATACCTTGCTAAGTGATTGCATGTGAAATCCTTGGAGATATGTGATTCATTTGTGTGATTGGTTGTTATTATGGCTTGAATTAAGGAATAAAAGAAAAAGGAAATTAAATGGTTTGCTATTAAAGAACTATAAGTGACAGTTATGGTCGCAAAAGGGTTAGTTGTGAATAAATCATTTACTCGTAAGAGTTATATTGGTGTGATTTGAGAAATAGTTAAGGTTAAGCAAGTACGCGTCAATCGATAAGTATATATAAAGATATAAAGGTTACGAGGAAGGAATGTGTTATGTGCTATGTGCTTATGTGTATAAGCTATATTCGTATACTCGAGTCAAGGGTATAATCGAGCTATTGTATTGAGTGATCGTTCCGGGAATGAGAGTTGAGAACTAATTAAGATCTTGGTTTTTATTGTAGATTCGGAGCGTGAAGGCATTCAGGCTAGGAAAGGAAAGGGTAAACTAGGTGGCAGTAGTTCAACCTTCAGGAAAGCAAATTCAGGCAAGTAACTCTCATTACTTATGAAAATGGTTATAGAGAGGTTGTTGTTCATACCACGTAGAGTATGGAATTGTTAATTAATGAACCCCTGTTAATGACTTGAGATATCCTGTTTTGATTCTGATACACTGTTATTGATAAGCTTACTGATTCAACCATTTTGGTAACCTGTCCTTTCTTTTCAAGTCATTTATTAAGCCATGAATTGTATTGAACCCTATAATTATCCTTGCAAACCCTATTTAATGATACCTCACTTCTTGATCACAATATCGATACCTCAACAGATGTTAATCCTTCTATTTTAAGAACCTTGTTAACCTTGATACAGAATCCTTAGAGTTGTTCCTTGCTTGTCTTGAATCACTCCCCAAACTTCGTTTTCTTGAAATTATGCCGATTGGTACCTTAAAGACCGGATGGAGGTCGGTACAGGCTGATCACCCGTATTATAATGAAATGGAAAAATAAAGTGATCCAATCAAGGGTTCTAATTGGTTATTTAAAAAGAGAACTGAAACTTTCTGTTCAGTAAATTGATTTTTGAAAATGAAAATGGTTTATATTGTTTTGAAAAGAGTTGATTATGTTAATGTGCAGTTAAAGCTCGAGAACCCTGATTTTTAATCTGTTGATCATATGATTGATTCCATATAATGAAATATTGTTGCTTTCCTCTTTCTGAAAGATCTATTCCGATCCTTTAATGATTTATGATGAATGACGGCTTTCGTCCTACGTTGAGCCTTGTTCCTTAAAAGTTCCATATTGTTCCTTCAAAACCTTTCCTTAACCCAAAAGCTTGAAATCTACCACCTAGAACAAATAAAGTAGAATGCCCTGAGTTCGGTAAAGTATATTGTGGATTTGATATCGTAGAACTGCTTTATAGTTACTTGCTGAGTTTTATACTCATATGTTTTATTTTAATCTAACCATGGCAGTTAAGCAAGAAGATGGTCAGGCTTAGGCGCACTGCTCGTAAGAGCGTACCTAGTGGTCCCTATCGTGTTGAGGGCTTCCGGTTGCCAGAGCAGGTAGTGGTATTTCTGAGTGAGCAAGCGCTTAGAAGGAAAGTTTTAAAGATACAATGGGTTATATATCGGTTCCCAGCCGAAATCGATTATGTTTACTTAATAATATTTTGGGGTTGTAAGTTATATTTTATGATTGATAGTTGTAATCTTGTCTCATACTTTATCCTGTTGATCCTGTTAGTAGTTAATCGGGGATTATGCTTATTTAATTATTAGATTAGAGGTGTGTGAGTCCTCATTTTCTAACCCCGAGATTGAGGGTGTCACAGCATATGTTTCATAATAATCAATATCCTCATGTTGAGAATATCCTTTTACAACCAGTCTTGCTTTATTCCTTGTTATTATGCCATCACTGTCAGTTTTGTTTCTGAACACCCATTTTGTGCCAACAATGGACCTGTTCTTTAGTCTTGGAACTAGGGTCCAGACTTTATTTCTTTCAAATTCATTTAACTCTTCCTGCATTGCTTGTACCCAATCAACATCTTGAAGAGCTTCTTCCACTTTCTTTGGTTCAGTCTGAGATAGAAACGAATAATAGAGACATTCATTTGTTCTTGTTGTTCTAGTTCTGACACCTGCTTGAGGATCTCCAATTATAAAGTCAGGTGTGTGTGATTTAGTCCACTTCCTTGCAGATGGAAGTTGATCTCTAGAACTGGATCCTCCCCCATGATCCATATTATCTCCATCAGCATTTTCTGATGCTCCCCCTGAAGTTATGCTCTCTGAGATTCCAGAATTTGAGTTGGATCCTTCAGGAATTGAAGAATTAGAGTTTCCAGAATTGTCAGAATTTGGCTCATCAGAACTTGATGAATCAGAACTTGAAGAACAAGTGACTGGTTCTGATCTTTCTTGAGAGTCTTGAGATGTGGTATGATCATCAGCTTGCTCCCCCTGAACAGGTGCATTTTCCTTTGGAGCAGTTACCACAGTTTCAATGACATCAGAATTTAACCCATCAGAACTTATAGGATCAGGATTTAGGTCATCGGAATTTACAGAATCAGAATTTACATCTTCATTTTGAAATCTCAGCTGATCATGATCATTGAAATCTTCAAGTCCAGTAATATTTTTATAATCAAAAGATATATCAATAGATTTCATGACAGCCCTTGTTCTTAAATTGTAGACTCTGAAGGCTTTTGTGGAAAGTGGATATCCAACAAAAATTCCTTCATCAGCTTTTAGATCAAATTTTGACAGTTGTTCAGGATGAGTCTTAAGAACAAAACACTTGTATCCAAATACATGAAAGTATTTTAGATTTGGCTTTTTTTTCTTCACCATCTCATATGGTGTTTTTCCATGCTTGTTTATAAGTGTAGCATTCTGTGTAAAACAAGCAGTCTACACAACTTCAGCCCAAAAATAGGTTGGTAGCTTTGCTTCATCAAGCATAGTTCATGTAGCTTCAATAAGAGTCATGTTCTTTCTTTCTACAACTCTATTCTGCTGTGGAGTTCCAGGTACAGAAAATTCCTGCTTTATTCCTTGCTCTTTGCAGAACTCTTCCATGATTGAATTCTTGAACTCAGTGCCATTATCACTTCTTATTATTTTAACAGAACCTTTGACTAACTTATCCAGCTATCTGACATAATCAGTTAGAGTAGATGCAGTTTCATTCTTCTTGTGCAAGAAATACACCCAAGTGTATCTTCTAAACTCATCCACTATAACCATAGCATATTTCTTCTTTGCAATAGACATGACATTGACTAGACCAAATAGATCAACATGCAGTAAGTGATAAGGCTCAAGAATTGAGGATTCATTTTTGCTCTTGAATGAAGATTTTCTTTGTTTTGCCTTTTGACATGAGTCACAAAGACCATCAGGAGCAAATATTGATTTTTGCAGTCCTCTCACAAGATCTTTCTTTACTAGCTCATTTATGTTGTTGAAATTTAAATGAGAGAGTCTCTTGTGTCAATTCCAGCTTTCTTCAATTGATGCTCTGCTTAACAAACAAATTGCAGAACCATCAGAATTTATTGAAAGTCTTGCTTCATATATGTTACCATGTCTGTAACCTTTCAGAACCACTTTGCCTATAGAATTACTTACAACTTCATAGTGTTCTTCAAAGAAATCCACATGATAACCTCTGTCACAGATTTGACTCACACTTAGCAGATTATGTTTAAGTCCCGAGACAAGAGCTACTGATTCAATTATGACATTCCCAAGATTGATATTTCCATATCCCATAGTCTTTACCATGTTGCCATATCCATAAAAAACTCCTACGCCAGCTTTCTCCACAAAGTCTGATAGCAGGGCTTTATTTCCAGTCATATGTCCTGAACATTCCTTGTCCAGAACCAGGATGTTTTTCCTGTTGCCCTGCAATCACAAAGACCACTATTGATTAGTTTTAAGGACCCAGACTTGCTTGGATCCTTTGGCCTTGTTAAGTTTGTTAGCATTTGCAGCGGATTTAGTCTCCGATTTTATGCTAACATGCTTTTTATCAGACTTTATATCAGATTTTGCATCAGAATTTACACTAGAAGGAATTACACTAAGTTTCTTTAAAGAAGGTTTTATTCCATAATAATCATAGTATAAACTATGATATTCCTTATAAGTATAAATAGAATGCCATAAACTACCACAATGAAAATAAGGATTTTATGGTTTAAACCTAACAGACTGACTCTTAACTCCTGACTTAGGAGGTAAGGAGTTAATATTTTTATTTTTCCTGCAAAAAGAAGTAAGATGGTTAGAGTTTCCATAATTATAGCATTTCTTTCTAGGTGCATTAGGAACAGGCATATAATTATTACTTTTATTCACACCTTCCTTTCCATTCCTATTTTTCCTAGCTTCCTTTACCTTGTTCATATTTTTAATCTCTTTCAGCTTATACTTAAGTTGCTTCTTTGTCATTAAGCCAATATTTACCAAAGTTGGTTTATCCTGTTTTAATTTGTCAGAAGTTAACTTTTCTTTGACTTCTGTTTTAGAGTCTTCCATCTCTTCAGAATCAGACACAACAGTTTTTGCAACAAATTTAATAAGATTTACCTTTGGCTTTACAGTCTGTTTGATAGCAGTTGGCTTAATTTGAAAAGTCCCTTTCTCACTTTTACCATCTTTATAACCTAACCCCTCTTTCCAGTTTCCACTACTTAGAATATTCTGAGTTGTTCTGCTTGAGTTAGTCCAAGTCCTGATGATTTCTCTTTCTTTTTCTAATTCAGTTTTAGATAATCATTCTGTTTAAGCAATTCATTCTTAACATACACAGCATTATCTCTCTCTATCTAAATAGTGTTCATCTTGACTAACTCTTCTTCAAGATATCTATTTCTATTTTTGTACTTTAGATTTTCAGATTTTAATCTTTCATTCTCTAAAGTCTGATCTCTATAGCTAATATAAATGTTTTTCAGAAATAATCTCAACTCAGTAATATCTTCTGTATCAAAAGCAAGAGTTGATAGAGGTACCTCTAGTTCAGCAGCATCAGAACTGCTCACCTCTTCTTCAGATTTTGAAGTGCCTGCCCAGTTTTTCTTCTTTGTGATAAGTGTCTGGCCTTTATCACCTTTTCCTTTCTTGCAATCAGGAGAGATGTGGCCTCTTTCACCATAATTGTAGCATTTAACATTTGAGTTGTCTCCTCTTTCAGACTTTCCTCCTTTGCCTTCAGTCTTTTTAAACCCTTTCTTGTCAGAACTTCCACCTTTCCTGGAAAACTTCTTACCCTTTCTGAATTTATTGTAGGCTATCTTTGTGATACCCTTCACCATAAGAGCATACAGTTGTATCATCTCTGTATCAACATCCACTTCAGATAAATTTTCAGGTTCTGAATCATCATCATCAGAATCTGATGACTCTGAATCAGACTGTATGATGAGAGCCTTTCCTTTTGCCTTCCTAGAGACAATTGGCTTTTCTTCAGTCTTTATAGCAACTGTCTTAGACTTCCCTCCATGCCTCTTCTTTCTTTGCTCCATCTTAAGTTCATGAGTCTTGAGCATCCCATAGATTTGATCAAGAGACATATTAGCAAGTTCATAGTTGTCTCTTATCGTAGTAGCTTTCAAATCCTACTTTTCAGGAAGAGCTAGTAGGAATTTCAGATTTGAATCTTCTGGATTATATTCCTTATCCACTAGTGATAGATCATTCAACAACTTTGTGAATCTGTCATATGTATCAGTTAGTGACTCATCAGAGTTTGAGTCAAAGTGCTCATACTCCCGTGTGAGTATTGTCTGCCTGTTCTTTTTGATGGCATTGGTTCCTTGACATCTCACTTACAATGCATCCCAGATTTCTTTTGTAGTCTTGCATCCAATCGCCCTGTTTGACATGACATTGTCAAGTGCACTATGAAGCAAGTGTCTTACTTTTGCATCCTTGCCTAGTGAAGAGATGTCTTCAGTGGTGAGTTCTCTCTTTTCTTTGGGAATCATCTTTTGTGGCTCATTTCCAACTGCAACAGAAAGCTTTGTGGGCTTGTGTGGACCATCATAAATTTTGTCTAAATATTTAGGATCTGTAACTTCCAGAAACATGGCCATCTTCACACTCCATACAGGGTACTCAGACACCCTGAGACACCCTGAGCATAGGAACCCTGATTGTTTCATATCTACTGGTGTTTTGAATGGGTTGAACCTTTGCAGCTTCTTGAGGGTCTGGTATTTTTGCTTGATCAGACATGATTGATTATTTGGATCTTAACTGTTTGTAAGCTTAACAGATTGGCTCTGATACCGCTTGTTAGGCCTCAATGATACTATAGAAGGGGGTTGAATGTAGTATCTACAATCAATTCGATTATAAACACAAGTATGTAACAGAAAATAAGTTTATTCAATATATCAAACTCTGTTACAGTAGGTTTAATCTACTCTCTTAGTGATGTATGATATCACTAAGAGCTGCTAGGGTTACAATGAATAATATTCTCGTGAATGATAACACTTACAGTGTAAACCCTAATTTATGTTTATATACTACACAGTTACAAGATATCTCCTAATTGATATGATAATGATTTTGTTTCCTAGAATACATCAATCAGAGATTATCTACTGCAGTCCTATAGTTGTCCAATTCTTCATGCATATCTTTACTTTTTTAATCCAGATCCTCTCCTATAAATCAGCTGCTTTCCTTATCTGAAGTGTACCCGCACTTAAGTCCTGATATAAGTTCTGACGCCTTAAGTTCTGATAACTTCCTATCTTCAGTAAGTTCTGATTTCCAGTTAAGTTCTGATACTAAGTTCTGAAACTAAACAAATTAGATTAGACATGACATCACAAATATATCTAACAGGAACAACTAACTTGGGATTGTGGTATCCCTAAGGGAACTGGTTTTGAAGCTGTTGGGTACACAGATGTAGATTTTTCTAGATTCATGGTAGACAGAAAGAGTACTAGTGGAAGCTGTCAATTTCTTGGTCAAAGATTTGTATCATGGTATAGTAAGAAACAACAATCTGTATCAACTTCCACGGTTATAACATCTCGCATCGATAAGAATAAGAGTGTTTGGGACCTTTATAGATACAAATTAACAACTAATGTGTACCAAATCGCTAGCTTTTTCGGACTGACCTGTGGTGGGTTGTTGGGTCCCGGAACGCATTCGGTTGTGGGCTTCGGTGCTGTAAATGGTATCAGAGTTCTGCCCGGCCGGAAGTGCAGAGAAACTTCCCGACTTCCGTATGTGTGTTTGTGAGATCGACGAGGACGTCGTTCCTATAAGAGGGGGTGTTTGTAACATCCCACATCGATATGAATAAGAGTGTTTGGAACCTTTATAGATACTAGTCAACAACTGATGTGTACCAAATCGCTAGCTTTTCGGACTGACATGTGGCGGGTTGTTGGGTCCCGGTACGCATTCGGTTGTAGGCTTGGGTGTTATAATAGCTGAGGCTAAATACATAGCTTCTGGAAGTTGTTGTTGTAATATCCGGGATATATCATGTAATTATTTTAATCAATAAATAAATATTATGTGATTATTCTGTAAATTTTGGTGAATTACCTGTTAAGTGGTATCTGTATTTGGATGTTTAAATATGATAAAATTTGAGTATTTTAATTTTTATATGTCCAAAATAAAGTGTAGATAATTGTGGTATTTTTCTATTTATTTTTATGTTGATATATGATTTTATAAATTATTTACGGATTTAATAAATTATTTTTCTGAGTATTTATAAACTATTTTGTATAATCGGGAACTAACCGACTTCAACAGTTTTTACAACCAGGAAGTCTCGGAAAAACTCCTTCCTAACCTAATTGCAATATTCCGAGCATTTTCCATGTTTTGACTTTTTCAATCCGGAGTACGGTTTTCCCTGTTCGGGCGCAAAAATTTTGATAAAATATTCATTTCAGTAAATCGATAAAACCCGTACTTTCAAGAAATGGGATATTTTGATTAAACTATTATATTATCTTCTCGTAATTTATGTAACCAAAGCGCTGAGACCAAGTCTGTATTTACAACATGTGTAGTTTTGGATAATTATCCTAAAACTAGTACCGATTTGGATCTGTTTTATCAAATAAATATTATATTTTATATCCGATATGATCCAATGGGGTACCAATATTCCGTAAATATAAATAGCCTTTACCGTATCTTATTTTGTACAGATAATCATTTTCAGTCAGTTAATTATATAATTTCCAGAGAAAACACTTAATAATCATAGTGTTCTTGAGAATCAAACTATAATTTGAAGGCGTTATCGATATTGGATTTTGGAGTTCTAGTAGTCAAAAAAAAAAAAGAAATTGAAACCTACTATCAGATTCTATTATCCATACTACTGCAAAATCAAAAGGTAATTTCTATTAATTTTACTTAAATTCGAATTATTTTGGATTAAATTATAAATTTTTTATTTTGATGTTATTTGTGTGATTTGATGCTTGCATGTTATAGATAATTTGATTCTGGTTATTTTGGTATATCATAATAGTCATTTGGAGTTCAATAACATGCTCAAATCTGTGTTTTAATTTTGAATTATGAAATTAGGGTTTAAAGGCAGTTTGAATGTTCTTAATTGAAATCTGGGGGTTTATCCCCAGGGGTTATTGATGAATTTGGTTGTTACCACCGTGTTTAGAATGATTCCAGGAGTCTATTTATGTATTTGAAATCATGTGAGGATTCCTGGATCGACGAAATCGAAGAAAACAAAACTTGCCGGCGATGGCGAGTTTCTTGTTCATTTTCCGGCCAAATATGTGATTGGTTTTGTGTTTTGATTGCATGAACAAATTTCTGGTAGCCAGTAGATCAATTCTGGAGATTTTGATGGCCTGAGGTTGCCAGAATCGTGTTTTCCGACGACCTCCGGCGAAAACGACGGCGACCACTGCAAAATTGCAATTTGGTCCCTGAAGTTTTGAAGAAGATACAATAGGGTCCCTGTAGTTTGTAAAATTTACAAAAATAGGATTCCTGTTTTGAAAATTTATAAAAATCACATTTTCTATTTATTTTAATTTCAGAAATTCGTTTTTAATTATTAAAAATTCCAAAAATCATTATTTTAATTCCAAAAATTATTTTTAATTTAAAATAAATATGAATTATTTAATTAATTAATTTTAGTTGATAATTATTTAGTTAATTGGTCAATTAATTAGAATATTAATTGATTAATTGATTTAATTAATTATTAATTAATTTTAATTAATTATTTATTAGATTTAATTATTTCTTTTGATTTAAAAATTCCGAAAAATAGTTTCGAGCTTTAAAATATTATTTTAAATTGTTTTCAAGGCTCAATAATTATTATAAAATGATTTTAAAGCCATATTCCGGTAATCGAACCCTGTTAATTGTTTATAAATGATTCAACGACTCGTTTTAATTCTGAAAAATGTTTAAAAATCCATATTAAATATCTGAAAAATCATTTTAACCCCGAATCTTATTTTAAAAAGTATATTTATCGAATATCTTACGTGATATGTGCTATATATGATCAGATTGTTGTACGATATGCGTATATGTGTATTCTTTGACTGTTTTAATCGTAACTTTCAATCCGTAAATCAGATTTTGGTGAAACGAAGGGTAGATAGAAGCTTATAACGAATAGATTAAAGTGAGAAAGAGTATTGATAGATACTTATGATGTCTGAGCAAAAGAAGCGAGGCGTAGGAAAGGAAAGCAGATAGTCAGTGAGTAAGAGTCAGTGAACGAAAACAAGAGAAACGTTAGCGAATTGAGATAAGGCAAGTACTTCTAAACCTTTTTCGAGATATATAGCAAGTGATTCCTAAACTATCTTGATACATGTTTGGAATAGTTTTGTTTTATATTACAAGTGCTTTGAAGTATTTAACCCTAAACCCTGATTCCAATTATTGATCTTGAGTTGTAAGCCTTATTATTTGTAAACCATTGATTGTTAAATACCCCGATAAGAACCACAGATATACGATACTACTCCGTAAATATATACAAATTAAGTACCGATCACTAAATCGGAATTATTAGTCAAGCACTAACGCCCTATCTAGATTGTTTGACATACAAACCTCCATACCTTATACATCAAAAGATTAATCCTTATAACCACGAGACCTTGATTCTTCGGTTGTCTAATTCTGTTACCGGCTGAAATCCAATCTTTGTATATATCTTGTTATATCCTATTGGTGATTGAAACCATATTATGCTTGAATACTAGTGTTGTTTATGATTATGTTTACTGATTTACATTGTTTATTCTGTTATTGTTATAGAATTGGATTATTTTATAAAATATGGACCAGATTCGTGGTCAGACCAGATTGGTGGTCATGTTAGGCCAATATGTGCCTTAGATCCAGTAATTAGAGCAGAGCTATGTGCCTTGCTTTGGGTTAGTGCGTGACTGATCAACAACCTAACCTTGGTTTTTAAAATAAAAATTGAATATCCAATTCTAATCATTGCTTATAAAGAAACTTGATACCCTAAAATCATTTCATTCGATCATTGTTTAACCTCAGTATTGTCACTCTGACTTGCTGAGCTAGTTAGCTCATTTGTGCAATTCTGTTTATGTTCTTTTCTAGTTAAGAAGGAGCCTGTTACTAGCGAGGATCCCCAGTCAAGTGTGCAAGCTAGGATTCAAGGTTGAGCGAAATAAGCTAGCTAAAGACTTTTGTAATAATTTAAGTTTGAAAGTTTGTAAGAATATTTAATATTCAGTTGTAAGTTTAAATAGTTGGGATTTGGATCGTTTGTAATATAAGTGAGTTATGGCTTGTGTGCATACTTTAACCTGTTGCGATCCGTGGATGAAGGTAACTAGGGTCACTGCATATTATTATTATTATTATTATTATTATTATTATTATTATTATTATTATTATTATTGTCATAGGCGGGTATATATATGGTGTGTGTGTTGTGGACCTCAAACTTCTGACCCGGGTTTGGAGGGCGCCACAGGTTTGGTATCAGAGCTACATGTTATAAGTCACTGAGACAAGCCTATATTGTCGGGAATGGGTAGAGGGTTAGGATTAAAAGTAAGGAATAGAAAGATAGAATATTGAGAGGTTGAGTGGGACTGTATGATAGGTGTTAGTATGATTTGTGTTGAGGTTCAAGATTCTTATCATGCGATATGATTTTCAGATAGCAGCGATGGCAGATTCCTTTATTCCAGTACCAGCTGATCATTCTGAGCCTTCAGTTGGAGGACCGTTATCTGATCCGCGTCCTGCTCTTATACCGGTGTTAGCTATATTACCTCCTATTGTGACGGCTGCACCACTGCGAGCTATTCCACCTCCTGGTATGAGGCCACCTATCCGAGGACCCCCACCTGCAGATTCTGATGCTACTGGGCATTCAGTTGCGGGTTTACCATTTCAGTTTTCTCCATACCCTGTTCCATACCATCAGTTTGAGGCTTTCCTTATAGAGCAGCAGCATCTACGAGGACAGATCCGGGAGTTACTGCATATCATGCGTACCCGAGATATCGGGAGAGGAGAGAGAGTTCTTAGAGAGAGGATCTAGGTGTTTCGGAGAGCAGCTTCTGTTAGGATAGCGGAATCTACCCATGAGGATATTACCCCTGACTTTCTTGTGGAGTGGGCTAAGTGGGTTTTAGGGGAGCTTGAGGAGATCGGAGGTCCAGATTTGCCATGAGTTGGATGACAGAGATGCAGAGATAGAGATGCTAAGACAGAGTTGATGTGGTAGTTTTTATATGTACATTAGTCTGCAGTGTGTATCAGCAGACTTTTGGTTTGTATTTATAGATTAGACGTGTTGGTTAGTGTGTAGGCTTGATGTACCCTTTTCCTTTTGCTAAAGCATTTTCACGCTTGTACTGCCAAAACTTTGATATATATATATATATATATCAGTACATTTTCTTTTCCAGCATTGTCATTTACATTACTGCACCTATTTTATCTTACTTTATTTATTGGACCAGTTATAAACTCTTGTGATACCATGTACCTAGTCCCCTTTAATTGTTTATATTCTGTAAAGAAGCATGCAATTTACTTAGTTTAATCATTACAAATATTTTCAAAAAGAGATATTTCTACTTTATAAAAACTTTTCATAAAAAGGACTTGATTTAAAGACTAAATAAGTTATTTGATTCTTTACAGAAAATGCCTCCCAGAAGAAATACTTGTTCTACCAACCAGAATGAAGAAACCAACCAACAACAACAACAACCAAGACAATAATAAACAGAATGCAAATCCAGGTCCTGTAGACCTAATAGTAGCCCAGATTCTTCATATCTTGGCTCAATAAACAGTCAACCTTACTCAATAGCAGCAAAGACAGACTAGCCCTCAGGTAACTTTTAAGACTTTTCAGGCGGTGAATCCATCGGAATTCAAAGGTTCTTTAGATCCGATTGGAGCGAGTTTGGTTAAAGGAAATAGAGAAGTCATTTGCTTAGGTTAAGGTAAGAGAGGAACAGAAAGTTGAGTTTGCAAGTTACTATTTGAAGAATGAATCCACCTACTGGTGGGAGACTGTTAAGACATTGGAAGGTACGGATGTTATTACTTAGGAATGATTCAAGGAATTGTTTTTAGAGAAGTATTTTCCTCAGTTTTGTAATAACCCCAATTTTTGGTAATAATTAAAGCACTAGTGAATAGTACTTTTTCTTAACCCTGATGAATAGTATTTTTTTGTTGATTAAGAAATATTATCAGACGCTCGTATATAGGAGTTCTCTTATGGAAATTCTAAGCTTATATTAGTATTGGAGAGTGAAAATAAGTGTATGTAAAAGCCGTCGAATTTAAGGAATTAATATTAAGGCATTTCCGACAGACATTAAGGGATTTAAGGAATTAATATTAAGATGAAGGATTTTAAATCTAAGTATTATAAAGGAGAATTAATTTAGGTATTAAAAATACCAAGAAGATTTTATCAATAACACCATTGAGGTATTTAACCAAACGATCAACGAGATTGAGTGATAACCGGACAAAGAAATGAATAACGACTCTTGCAAATACCTTTGCAAGTGGCAAGGCAAGTGGATGGTTGATCAACCAAGAAACCAAGTGATAGTTAGGAAGGAATGGCTAGTTAATTATCTAGTTAACTAGGGATGATCTCATCTCACCACAAATCACCAACACATGGAAAATGGTGAGATCATCTTCCACTAACTCCTTTGTTTATTATTAACCTAGAAAAATATCAAGTGTAATAACCCCAATTTTTGGAAATTTTTGAAACCCTTATGAATAGTGATTTTGCAGATTATGCTGAATAAGAAAACTTTTCATGTCACACTATGTAGGGGTTCTGTTATTGATATTCTGAGATTTTATTAGTACTCTATATGGTATATAAGTGTATGTAAAGATCGTCAGAATCCAATTCCGAACACTTTGATTTTTCCAGAAAATCCACCAGATACCGAAAGAATTGAGTATAAGGTAACATGATTAAAAGGATTTAAATTCAAGGATTATGAGAGAGGATCATAAAAGGAATATAATGTATTGAGAAAGGTTAAGGGAACCCAAGTAATAAGATCCCGGGTATGATCCCTCAAACGATAAAAAAAACGAAAGTTAAGCGAACCGTATAACAGATCAGCGGTCATTAGCCAAATAATTAAAAGCTAATCAAAGAGATTAGTGGGGATGATGTCATCAAACCAATGAGAAGAGGACAAAGGAGGTAGGGTGACATCACATGGTGACATAAGCATGACCAAGCAAGTGTGTTGTTGGATGATTGTGAGCCACACAATATTTAGCATGGTAACAACCTAATTAACAAGCAAAACAAACACAAAAATCAAAAGCAACCAAAACAAAAACATTTTCTTCTTCCCCCACTCTTTGCTCTCGGCTTTTCCATGAAAAGCAAAGGAGAAAATTTCAAAAATCAAGCTACACACCTTCATAATTCAAGAGGTTTGTTTCTTTAGCTTCCATAATTCATAACTAGGATGAGCCATAAGTTTAAGCTCAAGATTCCATGTTTAACATAGCTAATCAATTCATCAAAGTTCTTGGTGAATAGTGTTTTCAAGAAACTAACTTTGTGTTTTCTTATGTTTACTTCAAGATCCAAGCTTAGTAAAGATAGTTAGTGGTTATTTAAGACTTCCTAAGTGATTCTCCACTCTCCAAGGAAGGTATAACCCCTCCAAACCCTAACTTTACTTTGAGTATTAGGTTTGGTTTTGTTTGTTATAGTTCATGAGAGCATGATTCTTGTATGTTTAGAGTTTGGATGGAATTATAATGATTTTGGGTTATAAATCTTGGTTGTTGGTTGATGAACCTTAAGTATAATTAGTAGCTCTTGTTTGAGATTGAATAAGTTGGAAAAATCATGAGGTTATGGACTGAGTTAGTAAGGTTTGGATGAAGTTTGGTGGTATTGGTGGTTATGGGTTGATTTGTGGTTGATTGTGGTTGATTGGAGTAGTTTAAAATTTGGTAATCGCGTAAACATAGTCCCATTTCGTAATGTTCGATTTACTTTAGACTATTTTTGCTCTTAACATTAGGACCTGTGAACTCACTGCTAGGTTTTGACCATTGCCATGATTAGATAGTTCATGTTACAAGCTTCGTTTTGATATGTGGTTCGTTTGATTCCGATGTACGGTTTAGGAGAAACGACCGTTTTAAGTAACGGCGTTTCGCGAATGAACCATTACCCCTCGCCTTACTTTGAAACATAGGTTAAAGACCTTAAAGGAATAATTGGAGTATGAAACATTTATTTAAAGTGTATTAGGCAGTTGGTAAGGCACTCGCGAAAGAATCGCCTTAAAACCCTTAATGGTTAATTTACTAAAAATGGTGGAGCCGAGGGTACTCGAGCGACTTAAGTGAATCGTTAAGCGCAAAAGCGAACGTTAGGGTCTAATTGGTTAAAGTATAGATTCATAAGCGACTTTGGTTTAATTCCAACTTATATGTTGTTTATAGGTTACCAGACTCGTCCCAAGCCATTTGTAACCCCTAGTCGCTCAGGCAAGTTTTCTACCCGTATAATTGTTGTTGTGATGTATATGTGTATATGCATGATCTTGTGATAAATGCATGTTCGTTATTAGCAAATTCTTGCAATATATTGTAGCATGTGATATGGTATATATGCATGCCTGTTTCGTATTCTTGATTTATATATCTGTTGGTACAAATACTTATTAGTTGCATAATACCTATGCTAGAGATAAGCAGTAGTTGCTTATACCCTGAGGATAGGGGACCCAAAGGTGAACCCTTTTCTAAAACCGGGAGTAGATGTTCCCGAGTATATGATATATATATAGTTATATATATATATATATTGATATAGTTTTCAAAACTATTAATCGAATAAGGTTTATTTGATAACTTTATTTTATTTAATGAATATTACTTGAATATTCATTCGAGGACTTATGACTCAGTTTATATTATTTAATGAATATTGTTACGAATATTCATTCGGGGATTATGACTCCGTTTATTTTATTAATGAATATTATTTTGAATATTCATTCGGGGGCTTATGACTCCGTTTATTTTATTAATGAATATTATTTTGAATATTCATTCGGGGGCTTATGACTCCGTTTATTTTATTAATGAATATTATTTTGAATATTCATTCGAGGGCTTATGACTCCGTTTATTTTATTAATGAATATTATTTTGAATATTCATTCGAGGGCTTATGACCCCGTTTACTTTATTAATGAATATTATTTTGAATATTCATTCGAGGACTTATGACTTCGATAATTTACTAAGTAATATTCTTTATTTTATTAAAGAATAATGTTTCGATAATCAAACTTATTTTTGATTATTCAAATAAAGATAGTACTTTCGTATAAGTATATCTTTGGTTATTTAATACCCATTTCAAGTATGAGTTTAATACTTCTACTTCGATTATTTTATAGAGATTATCCTTTTTGAGAATATTATTATTTAAATAATAATACTCAGATATTTTCTAATATATTGGGACTGATTTATTTTAATAAATCAGCAGTACTCCAAACATTCTTAAAAATATTTTCGAGTCTTCAAATTGACTTTTAAAGTTTAGAGCGGATCCCAAAACTCGTTTTCAAATTAAAGATCTTCCTTTTGAAGGGGACTTGAATACTCGTTCAAAAATCTAAAGGATCCGGCTTTGTGGTGTATTTTATATTCGCAACGAGGTTGCTGTTTTGATAAATGAATTGATTACTTACCCAACATTCGGGAAGTAAGTCCATCTATTTGAGTCGGCATAAGCAACATGGGCTCAGTGGGCGTTCATGAAAGTGTAAGTGGCTCAGTGGGAGTCCATCAAATGCGTAAGTGGCTGAGTGGCAGTCCAGCATAAGGTCCTATTACGGCCAGGGTGATGACCAGCGGGGAATTCGTCCATCTACTAGTAGAAAAGGTTACTTATTGGTATCTTTGCCTGATCAGCAAGATATCAGGTTTATGCCAAGGTTTTCTCCTTTCCAAATTCATTGGATATTGCAACTCTGTTTATTATTTTTATAACAGAGGTTTTAAAGGAGTGTTTGAATGTATATATATAGGTGTATAGATATATATCGGGACTTAATAAAGTATCTCGTAACTTCATTATTTATAATGATATTTCAAGGATTGAATCTACTCAAGTCTTATCTTGTAGTCTCATCTATGTGATGAACTTTTGAAACTGATTATACCTTGAACGGTGGTAGTTTAAGTAGTATTCGGATATAAGTATATTGGAGTATCTTGTAACCTCATCTTTTAAACTTATATCTAGTAAATGATTATCTTGTCCGTGTCAAAGATTTTCGGAAAAACGTTGAGACAAGGTTAGATATATGAGATCACCTTGCAACGATATTTTATACAGTTATAAATGGGAACTCTGTGTATATTATACATGTCAGAGGATTTCAAAGATTGTGAAAAGTATATATGTATATATATACTGAATATTTTACGACTTGGTCGCGTTAAGATATCAGTTTGGTTCATTTCTTCTTGACCAAGACTTTCATGTGTGCTATGAGAAAGCTCATATATTGTTAGTTATTATACATATTATTTTGGTGGGCTTGTTGCTCACCCTTGCTTTCTTCTTTCATCACACAACATCAGATAGACAAGATAAACAGGACCAAGCTCATAATTCGCGAGCGGATAGGAAATGTTCTGCAGTTTCCTATAGGCGTTGATGTCACTGTAGCTGAGGTAGGAACTACCAATAGGCTAGGCTTTCCACTTTTGATGTACCAAACTTATGTATCTTTATCAATTGTAATAATGGCAAGGAATATGTAAATTTATTCAGAAACCCTTTTGAGGTGTAATGACTTATAATTGTGGAATAAAATTACTTGTGTTATTTTTGGTATTCATCTCTGAGACTATAACTTGTGGTGTGTGTCTGTGTGTATATTGTGGGGTCACAGTACGCAGTAGTTGGTTGATTGTTAAGATTAAGTATTGATAAGGGAAATGGAACTCGTGACAACTCGAATCCCCGACCCCGGATTTGGGGGTGTTACAGAAATGGTATCAGAGCTAAGCGTTATAAACCTAGAGATGATTTGACGTTAAGATAATAAGTTCACTAAGATAATAAGAACTCTTGCCAAGTTCATAGTCGGGCTACCTAACGTAGTACTGACAGCTAAAACCCTTATGGGAACCCTTATAAATATCATGATAGAAGCGTAGTTCGTTATCGTATATGGTAGCGGGACTCCGAACCCTGAGATTGAGGAGCAACAACGCGATGATGTTTTATTACTTATTGGAGATCAGATTATGGATCCGATAGAGCGTCCTAACGCGGGATCGGATGATGTTCATATTGAGGATGTAGCGGTTGAGGATGTTGTCCTAGAAGGGATAGTTGCTGAGGAGGATCCCATGGAGGATCCTGACAAGAATGAATAAAGGACCACTGAGGAATTGATGACCATGGTTAGGGCGACTACCATAGGTAGGATTGGTCGGTCACTACCGGAGGTTCGTTTAAGTTTGTAAATATAGTAGCCCCTTTAACGCGGCTTACTCGTAAGACTGAGAAGTTCGAATGGACAGAGAAATGCGAGAACAGATTTCAAGAACTGAAGCAAAGATTGGTGATGGCCCCTATGTTGGCATTGCCGGATGAAAAAGAAGATTTTGTGATTTGTATTGACGCTTCGCATAAGGAATTAGGGTGCTTCTTATACAGCACAACAAGGTAATCGCGTACGCTTTAAGACAATTAAGGGAATATAAAATTCGATATCCCCACCCATGAGCTTGGGCTCGTGGCAATAGTTTTGCCCTAAAGATTGGAGGCACTACTTGTATGGAGAGAAGTGCGAGATTTACACAAGCCATAAGTGCTCTAGTGCATTTTCACGCAGGAAGAGCTCAATATGCGCCAGAGGAGGTGATTAGAGCTAATCAAGGATTACGATTATGAGATTCTTTATCATCCAGGGAAAGCCAAAATGGTGGCTAATGCCCTTAGTGTAAAGGAGAGACTCAAGATGATAATGTCTTTGGGAAAGTTGATAAGAGATTTTGAGAAAATGGAAATAGATATGAAGGTAATCGGAGCCGGTACCGAAAAGCTGTTTAAGATTGCAATACAGTCCGAATTTTTGGAAAAGAACATATTATGCCAGAAAAAGTGATGAATGAAGGCAGAGAGCCAACAAATAGATAAGAGATTAATACCGAGAAAGATGATAAGGGAATAATGAGGTATTCCTACAGAATTTGGGTTCCAAATGTTCAAGAGCTTAAAGATAAAATCTTAGATGAAAGCTAGTTTGAGGAATAAGATTTAGAGCAAACCCTGAACGTGATAGTCAGGGAGGTCGCCATCAAGATAGAAGGAACCCATAACATAATGGAGTGGAAAATGAGGATTTAAAACACGTAGGGTGACCCCGATTATGGGGAGAATGAGGGAATGTTCAGACTATAGAAACGGGAGTCGAGTAAGGAAAGAGGACCCGAGACGGTACTCCTATACGACAATTCATGGACCTGTCTAAACAGAACTTATACTTTTATTCCCAACCACCACCTTGAGGAAATAATGCGGTGAGAAATTCTTTCAGGACCTTTAAGTCGCTAAGCTCTCAGAGTTCCAAGGAGCAGGTTGACCTAGTCGAGGCAAAAGCCTGGCTAAAGGAAATAGAGGAATCATTTGAGATTCTAAATGATTGACGGAGTACAAAAGATTGTTTTTATCACTTACCTTCCTAAGAGAGAGGCCACCCGCTGGTGAAAGTCCAAGAAAGGCACGGAACCAGAGGTTAGAATAAACTGATTAACGTTTACTCAATTGTTTTCGGGAAAGTAACTCCCGAGGTTATGAAGGTAGTATAAAAAAAACTTTAGAGCCAGAACAAAAGCGGACAAGTATGATGAATTATGAATTTAAGTTGTAAAAGTTGTCAAGATTCGTTCTGAGGACACGAATCTAGAATGACGGGATGTTTGAAATCAATGCTTATGTTGTGTTGGTTCATGTAATGGTTGTAATGGAAACGAAAATAAAAGACTGAAAAGGGTAGAAATATAAAGGGATATAAAGGAAATAGAGTTGAGAAGTGATAAGGGAGTTAGGTATAGGAAACTCTAAGAAACCCTTGCAATAAATATAGAGAAGTGTGTCATCATCAGCGCGATGGTGACTGATCATGAGATAAATTCAAGGTTTGAAGGCGTAAGCGATACGTATAGTTAATTCCCTTGAAGTTGACAGTATTCGATGAAACTTTGAGATAGATCGATTGATTAATAAGGAAACGCGGATGGACTGAGGAGTCAAGAAAGTAAGAAATTAGGAAAATTGGATGAAGGAAGTGACCTTCAAGAATATGAAGTGTAAGACCGGTGGCTTGATACCCAAAAAGGGAGACGCCAGGTATGAAAGATATCCCAACATTGAGATGACTGTTGAGATAAACAACAAAAGTAAATAAGGAATTATTAAGAAGAAGTTCACGTTGAACACGACCAATATCTTGCAGAACATCCTTGTTATCGTTACCCAATTTAGGCAATAAAAGCGGATAACCGTTGTTATCTTTTGAAGGCCATATTGATTGACCTCATTTTGAATACATATGTTATTGTGAAATTCCGCATATACTATCGAGGTGGGAATGATTGAATAAGACACCCTTATCAGGGATATATGACTTGATTATCCATGGAAGGATGCATGTACCTTTTTAAAGGTAGAATTAAGGATAGAACATCGGTAACTTAAAATGAATCCTAGGGGAATGCATAAAGGTTGGCATTTCACCCTTAATAGGGATAGTATGAGTTTTGACAGTATGAATTGGAAAGGATTAAGGTAATAACAACCTTTAAGAATTAGTGGAGAAATTTTTCAGAAGTATATAGACAATAATTCTGGTATTAATAAATGGTATCTTGATATGCCCTATATCTAGGGAATACATGAGGAACGATTCAAGGATAACCTTAGAGGTTTTACAAGGAGAAAGGTAATATTCAAAATTCTCAAGAATAGAAATGTTGATAAAGGAAATATGACGTAATTATAATGATGCCAAGTGGGGCACGTGTTAAACCACGAGAAAGTATGGATCGAACCAGTAATGGTCAAAATTGTTCAGGGCAATTAGGACTTAAGATAAAAGATGTTCTAAGTCTGATTGAGAGTCAGTCGTGACAGTGATTAACCTCTAAAGACTGAGGCAATAACGTATGGAAAAATGGTGATATTTTTTTTTACTCATCAGATTTTAAGGAAAACATCTTCACATAAGCTGTGATTGAAATGAGGTAGAAAATTTATTTGGAGGTGGTTAAAATGACATTGACTGTAAGGAAATTTTACTATCAGGAAATGCCAAAGAGGTGGCCGACACTTTAAAGGTAAGAGGATAATTATCGGCGCTCGTGCCAGAAGAATACAATGATAATGGTTAAAGCCGTGAAGATTGTATTATGATTTGAAAGACTGACATTCCTTCTGATGACTGTGCAATACCCAACTGTAATAGTAGTTTGGTAAAGGTTTAATTCGTATAATCGCCATGAGAGGGCTATCTATCTCAGAAGATACTATCTTGAGATAAGCCAGGACCATGTTTCAAAAAGGACTAGACGAACCCTTGAGTTAAGTCTTCTATTTAAGGCATACGATTAAGAATGGTATTAACCTGCTATCATTGCTTTGATTGAAACTCTTCTGCAATTTTATCTACTTCATGTCATGAAAGTACGTCAGAGTTTGGAGTGTTCTTCATGAATTATGATCGGTGATTATGCTAACTCCTTAGAAGTATTCTATACGACATGTATGGACTCCGTATGGTTAGATATTAAGATTTCATGGAAAGTGAATGACGACAGTAGGTCAGTGGTGGACCATAGTAATGCAGCAATGATTCTGCGAGTAATGAGCTGATTACAACCGTGAGAGTTGTATTGGAATGGATGTTGAGATTGAGTACCACTAAT
Organism: Apium graveolens; assembly: GCF_009905375.1. NCBI lineage: Eukaryota > Viridiplantae > Streptophyta > Magnoliopsida > Apiales > Apiaceae > Apium > Apium graveolens. Next base: position 210,700,843 of record NC_133650.1, on the reverse strand, counting down.
CGGGTCGTGGTAGTGTATAAGTTATCATTAATAGACTAATTAACTCGATTATTTACCTATTGAATACTTATTCTTTCTTATCAATAAAGAGTCGTATTACTATACGAGGAAGGTTGCGGTGCAAGCATATAATTCTACTAACGATGATGTCTAGAATGAGATCCCAAATTCGATTTTCGATGTCGAGGGAGTTTCAAAGGTGATTGTGTATAAGCTCGAGGAAGAGCATGGGTCCATAGAATGATGGACGGAATAGCAAAAATATTTAGGCATGTGAAATACGATGCTATAATACTTGATGTTGATATAAATACATATATGTTTTGTTCTCCTATGACAAACCTCTATAGTTCAGAGGTAGATTCCAAGCCAGATATTTTATGGCAATAATTTTTTTTTTATGAATATACAATTCTCTTCAGTTCGTTCTTTTCTCTTCTTTTCATTTCATGTAAGCTGAGAAGAACAACCCTTCCAGAAGGGGAGGTATTACCGAATGACTATCTATCTGTGTGATAGAAGCCTAGTAGGATACCATCTATTTTTTAATTGCTTGTCAAGTACTAAAGGCTGGCCACCTTCTGTACTAACTATGCGATATAACAAGTGTTCATGATCATAGTGATCTCTCAACAAATTCCTTTACTTCTATATGATTGATCAAACTTTGGGAAATAGAAATAGCTGAAAAAGGAGTAGTAAAGTTGTGGTGGTATTCGGAATGGAAACACATTCGTGATACTAAGGTTGACGTGGTTATTAAAAGGTTATAGAACGCTAACGAGCAAAAGTATAACCAGTATAATATTAGGAACGGAAGGTAGTAGCGATTACGAACTGGAAAAAAAATGGGTATTGAGAAGCAAAAGCTCTAATGCTAAAAGCTATAATGAGAGTTTGTGCAATAGACTTGAGAGAAATTGGAATGATCACTTAACACATATTGAGTTTTCTTACGAAAATAGATCATATGTCATTATCGAGATGTCGCCTTATGAGATCCTTGAGGGAAGACAATGTCGATCTCCCTTATGTTAGGATGAAGTTGTAGAGCGCAAGATGCTCAGACTCGCAGTAGTCCAAAGGACCAAGGATATAATAAATCTAATCAGAGGACGGATGGGAGTAGCTCAAGATGGACATAAGAAGTATGCTGATTTGACAAATGAAAGGACAAAGAGTATGAAGGAGGGAACCTTGTATTGTTAAAAGTATTCCCTTAAAAAGGAATTGATGAGGGTTGGAGAGAAAAGAAAGTTTAAGTCCACGAATTGTTGGACCCTTGGATATATTAAGACGTATTGGGAAGATAGCATATGAGCTAGCCCTACCCCCGAACATGTAGCAAGTCATAACGTGTTTCACGTATAAATATTAAGGAAGTGTAATTCGGATGCCAGATAAATAGGGGCATATGAGCGCCTAGACATGCAACCAGACATAACCTATATGGAGCAACCAGGAAGGGTTTAGAGTGAAAAGGAACAAGTTCTTAGGAGAAGGGTTATCAAACTAGGCAGAGTTTAGTGGTAGGACCACAATGTGGGAAATTTACTCGAGAGTTAGAAAGTGCAATGCTAAGAGAGTATCCCTATTCATTTTTCTATCTGATTCCGAGACGGAATCCTTTTAAGGAGGGGAGACTGTAATAACCCCAATTTTTGGAAATTTTTGAAACCCTTATGAATAGTGATTTTGCAGATTATGCTGAATAAGAAAACTTTTCATGCCACACTATGTAGGGGTTCTGTTATTGATATTCTGAGATTTTATTAGTACTCTATATGGTATATAAGTGTATGTAAAGATTGTCAAAATCCAATTCCGAACACTTTGATTTTTCCCGAAAATCCACCAGATACCGAAAGAATTGAGTATAAGGTAACATGATTAAAAGGATTTAAATTCAAGAATTATGAGAGAGGATCATAAAAGGAATATAATGTATTGAGAAAGGTTAAGGGAACCCAAGTAATAAGATCCCGGGTATGATCCCTCAAACGATAAACGAAAACGAAAGTTAAGTGAACCTTATAACAGATCAGCGGTCATTAGCCAAATAATTAAAAGCTAATCAAAGAGATTAGTGGGGATGATATCATCAAACCAATGAGAAGAGGACAAAGGAGGAAGGGTGACATCACATGGTCACATAAGCATGACCAAGCAAGTGTGTTGTTGGATGATTGTGAGCCACACAATATTTACCATGGTAACAACCTAATTAACAAGCAAAACAAACACAAAAATCAAAAGCAACCAAAACAAAAACATTTTCTTCTTCCCCCACTCTTTGCTCTCGGCTTTTCCATGAAAAGCAAAGGAGAAAATTTCAAAAATCAAGCTACACACCTTCATAATTCAAGAGGTTTGTTTCTTTAGCTTCCATAATTCATAACTAAGATGAGCCATAAGTTTAAGCTCAAGATTCCATGTTTAACATAGCTAATCAATTCATCAAAGTTCTTGGTGAATAGTGTTTTCAAGAAACTAACTTTGTGTTTTCTTATGTTTACTTCAAGATCCAAGCTTAGTAAAGATAGTTAGTGGTTATTTAAGGCTTCCTAAGTGTTTCTCCACTCTCCAAGGAAGGTATAACCCCTCCAAACCCTAACTTTACTTTGAGTATTAGGTTTGGTTTTGTTTGTTATAGTTCATGAGAGCATGATTCTTGTATGTTTAGAGTTTGGATGGAATTATAATGATTTTGGGTTATAAATCTTGGTTGTTGGTTGATGAACCTTAAGTATAATTAGTAGCTCTTGTTTGAGATTGAATAAGTTGGAAAAATCATGAGGTTATGGACTGAGTTAGTAAGGTTTGGATGAAGTTTGGTGGTATTGGTGGTTATGGGTTGATTTGTGGTTGATTGTGGTTGATTGGAGTAGTTTAAAATTTGGTAATCGCGTAAACATAGCCGTCGTAATGTCCGATTTACTTTAAACAATTTTTGCTCTTAACATTAGGACCTGTGAACTCACTGCTAGGTTTTGACCATTGCCATGATTAGATATTTCATGTTACGAGCTTCATTTTGATATGTGGTTCGTTTGATTCCGATGTACGGTTTAGGAGAAACGACCGTTTTAAGTAACGGTGTTTCGCGAACGAACCATTACCCCTCGCCTTACTTTGAAACATAGGTTAAAGACCTTAAAGGAATAATTGGAGTATGAAACATTTATTTAAAGTGTATTACGCAGTTGGTAAGGCACTCGCGAAAGAATCGCCTTAAAACCCTTAATGGTTAATTTATTAAAAATGGTGGAGTCGAGGGTACTCGAGCGACTTAAGTAAATCGTTAAGCGCAAAAGCGAACGTTAGGGTCTAATTGGTTAAAGTATAGATTCATAAGCGACTTTGGTTTAATTCCAACTTATATGTTGTTTATAGGTTACCAGACTCGTCCCAAGCCATTTGTAACCCCTAGTCGCTCAGGCAAGTTTTCTACCCGTATAACTGTTGTTGTGATGTATATGTGTATATGCATGATCTTGTGATAAATGCATGTTTGTTATTAGCAAATTCTTGCGATATATTGTAGCATGTGATATGGTATATATGCATGCCTGTTTCGTATTCTTGATTTATATATCCGTTGGTACAAATGCTTATTAGTTGCATAATACCTATGCTAGAGATAAGCAATAGTTGCGTATACCCTGAGGATAGGGGACCCAAAGGTAAACCCTTTTCTAAAACCGGGAGTAGATGTTCCCGAGTATATGATATATATATAGTTATATATATATTGATATAGTTTTCAAAACTATTAATCGAATAAGGTTTATTCGATAACTTTATTTTATTTAATTAATATTACTTGAATATTCATTCGAGGACTTATGGCTCAGTTTATATTATTTAATGAATATTATTACGAATATTCATTCGGGGATTATGACTCCGTTTATTTTATTAATGAATATTATTTTGAATATTCATTCGGGGGCTTATGACTCCGTTTATTTTATTAATAAATATTATTTTGAATATTCATTCGGGGGCTTATGACTTCGTTTATTTTATTAATGAATATTATTTTGAATATTCATTTGAGGGCTTATGACTCCGTTTATTTTATTAATGAATATTATTTTGAATATTCATTCGAGGGCTTATGACCCCGTTTATTTTATTAATGAATATTATTTTGAATATTCATTCGAGGACTTATGACTTCGATTATTTACTAAGTAATATTCTTTATTTTATTAAAGAATAATGTTTCGATAATCAAACTTATTTTTGATTATTCAAATAAAGATAGTACTTTCGTATAAGTATATCTTTGGTTATTTAATACCCATTTCAAGTATGAGTTTAACACTTCTACTTCGATTATTTTATAGAGATTATCCTTTTTGGGAATATTATTATTTAAATAATAATATTCAGATATTTTCTAATACATTGAGACTGATTTATTTTAATAAATCAGCAGTACTCCAAACATTCTTAAAAATATTTTTGAGTCTTCAAATTGACTTTTAAAGTTTAGAGCGGATCCCAAAACTCGTTTTCAAATTTAAGATCTTCCTTTTGAAGGGGACTTGAATACTCATTCAAAAATCTAAAGGATCCGGCTCTGTGGTGTATTTTATATTCGCAACGAGGTTGCTGTTTTGATAAATGAATTGATTACTTACCCAACGTTCGGGAAGTAAGTCCATCTATTTGAGTCGGCATAAGCAACATGGGCTCAGTGGGCGTCCATGAAAGTGTAAGTGGCTCAGTGGGAGTCCATCAAATACGTAAGTGGCTGAGTGGCAGTCCAGCATAAGGTCCTATTGCGGCCAGGGTGATGACCAGTGGGGAATTCGTCCATCTACTAGTAGAAAAGGTTACTTATTGGTATCTTTGCCTGATCAGCAAAATATCAGGTTTATGCCAAGGTTTTCTTCTTTCCAAATTCATTGGATATTGCAACTTTGTTTATTATGTTTATAACAGAGGTTTTAAAGGAGTGTATGAATGTATATATATAGGTGTATATATATATCGGGACTTAATAAAGTATCTCGTAACTTCATTATTTATAATGATATTTCAAGGATTGAATCTATTCAAGTCTTATCTTGTAGTCTTATCTATGTGATGAACTTTTGAAACTGATTATACCTTGAACGGTGGTAGTTAAAGTAGTATTCGGATATAAGTATATTGGAGTATCTTGTAACCTCATCTTTTAAAATTATATCTAGTACATGATTATCTTGTGCATGTCAAAGATTTTCGGAAAAACGTTGAGACAAGGTTAGATATATGAGATCACCTTGCAACGATATTTTATACAGTTATAAACGGGAACTCTGTGTATATTATACATGTGAGAGGATTTCAAAGATTGTGAAAAGTATATATATATATATATATACTGAATATTTTGCGACTTGGTCGCGTTAAGATATCAGCTTGGTTCATTTCTTCTTGACCAAAACTTTCATGTGTGCTATGAGAAAGCTCATATATTGTTAGTTATTATACATATTATTTTGGTGGGCTTGTTGCTCACCCTTGCTTTCTTCTTTCATCACATAACATCAGATAGACAAGATGAACATGACCAAGCTCCCAATTCGCGAGCGGATAGGAAATGTTCCGCAGTTTCCTATAGGTGTTGATGTCGCTGTAGCTGAGGTAGGAACTACCAATAGGCTAGGCTTTCAACTTTTGATGTACCAGACTTATGTATCTTTATCAATTGTAATAATGGTAAGGAATATGTAAATTTATTCAGAAACCCTTTTGAGGTGTAATGACTTATAATTGTGGAATAAAATGACTTGTGTTATTTTTGGTATTCATCTCTGAGACTATAACTTGTGGGGTGTGTGTGTGTATATTGTGGGGTCACAGTACGCAGTAGTTGGTTGACTGTTAAGATTAAGTATTGATAAGGGAAATGGAACTCGTGACAACCCGAATCTCCGACCCCGGATTTGGGGGTGTTACATCAAGACAACCCATCATCATCCACCATATTATTCCACCAACACAAGAAAGCAAAAGCATTTCCTCCCCCATTTCCATTGCTCTCGGCCAAAACAGAACTAGCACATTAAAACTGTTGTATCTCCTTCATTTCTCACTCAAATATTGTGTTCTATAGATATTTGGAAAGGTCTTGAGATGATCTACAACTCTTGTTCGCAAGTCCCATCCAGATAAGGATGGTAAGACCCTCATTTTTCCAGTTCTTTCAATCGGACCAATAGTAACTCCAAGAAACTGACTTCTGTTTCTTGATTCCATGGATGAGCCAAGCTAGTTTAAGGCTATACAAGGGTAGTACAAAGCTTTCTGGTGGCTAAAACACTCCAAGGAAGGTATGGACTCCAAGAATCTTGATGTTGAGTTTGAGTTTTGATGATGATTTAGTGATTATGTATTAGCATAAGTTAAGAGCTTAGTATAATGGATGATTGGTGTTGATTTGGGTTTGTTTAATAGTATGTATTTGGATGAGTGTTGTAAAAGTTGATTGTTATGAGCTTGATTTAATTGTTAATTGTTAGTGTATGGATTGTGATTGTTGATTGGGTTGATTTTCGACATGGATTGATTTTGGAAATCAAATAGTTATAGCCATCGTAATGCTGAATTTTTGTTAGCCACTAAAACTGCCGAGATCATGAAATGAGGCATGTCCATTTATAACCATCTAACTGTGTATGTGTATAGGTTGTCATGTAGTTTACGTGAGCATAAGAACCCCGTAAAACGCATTAACGGTTTAAAGGTTATGTCTATTTTAGTGAACATTGTTTCGCGAAACCAAACTTTGCTTAAGTGCAGTTTTGAGACTATCATTTCACCCCTTGGAAGGACTGAGAAAATCCTGAAATTTTAGTATGACATGCTAGGGTCATTTTAGAAAGTCCTCATAAAAGTTTTGTTTTAAAAGGATTATTTTTCGATTTTATAAAAATGATGAAGTAAGAAACATCCATGGAAAACAGTAAGCAAAATGACGGGAAGCGTGAATGAATACAATTGAGTTAGAACTTGGACTTCGCTAAGTCATATGATGCAATGTGAGTATAAATAACATTCTTATGTGTCCTTTATGATATGTCTAACATCGACTAGTGGAAATGGCAATTGTGTATAGCAGTTATGCATTGGATTGTATGTGATAGTTTAAGTTGTATAGGTTAGCACTAGTTGCTATCCCTACTTTGTTTTCAGCGTTATAGCACCTCGACATAACCCAGGACCCTCGCAGTCGCATTTATATTCGTATTGTTAAGGCAAGATTTCTATGCTTAACTGTTGACTTCTCTACCTTATGATATTGTTCATCATAAAGTGTTCATATGTATATATATGCATAGACTAAATATGAATGGAGGATTTTGTTGAGGTATGCATGGCTACATAAGTACAATATGTTTAAGGACTTGTGAATCCCTAGAATAGGGAAGAACTATTAAGAGAAGTAGACTCAAATAAATGAGGAAGTATTTCCAGATTATTTCTGTATTCATTATGTCGACCGGAAGCCGACCTTTCTTCTGATAGTAGTCATCGTAGATCGAAGATTGTTCCTTCGAATATTATATGACTGTATATTATTTCTTTCTTTGAGGATCAGATATTGGGGTATTTAATATTATTAAATGCCAGATTGAGGATAGTAAATGATATTATCACAACCCAATCTCAGAAAGATGATGTATTCGTAATTTCATTAATTATTCATATATTAAGACATCTTGGGATTAACTATTTAATTAAATTTATTTTATTTAGTTAATTATTTTCAAATATTGACTAAGGGATTTCCTTTAAATTGAGATTCATAGAAAGGTTGTATTCTTAAAAGTATTATTTTGAATCAATATATAAGAGATTATTAATTAATCTAGTAAATGTTAAGGCTTCCTGGTCAGTTAGTAAATGTTCGTTGGTTAATAAAATTTCCTAATAGATAACCAATAATGAGATGATGGTTGAGGTGAATAACCATAACAATGAGAGTAAAGTGATAAGAATGAGATGAATAACAATAATAATAATAATAATAATAATAATAATAATAATAATAATAATAATAATAATAATAATAATAATAATAATAATAATAATAAAGAGTTTTGATAACTCAGGGGACTCGGTTAATGCAGGGATCATTTTATATGATGCTCTAGTAGATGCAACCGGAAGGGGTCAGCATACTCTCGAAGTGAGATTGCGGCCGACATAAACTTCGGTACCACGGATTAAGAATACCAGTAATACGGTAATTCTGCGTAAGAGGCCGGGGTGCCGGTCCAGCCATTTTAATTCTGGCCCATGTGTTGCCAAAGGATGATTTGGTCATGTTCGAAAAGTGTTCCTGTCAATAATCGGGTCAAGTTCGAAAAGTGTTCTTGCCCTGGTCAAGTTCGAAAAGTGTTCTTGCCAATCTATTAGTAGTAAAATGGTCCCTCGGAAGGACATGATTGAAACGACTGATCATCGTTTAATCATATCCAGTTGGTTGAAAGTCCCAGTCCCTCAAAAAAGAAATTATTAAAATGTTTATAAATTGAATTGTCACATATAAATTATGATAATAAATAGAATAACTAGATTGTGTTAATCTAACAACGGAATGGGTTGTTAAGATTGTTTGGTTATGGAACATCTTGTACTGATGTTGATTATTGAAAGAGGGATTGTGTAATTATTGTGATTAATTTATATTACAGCTTAAGTGGTGGGAAATGATTTGTCATAAATCGGTTGAGGAATGAAAAGTATATTCTTTAATAACTTGAACTATTAGAGAATTATAAAGGTTGAGGTTTATAAAAGATGTTGATATTGAGGAACGACCTAAAGGGTATAAAGGTTTGATTCTTTTCCCTATTACTCCTATCGAGGTATATTCCTTTTTTATATATAAGTGGATAGTTAATGGGAGAACTTGATGGGCATTATTTTCTAATTCTTGTTGTTTATTCTTCCAACCCCACAGATAGCAATATAGCCGTTCCATCGAAAAAGAGCAAGGAAGTCGATGATATCTATTAGTCCATACGACTGGCTTGAAGTGAAGGATTAAGCTGGTAGGAGACTAGTTATCCTAGCATGATTTGTTTAAGTTGAATCATGGGAATCGTTATAGCCCTTGAGTTAGGTCTATATTGGAATTATGATTACGCTTCAATTAGAAGTAGTAATCAGTAGAATGTTTTATAGAGATATTTGGAAGAATGTAATGATTGTTGAATCAACATATTATTATGGTTCGGTATTGTGTCGGTGCGTTCTCTAAGACTCTAACCTGTGTGTGTTTGTGTATGAAAGAAAGGGGTCACAGCATGCAGTAGTAGTTCTGATTAAAGATTAAGTGATATTAAGGAAAATGGAACTCGTGACAAACCAGATTCCTGACCCCGGATTTGGGGGTGTTACAGAAATGGTATCAGAGCAAAGGTTTCAGTACTCAGAGACGTGAGCGTAAAGGACTTAGTTATAATTAAGAGAACTGAAAATCCATATCGGATTTATAGTTGGACTACCGGATGTAGTACTGACAGATGAGAGAAAGCCGTGAAACATTGATGGAGGATTTATGAACAAGAACCATTAAGCTCCTTATTATATTATAGGGGACCCCATATGACTCTATCTCAATAAGAGTGAGACATAGAATTGATGGATAGGGCTGACAGAGAGCTTATAGCAATGTTAGAAACCAAGATTGATAGTGATAGGTTTACTTTGGCCCAGATAAGAGGGGCGGTGAGAAAGTTTGATAGAGCAGGGATCAAGCATCAAGAGAGAAAGATAAGATGGCTAGTGTGCCGTTGTTCCACTTATGGCTAGGGTATCATATGAGGCTGACCCTTCTAGGGCACAAGGCGAGGATTTTGAGAATGCTGAGAAGATACTTTGAAAATTTATGAATTATCCAAGGCATTGATATATGATATGGAGCAGAATCTCAAGAGGCAATTGAGGTGGAAACAGTAAGTGTAGATACCATCGGATGACTAAGATGACATGAAGTTATTGCTCCTAGTCCTGTATAGTTGCTCTAAGAAAACAATATATACGAGGACCAAAAGAAACCTTTAACTTTGTTGTATAATTAATGTTACTTATTACCTGGAATAAGTTGAGTAATTTCTTTGTATGCGAGATTTTAAATTCCCTGCGAACAACGATTTCACCAGAGGTAGTGTTTACTATAGTATTGAGGACATTGTTCCTCTAAGGGAGATTTATTATATACCTTGAGAATATTATCAGGATTATACCCGATACGATAGATCATGTGGGATTACCTTGGAAAGTAAGGAGATTTCGAATGGATCTGACTTTAATAAGGTTATATAATGGTATAACAAGCGAGATGGTGACCTCGGAAGTTAATAGAAAGAAGACCAGTGTGCCTAGGGTGAGTCTTGATAAGACTGGTATAAGAGACCAAGTATATAGTTACTGCAATTTAGTCGAAAGATGTTCCAGAAATCTTATTTATATACTTGACTTAGATGGGTATAAAATCCTTTTTTTCCTTAAGTGGATAATATTAACTACATTTAATTTATATCGACGCTGAAATGGACACCGATCATGTAAGGTGATCAGCGGTAAGGGAATGACTGAGAATACTTTTAGGTAACCTGGATGTAAAATTAATGTAAGTGTTTTGGAAATTTTAGGAGTATACCACCCAGACAGAGAGTTACAAGAGCACATTCTGAACTAGAGAATGAAGCCGGTAAAACCAATAGTACTTCGAATGGAGATATCCCCGAAGATCATAATGAAAAGACAAAGGAAACCAGGGAGGTGACCCAAAAGTAATCCCATAAGTCAAATTATGGACTTGCTGAGGCAGAATTTAGACCGCCACCCAAACCCGCGGCAACCGCCCGTTCCCCAACACACTGTGGCCAATTCCTTTCAGGCCTTTAAATCACTGAAACCTCCCGAGTTTGAGGGAATAACCGACCCTATGGTAGCTAGGGCCTGGCTGAAGGAATTAGAGAAGTCCTTTGAGATTATGCAGTAGCTGAGAATCAGAAAACTATTTTTACTAAGTACTTACTAAAGGGAGAGGCAAATTTTTAGAAGTAAAGCTGAATAACTTGAGCGTATCGGAGTATGATGCAAAATTCACTGAATTGTCAAGATTCGTGCCAGAATTTGTAGATACTGAAGTTAAAAAGGTAAGAAGATTTTAGCAGGGGCTGAACTTCTGAATTCTAAATAGTGTGTCTGTGTTAGAGCTAACAAATTATTCTAGTACAGAAAGCTACTATCGTGGAGAAAGGGAGTGAGCAGGTACGGAAAGAGAGAGAGAATAGAAAGAGAAGGTTCGAGAGTCAGGAGGGAAGTTCCACTGATAGGAACCTTCCAAACAAGTTTCGTAAGGGACAAGCATCCCAAGTTAGAAAAATTGGAGAGGCTACGAGATCGGAAGGGACGAATGTTGGCCAGGGTGGCAGGCAGTTTAGGGGATCCCAGTCAGGACAGACAAGGCCCCTACTGCCAGATTGTAAAATGTGCGGGAGAAAGCATAGAGGGGACTGTAAAATGCCCAGGGTAAATTGTTTCCATTATGGACAAGTGGGGCACTATGCTAACGATTGCCAAAGACGCACTTCTAATATTAAACCATTAAATCTTACATGTTACAAGTGTGGCCGGGTGGGCCACTCAAAGAAGGACTGTAAAGCAACTAGACCAACAGTATCAAGATGAAGTTGGGTTGCGTCTAATCAAGCGCCGACAATACGGACCTTCAGCATGACGGTCAGAACTGTTGTGTAAAATAATGTAACTAAAGCACCCTTTTACTCAATTTCACCAAGGCACCTATTTTGGCCAATTCGACAACTACTAGATTTTTGTGTAAACAGGGTTGCATGCAAGTTGAAGCTTAAATGTAAATTATTTTCGGAGCTTGATGAGTAGAAATAACAATTACTGAAGTAATTTATGTGCATATGATTGTTCCGATGGTAAATTAGAAATAGAAGTACAACGATCTACAATATATGATGTTGGGAGGTTATAACTACCATAGACATAATATGACTGAGGCAAATGATTTATCAAAGTTTGTAGAGATTCTAAAGATTGATCAGCAGTATGTGGAAATTGTATAATGGCTTAATATCTGTAAGAAGTACAGTTAAAGGTTATTGTCTTTTGGAGGCCATATATGTAATATTCCATATTTTCAGATATTATTATTATTATTATTTTGAATTGTTTATGTATTTTTTATGTGAATTTTGGTGAATTATCTGGTAATTGGAGTGATGTTTTGGATGTTTATATGGGATATTCTTTGAGTATTTTAATTTTTATATGTCCGGAATAAAATATCGATAATTATGGTATTTTTCTGGTAATTTTTGGATTGATATATGATTTTATAAAGATTTATAGATTTAATAATTATTTTCTGAGTAATTATAAAACTATTTTAAAAAGTCGGGAATCGTCAAACTTCAACTGTTTTTCCGTTTTTACAACCTGAAACTCTTCCGAAAACTCCTTCCTAACCTAATCTGGTAATTCCGGACATTTTCAGTATTTTGACTTTTTCGATCCGGATTACGGTTTGACCTGTGCGCGGTCAGGCGCAAGATTTTTGATACGATAACCATTTCGATAAATCAACAAAACCCGTATTCTCGAGAGACGGGATATTTTTACATTATTTTCGTATATAGTGTTTTATAATAAGAAGCTCGATTTTGATAATTATCCGATGCTAATATTAATTGTATCATTTTTATAGTTACTTAGCGGCTAAATAATCTATTCTCGGATCCAATGTGTAGATATGATTCAGATTTATTAAATAAAATATGTATATGGGTTCAGTTAGCTGGATATTATTTTGTTACTAATTATATGTGATTATTGGTGTTCGAGGATTAATTGTGTAATTAGTTGTGAAACTGTGTTGTTTTATTTTTGTATTTAAAGGTGATTCTATTCAAGATTTATTTTCCTAAATATGTGGATTATCTCTAAAATCATTTTTATGACTTCATAATTTTATTGATTATTTTTAGGAGTTTTTAAAATTGAGAAATCAATATTTTATTGATTATTTACCCTTAAATGATTTTCTGATATTATTTATTTGTTAAATCCGTATTTAATTCCAAAAATTTTCAAAAATTACGAAACCCATATTTATTTAAGTTTGGAATATTCTGAGAATTTTAAAATTATTTTGGGAATTTTTGGGATTAATTTTACGCGCGCGTTAAATCGTTTAATTGCTAGAAGCGGGTATAAATTGCGTTTCAAAAAATTGTTTAAAAATTTCAAAATTTATGTTTTTTATAAACTTCGGGATATTTGTAACATTTTAAGACTATTTTCGTGATTTTCTGAATTTGCTTCAAGTGCAGCTCGGTTCGTTAAATCGTGTTATGCGGATATAGCAAGCAAGTCAAAAGTACTTTAAAAATTATGAAAATTTTATATTTATTACTTTTAATTATTACGAGAATTTTAAAATTATTTTGGTAATTTTTCGGGTTATTTTTCACCCGCACTTTGGTTCGTTAAAATACAAAATACGAAACAAATCGGGCTGCCAGAAAGAGAAAATCACACGCGTCCTTAATTCCGTATAACCACATATGCGTGACAGTTTCTCAGCAAAAGAAAAAGGAAAAAAACACACACATACACGAACCCACACCATTTTCTCTATTATCCCATTCATTTTTTTAAGCAGCAACGCCCCCTCCCTCCTGTGAATCACCGCCCCCTGTTTTCTTTTCCAAGTTGAAAACTCCTCCTGCCTAACGAATCAATTTCTTCCTGTCCCTTCTCCCTTTCTCTGTCTCTCCTTTCTCTCTTATATTTGAATATTTTTAATTTTCAAAAATTCATATCTTACAAACCGTTCGTCCACATTTCAATTATTATATATATAAACGATCAGCGCTTCGATACCTACGCATAGGTATATATATTACATAGTTTTGAGAAGAAAATTTGAGGGGCATATTTCCGTTATATTTCCGTTTTAATTTATTTTTGGGACATTAAAAAAGAGTATGACGGTGTCGATTACTCCACATGGCATCTCAACGTGTATATATCTATGGCTATTAATTTCGGATTTTTCTGGAGATATTTTCCGGACATCAGATATTCTCCTCGGGGTGACCAGAATTTATTTTGGGTAAGGATTCCGAGATTCTGCTTTTATATTTTGGGTATACTATAGCATGTTAGTGTTTATATATTTATTTCGTAATTTTTAGAAGTGGTTGTAGAAGTCATTTTTGAACGTGTTATTCATTTTTGGAGTGTTTATATGCGTAAATATAAATTATTGTGTTGATTGATGTTGGTTGTGTCGATATGATATCGACTGGCAGTCCGAGAAATAGAGGAAGTGTTGTCCGATTTCCAAGAAAATATTATTTTTAGTCTTGAAGATTATTATTTTTATTATTATTCGAAAATAAATCCAAATTATTTAGTTAATGAATTTTAATTGATTATTTAATTAGAGTTAAATATTTCTTATGATTTGAAAATTCCGAAAAGTAGTTTCGATCTTTAAAATATTATTAAAGCTCGATAAATATTATTAAATGATTTATTCTCATTTTATTTGTATTAAATAAACTGTTCATCCGTTTATTACGAAACGAACGCGTATAGATTCAGAAAAATATTTTGCTTTTTTTAAAAATACTTTCTAGACCTAAATTCTTTTGTTTCGGGGACTCGATTGTTTTTGCAGATCATTCTGAGTCATTTATTGATCAATAAATCATATTTTGACCCGTTTTAATTTCTTAAAGTACCGTGTCAAGTCTTTTAGAGAACCGAGGCATGTGCTATATGAATTATGTGATACGTGAGTTATATGTTTACGTGCTATGTGAATTACGTGTATACGTGGGTCATAAGTCTTGTATTTGGATGTTTTCTTTATGTGTGGGCTATCGTATGGGTAGACGGTAGGGTTTTGACGCGCAGTTCATCGAGTAATTATCGTTTATACGATTAAAGTTATATCTTTTAATTATAGATGTGGATCATTCGAGTTGATCAGGACAATACATTAGATAAAGAATGGACTGGAATGGTATTGGATATCTGGATTCTAGCAATCGCAGGAGCAGCATATCAATAAAGTGTTGAAAAGAAAGACGGTGATATTTTGAGACAGAATGTCAGAATAGATGCATCTTTGCGAGTGTGACTAACTGCTAAATCTCAAAGCCAAGTATCCTTATCATCACTTATTGTTCAAGTGATATTCATTTTACATCTTCTTATGCAAGTATTGATTTCCCTATTCTCAGTTCAAGATAGATAAATGTTTTACATATCGCTGAATTAAATGATTCTGTTTATGCAAATATTCTTCTGCTATTCTATGTTCTGAATAGTCAAGTGTTTTACTTATCCAATTATCGGATTTATAACTGTTTTGGATTTTAAAAAAGATGATTTTGTTGCGAGTATTCCTGTCCAAGTGAAAGGGGGAATAAAAATTATTTAGTTAGTCGAAGGATTCGGCTCCTTTTTCAATAAAAAGATTTGTAAGATTGGAATGGTTACTTATTACTGGTTATTGGTTACAGCGTAGGTGATCGAGATATCGGTCCAGCTGTAATATCTTTCAAGGCTAGTTATGCCTTTTCTGGCGCCCTATAGGTACCTTATGTCTTCGGGATATGGGTAGTACCTATATTTACGATATGGCTACGGGATACCGGTGTTGTTTCGCGACTGATCATCGGGAACACCATGAAATGTTATTGGTTCCAATCTAAAATTTGTTTTCCAAATTGTTTTGGATAATCATGTAATAAATGATTTATCAAATGAGTCTGTTGTGGATTAAAAATGAATTCTGGTTTTGATTCAGATTCTGATTTATGCCGACACTTACGTTGTTGTTAAATATCAAAGGTGGTATTAGTATAGACGATTGATGTTGACTTCAGTATGGAATGTTGTGAGCATCAAATTCGTATTGATATCTAATTTGATATGACAACAAAACAAGTATTAATATCAAGAGTTCGGTTTTGAGTAAAGTTTATGATTCATTCCATAATCATTGCTTCTTGTTATTATTGTGTACGATATTTCCATAAACACTGTTTTACGAGTTTTATTCTCGTTGAGATTCAAAGTATTGCTGAAGCATTTCGCTCAAAAATACCAAAATGGTTTTTGAATACAATTAAGGAATCAATTCTGGGGTTGCTCAACTAAAATTTTATGATTCAGCAATTATGATTTTACATGTGCAGCTCTAATATAGATGTCGGTTTATATCAAAAGACCCTATATATATCATAATGATCTTGCTGAGCATTTCTTCCGCTCATACTTGCCTGTTTCTAAATTTAACCTCCAGTGAGGATTAGCTTGCGCCATTTAGCCGCATAACTCGAGGAAATAAAGAAGAAGCTCTTGGAAGGTTGGTCCACGTTTTGCGGGCTAGTGTAAGTTTTATTGTATAAAGTTGTTTATATTATATTACATTATAATTTTGTTATTTTATAGTTGGGCCTAGTATACTTCTTTTCGAAGTTATACTAGCGAGTTGGTTTTGAACTGGAATTTATTGAAAAAAGTTTTAAAAGAAAGTGAAAAATTTATTTGTGGAATTTGGATTTCTTATTTCTAGGACCATAACCTTAAAAGATCTTGGATTAGTTTGGGGTGATAAATGATAAATATCTTCCGCTGGCATTTGTTTATTGATTAAACATGTTAATTTGGATTGAGGTTTCATAGTGACGACCAAATCCCTTGGCCCCGGATTTGGGGCGTGACAATATAGATTGACATCAGGCTGAAAAAGGGATGTTAACATGAAATGATATGTAGACTATTAATATGGGAATGATTGAGTAGATACCCTTATCAGGGATAGACGAATTGAATTATTAATGGATGGATGTAAGTACCTTTTCAAAATAGAATTGAGGATAAAATAGTGACAACTTAAGATAATCTCGGGGGGATTCACAAAGGATGGCATTTTACCCTAATAGGGACATTATGAGTTTTGACAATATAAATTGGATTGATTAAGGTAGCAACAACCTCTGAAGATCAGTGAAGAGAGTTTTCAGAAACTATATATAGACAAAGTGGTCATAGTATTAGTAAGCGATATCTTCATGTGCCATGTACCTAGGAATACAGGAAGAAGTATTGAGGATAACCTTAGAAAGTTTACCAAAGAGGAATAAGAGCCTCGAGTACATTGTTGCCCAGAAAGAACTTGACATGTGCCATGGAAGATGGTTAGAGCTGATCAAAGGTTAGGATTGTGAATTTTCTATCACCCAGGGAAAGCCAATGTGGTGGTTGATGCCCTTAGTAGGAAAGAAAAACTCAAGAATGTGTGGATACCAAAAAGTTGTTTGAGATTTATATGCAACCAGTATTGTTGGGAAGGATCAAATTATGCCAAGAAAGAATGGTGAATGAAGGCAGAGAGTCGATGACTGGAGAAGAGAATAATACTGAGAAAGATGATAAGGGAATAATGATGCATTCTTATAGTATTTTATAATAATAATGCTAGGTGGGGCATGTGTTTAACCAAGGGAAAGTCTAGAATGGACCAATGAAGATTGAGATTATTTAAAGCAAGAAAGACGTAAGATAAGAGAGTTCCTAGGTATGATTGGGAATTAGCCAGAATAATGTTCACATTTAAAGATTGAGGCAATGGTAATTTTTCCTTTCACAAGGACTTAAGGAAAATAACTTGACATAAGCGGTGACTAGGAATTAGGTAGAAAATTTAGTTGAAAGTGGTTCAAAAGACATTGATTGTAAGGAACTATTATCAGGAAAGGTCAATTAGGTGGCTGACACTTTAAGTATAAAAGAGTAGTTTATAAATGCTTGTGTCAAAGGAATTAAGGGATGATGGGTGCAACCTTACAGGATATGGTGTAATGTGGAAGGATTACATTCCTTCTGATGACTGTGCAATACTTAAACGTAATAGTGGTTGGGAAAAGACCTTATTCCTTCGAGCAGACTACTTACCTTAGAAGGTCCTATCTCGAGATAAGCCAGGACCATGATGCAAAAAGGACTAAGTGAACCTTCAAGCTTCAAGTTTCCTATTGAGGATATATGATTAAGAATTTTATTAACATGCCATCGTTGCTTTGGCTAAAACTCTTCTGCAATTTTATCTGCTTCATGTCATATCTATGGCAAGTCCAAGAAACATTCTTCGTGGATCAGAAATAGTGATTTGTTGTATCTCCTTCGAAAGTTGTGAGGCGATAAATATGAACTATGTACGAGTAGCTATTAAGAACCCGAGGAAATAATGAGCTATAGTAAATCAGCAATAGACTATAAGGATTACAACAATGATTCTGTAAGTAATGATATTATGACAACCGAGGTAATGCCGGAATGAAAATAGATATATGGTAAAGTATGGTGGTATGTGATTACCAATTATTTAGTCGAACCATGGTGGTGTATGGTAGGGGTGTTCATGGGTTCGTCAACCCAATTAAACCGACCCAACCCAACCCTTTTTTCGGCCGATTAAACCATTAAAAAAACCCGATCTGTGGTTGGGTTAAAAAAGTTTCAAACCGTATTAAATGGGTTGGGTACGGGTTCAAGATTTCTTGGCCAACCCAACCCAACCCGATTTAACTTAAGCATTGTTTGATAATTTAAATACAATATATATAGTATATGCAATTTTACATTATACAATATAAATATTTTCATTTATAGTTATAATTTGTGTATGTGTAAATGATTTGTGACATGATACACATTACTAAAATTTCAATTTAATCAGATTTAAAAAATAGTTTAGAAATTATATATGGTAGTGAAACTTTTTTTATATATAATCATTCAATCCGTTCAAACCAACCCGACCCAAACCGATGTACGATGGGTAGGGTTGGGTTACGATTTTATATTTTATGGGTTGGGTCGAAAAATTTTAAACCGATTTAATTAGGTTGGGTCGTCAAAACGCTTTCAACCCGGCCAACCCGGCCAACCCGACCCATGAACACCCCTAGTGTATGGGTTATAGGGATAGCCTAACCAAGTGTTTATTTAATTATTTAATTATTTCTTTTTAGAGACGAAAAGTTATAAGTATGTATACAAACGAAATTGGAGTATGACGTAGAATTCCAATAGCGATAGTATCGAGTAAGAAATCCAAGATTCAATTCTGGATGTTGAAGGTGTTTTCAAAAGTGATTGATATTAAGAATGAACGAGAGCCTAGATCCATAGATTGTTGGATTGGAGATACTTTCTTGTTGATATTAAATTTTTGATGCCACTAGATATAATTATGAGGTGGTTTGATTTAAACTTATGGTAAGGTAGTACTTGGTACTAACCCTTATATTCTTGTTCTTCTCTAATAAACCTCTATAGTTCAGAGGTAAAATTTTCAGCATAATATTTTGCAAACTTGAATCTTTCCGTAATTCTCTGAATTTTTTTTTCCTTCTCTCCTCTCTTATTAATCTTCCTTATACTTGAGAGGAAAAACCCTTCAAGGAGGGGAGGTACTTCCGAACGACTGTCGGTCTATGTGATAGAAGTCTAGTAGGGTACCACAAATTATTTAATTGTTTGTCAAGTACTAAAGGTTGGGCCCCTTCTGTACTAACTATGCAATATAACAAGTGTTCATTGATCATAGTGATCTCTCAAAAAAATTCTTCTACTTCTACATGTGGATCAAGATTGTCTCCGAATTTGAAGCAGGTTCTTGATACCCAAGTCAATACGAATATGAAAAATGTGATACGTTATGAATGAATATAAGTAGAACCAGAATAGTATTGCGTACATAGAATAGTATGGATTATAGAATGAATTATTGAGAATAAAAAGCTATAGTGCTAGTGAGATGCGCTGCAAGAAGATCAGAATGTTCAAGGATCGACTTGGAAACTAGAAAGCGAAATGCTAAAAAAGTATCCCCAGCTGTCTTCAACCTGATTCCGGGACGGAATCCTTTTAAGGAGGGGAGACTGTAATAACCCCAATTTTTGGTAATAATTAAAGCACTAGTGAATAATACTTTTTATAAACCCTGATGAATAGTATTTTTTTGTTGATTAAGAAATATTATCAGACGCTCGTATATAGGAGTTCTCTTATGGAAATTCTAAGCTTATATTAGTATTGGAGAGTGAAAATAAGTGTATGTAAAAGCCGTCGGATTTCGAAAATGAGCAATTTTATTTTTCCCCAAGATTTCCACCAGACATTAAGGGATTTAAGGAATTAATATTAAGATGAAGGATTTTAAATCCAAGGATTATAAAGGAGAATTAATTTAGGTAATAAAAATACCAAGAAGATTTTATCAATAAAACCTTTGAGGTATTTAACCAAACGATCAACGAGATTGAGTGATAACCGGACAAAGAAATGAATAACGACTCTTGCAAATACCTTTGCAAGTGGCAAGGCAAGTGGATGGTTGATCAACCAAGAAACCAAGTGATAGTAATGAACGAATGGCTAGTTAATTATCTAGTTAACTAGGGATAATCTCATCTCACCACAAATCACCAATGTTAGATATATTTGTGATGTCATGTCTAATCTAATTTGTTTAGTTTCAGAATTTATTATCAGAACTTAACTGGAAATCAGAACTTACTGAAGATAGGAAGTTATCAGAACTTAAGCCATCAGGACTTACATCAGAACTTAAGTGCGGTTACACTTCAGGGATGGTTGATTTATAGGAGAGGATCTGGATTAAACAAAAGAAGATATGCTTGGAGAGTTGTACAGCTAAAGGACTACAGTATATTAATCTCTGATTGATGTATTTTAGGAAACAGAACATATTATATCAATTAGGAGATATCTTGTAACTGTGTAGTATATAAACACAGATTAGGGTTTACACTATAGGTGTTATCATTCACGAGAATATTATTCATTGTAACCCTAGCAGCTCTTATGTATAGATTATGAAGATGGTCATGTTTCTGGAAGCTATAGATCCAGAATATTTAGACAGAATGTATGATGGTCCACACAAACCCATAAAGATTTATGTTGCAGTTGG
Source organism: Apium graveolens (assembly GCF_009905375.1). Lineage (NCBI taxonomy): Eukaryota > Viridiplantae > Streptophyta > Magnoliopsida > Apiales > Apiaceae > Apium > Apium graveolens. The sequence goes on along the minus strand of NC_133650.1, from coordinate 210,679,773 downwards.
GAATGAGCCACAGAAGATGATTCCCAAAGAAAAGAGAGAACTCACCACTGAAGACATCTCTTCACTAGGCAAGGATGCAAAAGTAAGACACTTGCTTCATAGTGCACTTGACAATGTCATGTCAAACAGGGTGATTGGATGCAAGACTGCAAAAGAAATCTGGGATGCATTGGAAGTGAGATGTCAAGGAACCAATGCCATCAAAAAGAACAGGAAGACAATACTCACACAGGAGTATGAGCACTTTGACTCAAAATCTGATGAGTCACTAACTGATACGTATGACAGATTCACAAAGTTGTTGAATGATCTATCACTAGTGGATAAGGAATATGATCCAGAAGATTCAAGTCTAAAATTCCTACTAGCTCTTCCTAAAAAGTGGGATTTGAAAGCTACTACAATAAGAGACAACTATGAACTTGATGATATGTCTGATATGTCTCTTGATGAAATCTATGGGATGCTTAAGACTCATGAACTTAAGATGGAGCAAAGAAAGAAGTGGCATGGAGGGAAGTCTAAGACAGTTGCTTTAAAGGCTGAAGAAAAGCTAATTGTCTCTAGGATGGAAAAAGGAAAGGCTCCCATCATACAGTTTGATTCAGAGTCATCAGATTCTGATGATGATGATTCAGAACCTGAAAATTTATCTAAAGTGGATGTTTATGCAGAGATGATGCAACTGTGTGCTCTTATGGTGAAGGGTATCACAAAGATAGCCTACAAGAAATTCAGAAAGGGTAAGAGATTTTCCAGGAAAGGTGGAAGTTCTGACAAGAAAGGGTTCAGAAAGACTAAAGACAAAGGAGGAAAATCTGACAGAGGAGACAACTCAAATGTCAAATGCTACAATTATGGTGAAAGAGACCACATTTCTCCTGATTGCAAGAAAGGAAAAGGTGATAAAGGCCAGACACTTATTATAAAGAAGAAAAACTGGGCGGACACTTCAGAATCTGAAGAAGAGGTGAACTACGCCTTAATGGCAAATGTTGATAGCAGTTCTACTGCTGATGAACTAAAGGTACCTCTATCAACTCTTGCTTTTGATACAAAAGATATTATTGAGTTGAGATTATTTCTGAAAAATATTTATATTAGCTATAGAGATCAGACTTTAGAGAATGAAAGATTAAAATCTGAAAATATAAAGTACAAAAATAAAAATAGCTATCTTGAAAAAGAGTTAGTCAAGTGTTCGGAAGAAGATTTAGTCAAGATGAACACTATTCAGACAGAGGGAGATAATGTTGTGTATGTTAAGAATGAATTGTTTAAACATAATGATTATCTAAAAACTCAATTAAAAAAAGAAAGAGAAATCATCAGGACTTGGACTAACTCAGGCAGAACAACTCAGAATATTCTAAGTAGTGGAAACTGGAAAGAGGGGTTAGGTTATAAAGATTGTAAAACTGAGAAAGGGACTTTGCCAATTAAGCCAATTGCTATCAAAAAGATTGTAAAGCCAAAGGTAAATCCTGTTAAATTTGTTGCAAAAACTGTTGTGTCTGATTCTGAAGAGATGAAAGACTCTAAAAAAGAAGTCAAAGAAAAGTCAACTTCTGACAAATCAAAACAGGATAAACCAGCTTTGGTGAACATTGCTTAATGACAAAGAAGCAGCTTAAGTATAAGCTGAAAGAGATTAAAAATGTGAACAAGGTAAAGGAAGCTAGGAAAAATAGGAATGGAAAGGAAGGTGTGAATAAAAGTAATAATTATATGCATGTTCCTAATGCTCTTAGAAAGAAATGCTATAATTGTGGAAACTCTAACCATCTTGCTTCTTTTTGCAGGAAAAATAAAGATATAAACTCTTTACCTCATAATTCAGGAGTTAAGAGTCAGTCTGTTCGGTTTAAACCACAAAATCCTTGTTTTCATTGTGGTAGTTTATGGCATTCTATTTATACTTGTAAGGAATATCATAGTTTGTACTATGATTATTATGAAATAAAACCTTCTTTAAAGAAAATTAGTGTAATTCCTTCTAGTGTAAATTCTGATGCAAAGTCTGATATAAAGTCTGATAAAAAGCATGTTAGCATAAACTCTGAAACTAAATCCGCTGCAAATGCTAACAAACTTAACAAGGCCAAAGGATCCAAGAAAGTCTGGGTCCTTAAAACTAATCAATAGTGGTCTTTATGATTGCAGGGCATTAGGAAAAACATCCTGGTTCTGGATAGTGGATGTTCAGGACATATGACTGGAAATAAAGCCCTACTATCAGACTTTGTGGAGAAAGCTGACCCAGGAGTTTCTTATGGAGATGGCAACATGGGAAAGACTCTGGGATATGGCAATATCAATCTTGGGAATGTCATAATTGAAACAGTAGCTCTTGTCTCAGGACTTAAACACAATCTGCTAAGTGTGAGTCAAATCTGTGACAGTGGTTATCATGTAGATTTCTTTGAAGAACACTGTGAAGTTGTAAGTAATTTTACAGGCAAAGTGGTTCTGAAAGGTTACAGACATGGTAACATATATGAAGCCAGACTTTCAACAAATTATGATGGTTCTGCAATCTGTTTGTTAAGCAGGGCATCAATTGAAGAAAGCTGGAATTGGCACAAGAGACTCTCTCATTTAAATTTCAATAACATAAATGAGATAGTAAAGAAAGATCTTGTGAGAGGACTGCCAAAAACAAAATTTGCTCCTGATGGTCTTTTTGACTCATGTCAAAAGGCAAAACAAAGAAAATCTTCATTCAAGAGCAAAACTGAATCCTCAATTCTTGAGCCTTCACTACTAGAAAAAGTAGAATAGACATCACCTCTTAGACATCGGTTGCTTTTCTGACCGATGTAAAAGGTGTTTTCTACATCGGTTTTTGGCAACCGATGTCTTTTGTTGTTATAAACATCAGTTGTTTAGCACAACCGATGTTATATGTCTGTTTTAAAAAAAATTAATCAACGCACCTTCCCCGTTCCCCCCTTAACCAAATTATTCATTCCCTCCAAGTGTTTCCCCCCTTGTTTTTTGACTTAGTAAAATTTTCCCCCCTTTTTCACCAACATCTTCCCCCTCTTTTTTATTAAAAAAAATTAAAATCAAAATCAAAAACTGAAAACTGAAAACAAAAACAAACAAAAACATTTTATCCCTCATCACTCTCTCATCTCTCAGTTCATCACTCTCTCATCTCTCATTTTATCCCTCTCTCAGCTCTCATTTCACTTTCCTATGTAGATTTCACCTTGCTGCTCTCATCAAGGTTGCTCTCATTTCCCTCATTGCTCTCGTAGATTTGGGGGTTTCATTGCATTAAGTCAAAGTCGGAGTTGAAGTTCAACTCAGAGTTTAAGGTTGTAGTTCAAGTCGGAGATTGAAGCTAAGTTGGAGGTTAAAGCTTGAATTAGGTAAGTTTTAAACCCTAATTTCAGAATTAGGGGTTTCAATTTAAAACCCTAATTTTTTAATTTTTAATTAGTTTAAGCTTAAACTATCTGCATCTGCTTGTTTGAGTTGCTTGTTACATATTCTATAGTATGGAAATTAGTTGTTTGTCATATAGCAGACCCTAATTTGCTTATGCCTGTGTCTTTGTTTATTTTATTTTATTTAAATGATAGGATTTTTGTTGCTCTTTTCTCTGTTTTCTCTAGTAAATGCATGTTATTTTCAGTTAAATAATGTAAACATTATTTTATAGTAAGGGGATGATAGACGAAATTCGCTTTTTGTTCTGTATATGTTGTTACAGCATATATTTTACATATAAAATGACAGGAAGATGGTTCTGTGTAGAATTTATAGTATAATGTAAACATCTTTCATCTATTGATAGTATAATATAAACATTAAAATGCATGCCCTGTCTTGTACTACCAAATCGATACAAGCAGATTACTGAAAAGGATAATGACATTAACTTTTCAGTAATAAAAATCAACTTTGATTTTTGATGTCATACTTGGAATAAAAAAATTTATAAAAGAACACTTCACTAACACATACATATGGTGCTTATAAAGAAAATAATTACCTGGTAGAGAAGAAGGGTTACCTGGGAGGAGTTAGAAAAGCAGAAGTGGTTGGTTTGGGAATGTAATCTTTGAGCAAGTACTTAATAAACCCACTAAAAGTTCTGATTCTTGTTTGAGAAATGATAGTTAGCATGTGAATAGAGTTTTCTTGGCCTATGGAAGCTAATTCTTTATGAGCATCGGCGTCGGGTGGTGGTTAATTCTGCTCATTACAAATTATATTAATTTGCTATGTTTATTGTCTAGTGGCGTGCTCAGCTTTGTTCTGTGTTTCGTTTCATCATTTTAATCAATCAGTGTCGTGTTCTGCTTTGCCGGTAATTATACATAATAATACATATATATTACTAATTGTACGTTGTTTTTTTGAAATATTTGATATGGAAATTAGGTAGGAAATAGGTTATCCTACGAATATGGAGAAAGATTGGATTTCAAAAGAGAGGGATTCGTTGGAATATGAAGTCGGGGTTGAAAAGTTTTTGATTTACGCCGAAGAAAATTATAAAAATCCTAAAAAAATACCTTGCCCCTGCTGTAAATGTGTTAATTTCAAAAAATTTCCGGTCAAAGTAATAAGGGGTCATCTCTACGAGAATGGTTTTAGTCTTGGGTATATTGATTGGATTTGGCATAGATCCAAGACTGGTAGGTCGTCTGTTGGTAGCACAGTGCCTCCTCATGAAGAGGAGCAGAATGCAGATGCATTTAAATCAGCCTTTGAAGCTGCATCAGAAGCGGCTGCTGCATCGGAAGCGGCGGCTGCTGGTGCTTCACAAGCTGCTGTGGTTTGTGAAGCAGCATATCGTAATCCGGGGGGTAAATCAGGGGGCGATGACTACGATAAAGACTCGCATGATTTTAAGAGGTTTGTGGCCGATGCTCAACAACCTTTATTTCAGGGCAGCGACTTCACAAAATTAGATTCGGTGTTAAAATTACATAACTGGAAAGCGAGATTCGGTGTGAGTGATAGCGCATTTAGCGATCTTCTCCCTACAGTTGGCTCATTCCTACCTCAGGATAATGCATTACCTCTTAACACATATGAAGCAAAGAAGACTCTTTCGAATTTGGGCCTCGAGTATACAAAATTCCACGCGTGTCCCAATGAATGTGTTCTATACAGGGGTGTAAATGAGACTGCTTCGGAGTGTCCAGAGTGCAAGCTATCTCGCTGGAAGGTGGGTAAGGATGGTAGAGAAAGGTATAAAATCCCAGCAAAAGTTATGTGGTACTTTCCGATCATCCCGAGATTTAAACGGATGTTTAAATCTTCTTCGACAGCTGAGTTGTTGACATGGCATTCCAACCAAAGAATTCATGATGGCCAGCTGCGCCACCTGCCGACTCTCCTTCTTGGCGGAATATCGATTACAGGTGGCCTGCCTTCGGAAGTGAGCCAAGAAATCTTCGACTAGCTTTATCGGCTGATGGTATTAACCCACATAACAATGGGTTGACTAATCGGTATTCTTGTTGGCCGGTAGTATTGGTAACATATAATCTTCCTCTGTGGTTATGTATGAAGAGGAAATTTATGATGTTAACTATATTGGTCTCCGGTCCACATGAGCCAGGTAACAACCTTGATGTGTTCTTACAACCGTTAGTTGATGATTTGAAAAAGCTTTGGGAAGAAGGTGAACCGAATGTATACGATGCCTTCACAAAAACTTTTTTCACTTTAAGGGCGACTTTGTTATGGACGATTAACGATTTCCCGGCATATGGTACTTTGTCTGGCTGTGTCAACAAGGGTTATTTGGGTTGTCCAGTGTGTGGTGATGATACCGTTGCTAACTATTTACCTTATAGTAGGAAAATATGTTACCAAGGTCATCGTCGGTATTTGCCTAGGCATCATCCATACAGGAAGAAGAAGGCATCCTTTAATGGTCAACAAGAGTTTGGACAGCCAAGGCAACCCCTTTCCGGACAAGAGGTGTTGGCACAACAAGAAAAAAATTAAATTTTCTTATGGAAAGGAAGTAAAGAATTCGAAGAAGGTGGACTGTGCTTGGAAGAAGAAGTCAGTATTTTTTGAGTTGGAATACTGGAAATTCCATCACGTTCGTCACTGCCTCGATATTATGCATATTGAGAAAAATGTGTGCGATAGTCTAGTTAGGACGTTACTGAATTTAAAACACAAGTCCAAAGATAGTGAGGCATCTCGGCTAGATATGATGGAAATGGGGGTTAGAACTGATTTAGCTCCAGAAGTAGGACAAAAAAGAACTTATCTTCCTCCTTCTAGTTTTACTCTAACAAAAGCTGAAAAAAGAAAAGTGTTGAAATCACTCTCATCAATGAAGTTGCCATATGGGCATTCCTCAAACATCAGAAATTGTGTATCCATGGCGGATTCAAAGATATTTGGGATGAAGTCTCACGACTGCCATGTACTCCTTCAACAATTACTCCCGGTCGCAATTCGTTCTGTACTTCCGAAGAATGTTAGAGTTAGCATAATAAGACTCTGCTTCTCTTTCAACACTTTATGCAACAAAATTGTTGACGTATCAAAACTTGATAAATTGCAAGCTGATGTGGTATTAACCTTATGTGAGCTCGAAAAAATATTTCCGCCTTTTTTTTTTTGATATAATGATACATCTAATAGTACACCTGGTCAGGGAATTGCGTTTATGTGGACCAGTTTTCTATAGATGGATGTATCCATTTGAGCGTTTTAATAAAGTGTTGAAAAGTTACGTGCGAAACCGTTATTTTCCAGAAGGTTTTATAGCCGAAGCATACTTGAAAGAAGAATCTGTAGAATTTTGCGCTGAGTTTTCTAGAAATAGTTTGACAACTGCTAGACTTCCGAAGGACCAAGGCAAACTTTCTGGTCCATTATCGGCTGCAACAGTTAAATCTGTTGAAGAGAAAGAACGAGATGAGGCGCATTTACACGTCCTCTTAAACAACAGTGAAGTGTTTCCATATGTTAAATAAGTCACTTTTCTTTTTCTTTTATTGATTAATTTTGTATAAGCATTATATTAGTTTATAACCAAAAAATTTATGTATTTTCAAAGGATGCATAAGGAGTTGCTTGAAAAAATTTATGAAGGAAAAAAAAAGACTATTCAGTGGATGATTGGGGAGCATAATAGGCTATTTGCTGATTGGTTTGAGAACAAAGTTATGACTGAATTGAACGAGAAAGTCGAAGGTGTTTCTGAAATGATAAGGTGGCTAGCAGGAAAACCATCATTTACTGTTTTGACTTATGATGGCTATCTAGTTGACGGAATCCGATACTTCACAAAGGAGCGAGACGATGCTAGGGTTGTTCAAAATAGTGGAGTCTCGTTAGTAGCTAAGACTGTCCAAGTTTCTAGTGCTAAGGATTTAAATCCCGTAGAGAGTGATATGACATTTTATGGGAGGATTGAAGAAATATGGGAATTGGATTACCACTCATTTAAAGCCCCGTTGTTCTTGTGCAAATGGGTAGACTGTGACAGAGGCGTCAAGGCTGATGAACTTGGCTTCACACTTGTGGACCTTAGTCGACAAGGCCACAAGAATGACAAATATGTGTCCATTGATCAAGTGAAACAAGTTTTCTATGTCGAAGATCCCGTTGATTCCAACTGGTCAGTCGTATTGACCTCAACAACTAGAGACTATCACGAGATATACAATGATGATGATCTTGGAGACACAATTCTAGAAAACCCTCTATTCTGCTCTAACATCCCCATAGTTGATTCTGGTGTTGATGACGACGAAGAGTCTAATGCTGGCAATAAAAGAAAGGATGGCGAAGGAATCTGGCTGAAGAAGCGATCCAAGGATTAAAAATTTGTTGTATGATATGTATGAAATGCTAAAAATATGATATAATTACTTGGAGTTTTATTATGAGTATAAGTATTAGAATTTGTAGAAGCAACTGATAAAAATATGTAAATGCTTTATGTGTTCTGCTGTATGTTGTTATACGTTGAAAAGGCGATTGTGTAGTTAATTATATATCTTGCATTAGATGTGTGTTGTGCTAGAATGATTATGATAATCCTAGTATGATGATAATCTTATCTCTTATTCCTACTCCTTTTGGTTAATGCAGGAAATATGGTAAAGAAAGGAAAAAAATCTAAAAAACAGTCTAAAGAATCATTGGATGAAAATCACATTGTTCCAGCGGACACCATTGTTCCAGCGGTACCAAATCCTGACCCGGTTGCTCTAGCTGACACCATTGTTCCCCAGCAGACAGCTCCACAACCCACTGAAAGTACTACACAATCTACCAAAAGCAGGACATCTGGAGCAGCACGAGGCGTTTGTGCTATGCACAAAGTAGTGATGAAGAAAGCGCGGGGAGAGAAATTGAATTTGCGGTTCAATCGAGTTGCAGTTCCAGTTGGAGACGAACGACACAAACTGCAGTCCTACATAGGTATGCTGGCAAGGACAATGGTGCCAATTGACATTCCGACTTGGCCAAAGGTTGACCCTGAACTGAAACAAAAAATATGGAATGATCTTGAGGTATGTCATTTACAATCGCAATTGACATTAATCTCATGGTTTTTATTTAAAAAAATTTGCACTGTCTGAACTTGTTAAATTTGTGCTTCAGGATACGTTCGAACTGATTCCTGAAAGTCGGAAGAGGATTCTACAGTCGGCAGGCGCAAAATGGAGAAATTTTAAGGCTAAATTGACAGCGAAACATGTGATGCCTTTTGTTGGGCAGAAGAAGAAGCTACAGAAGCCACCAAAGCAATATGCTTTTGTCGGGAAGAAAGCATGGAGACGATTTGTTGCAGCTAGAGTCACAAAAGAGTGGGAGGTATGCATTACTTACATATATATATATATTTAAATTTAGGACCATATTTTTTTTGATTTTTTGGGAGTAGATTTAATTGTAAAAATACAGTAATCAACAAGATTTATTTTGTATACAGGAAGAGAATAAAAAATAGAGTGAAAGAGTGGGACAATGGAAATATCCACACCGAGTGTCAAGAAAAGGATACATCGGATTGGAAGAAGAAGAAGTAAGAGTCTTATCATTTTTCTTGTAGTATTCATATTTTCAATTTTATGAATGTATCTTAATTTTTTTGTAGAAACGCTCGGGGAGGTTGGAGCCTGAAGAAAAGCCAGATAGGGCAATTATGTGGAAAAAAGCCCGTATGACAGAAGATGGGACTCTTGACCCAGAACTGGCAGAAAAAATTCAACAAATTGTAAGACTTATTATAATTTTTTGCTTCTTTAATTTTCCAATCATACCTAATTACTCTCATGGTTTTAACAGGATTCCTTACTCGAAAAGCAAAGAAATGGTGAATTCAAGCCGGATGGAACTAATGATGTACTCACCACTGTATTGGAAACTCCCGAGCATGCGGGAAGGGTTCGTGGAGTTGGAAACTTCATACCTCCAACATTGTACTTCGATTTACCGAAACAGACAAGAAATCACGTTACCAAAGAGCAGTTTCATAATCTTGAGTTGCAAATTGCTGAGTTGAAAGCTTTGGTTGCTGGGGGCAATCTACATTCACCAATGTCTGAAAAAGCAAGTTGTCCTGGGGTAAAAGAACAAGAACAAGAATAAAAGAACAGAAGGAAAGTTGCAAAAGATTTGATGGAAGATGAATTGATGACCGTTGAGGATAAAGATGGTGCAGATTTTGTTGTTATTATTCCTCCTCCTGGTCCACCAGGACAAAAGGTATACAATTACAGTGTATACTTGATTGATTTCTATGATAATATTGTATGTTATTAAATTGTTTGAGCCGATAGTGTCTATTTTGATTTATAATTATAAACTATAGGGTCCTCGCAAATGTGAAATGGCAGTGGAGAGCATTGATAACAAGGTAGCTTTTGGTGTTGTTTTTGATGACGGAGATGGAATGAGTAGAGCGGTTCATGGAGTGCCTCTAGAACCAGGATTTGTTCGTGTTGGGGTGGACGGAAGCATCCAGGACGATGCTTTGGTGCCTGTTCCTGTGGTTGGTGAGATAGAAACCATCCAGCAAGCCATCGGTTCTCATTTGGCATGGCCCAAAGACATGATCATATACACCTCCACTACTGGTTTCGAGGTATATAATTTAATTACAAACCAAGTGTCATTATTTTTAGGTAGTTGTATAAATTTGCACTAAAGTGAATAATACCGGTTATATGCTTAAATATTTATTTACAGAAAAGGAAAAATGCGCGGAATGTGAGTGAGGTGTAAAGAATGCATAATGCATTTAATTCTGTGAAGCCAAAGGACAATGTGCCTCCTCGCTTTAGGCTTTTGTACAAATTTGCATCGACAGTGATGAAGGAAAGTGGAAATTCGATACCGGTTCCATGTGATTTTCAAATCTTTGGAATTGAAAGAACTATATATTTGCTTCATGAGAACATACTTGAATTGCTAGAGTTTAAAATGATTGGACAGTCTGCTATATCAACATACATGGCGTAAGCTTCTTTTTATACTTTTTTAGAATCTGGTCTCATTTTATATAGTAATGATCTATTTACAGAAAATGTAATTTGTATTTTTTTTTATTTTTTAGGTATTTGTATTCAGTGTTTCGGGATAGGCCGGTAGAGATTTGTCATCGATGTTTGCTTTTCTTCATCCGTCCACATACAAGTTGAATGATGAATTTAATGAATATGTTGTGCAAAGGCTGAAATATGGAGTTCTTCGGATGAACATTATGCCTATAACTACAAGTATGTCTCTTTTTGTGCGTCCTATTTTAAAATATTGTATGGCCTTGATTAGTCATATAGTTGTTGGTAAATTAATTATAATGTATGTAAAATTGTCGGATATGTATTTTTTAAATTACATTTTGCTCACTTTAATTTGTTTATAATGAAAACAGTTTACATTGGATTTTAATTGTGTTTTGGGAATCAGAAATTTTCATCCTTAATACATTGCCTCATCATCCTCATCCCCAGGACCTTGAAAAGGCTTTAATGCGGTAATTTTTTACTTCAATTTACAATTATATATTGAATGTAATCGGTAATTGACGGATTTGACACTGTATTTTATAATTATAACATTTACAGGGCAGTGAGATCTTATAATGCTCAAGAAGGACGGGTAAACAAGAATCCCAAAATTAAAAACCTTGTTGTGAGTATTTAGTCGATTTTTTTTAATTTTTCATTTTTGTAAAATATGGAATTATGATTAATCTTTGATGTCACTAATTGTCAACAATTTATTGGAATGTATAGGGATGCCCTAAACAACCAGGTGGCACAGAATGTGGATATGTGGTCATGCGATATATGAAAGATTTAATTGAGGACCAGGAGATGAAGCTGCTAGACAAGGTATATTTTTTACTTTTCTTAATTCTATGAATATTACTTTTCAGTTGGTTGAGGAATGACATAGGTTTATTTGTGTTCCAGTGGGCCTCCAAGAGTCGCAAGTCTTATACAGAGGAGGACCTTGACATCGTTCGCTATGAGACGCTTCATTATATCCAATCCATCATGTAGTTGTTGGCGACTCTAGCTTGGCGACTAGTAACATCAGTTTATTGTTTAAATTGAAAGATTTTGCTTAGCTCACATATATTTAAATTGATAAAAATATCATATTATGATGATATATGAAGATTAGATATGCATGGGAAATTTAATATCAAGATATAAAAATCGGTTTTAAACTTGGAACTGATGTTATATGCTCTATTTAACATCAGTTTAAAACCGATGTTAAATGGGGGGGTCTTTAACATCACCCACGAAGACATCGGATTTTTACATACATAGACATCGGTTTTTAACCGATATCTATTGACATTTTTCTAGTAGTGCTTATCACTTACTGCATGTTGATCTATTTGGTCCAGTCAATGTCATGTCAATTGCAAAGAAGAAATATGCTATAGTTATAGTGGATGAGTTCATAAGATACACTTGGGTGTATTTCTTGCATAAGAAGAATAAAACTGCATCTACTCTAACTGATCATGTCAGACAGCTGGATAAGTTAGTCAAAGATTCTGTTAAAATAATAAGAAGTGATAATGGCACTGAGTTCAAGAATTCAATCATGGAAGAGTTCTGCAAAGAGCAAGAAATAAAGCAGGAATTTTCTGCACCTGGAACTCCACGGCAGAATAGAGTTGTAGAAAGAAAGAACATGACTCTTATTGAAGCTGCACGAACTATGCTTGATAAAGCAAAGCTACCAACCTATTTTTGGGTTGAAGTTGTGTAGACTGCTTGTTTTACACAGAATGCTAAACTCATAAACAAACATGGAAAAACACCATATAAGATGGTGAAGAAAAAGAAACCAAATCTGAAATACTTTCATGTATTTGGATGCAAGTGTTTTGTTCTTAAGACTCATCCTGAACAGCTGTCAAAATTTGATCTAAAAGCTTACGAAGGAATATTTGTTGGATATCCACTTTCCACAAAAGCCTCCAGAGTCTACAATTTAAGAACAAGGGTTGTCATGGAATATATTAAGTTATCTTTTGATGATAAAAAGATTACTGGACTTGAAGATTTCAATGATCATGATCGGCTGACATTTGAAAATGAAGATGTAAATTCTGATTCTGTAAATTCCGATGACCTAAATCCTGATCCTGTAAGTTCTGATGGGTTAAATTCTGATGTCATTGAAACTGTGGTAACTGCTCCAAAGGAAAATGCACCTGTTCAGGGGGAGCAAGCTGATGATCATACCACATCTCAAGACTCTCAAGAAAGATCAGAACCAGTCATTGGCTCTTCAAGTTCAGATTCATCAAGTTCTGATGAGCCAAATTCTGACAATTCTGGAAACTCTAATTCTTCAATTCCTGAAGGATCCAACTCAAATTCTAGAATCTCAGAGAGCATAACTTCAGGGGGAGCATCAGAAAATGTTGATGGAGACAGCATGGATCATGGGGGAGGATCCAGTTCTAGTGATCAACTTCCATCTGCAAGGAAGTGGACTAAATCACACACACCTGACTTTATAATTAGAGATCCTGAAGCAGGTGTCAGAACTAGAATAGCAAGAACAAATGAATGTCTCTATCATTCCTTTCTAACTCATACTGAACCAAAGAAAGTGGAAGAAGCTCTTCAAGATGCTGATTGGGTGCAAGCAATGCAGGAAGAGTTAAATGAATTTGAAAGAAATAAAGTCTAGACCCTAGTACCAAGACCAAAGGACAGATCAATTGTTGGTACAAAGTGGGTGTTCAGAAATAAAACTGACAGTGATGGCATAATTACAAGAAATAAAGCAAGGCAGGTTGCTAAAGGTTACTCTCAACATGAGGGTATTGACTATAATGAAATATTTGCTCCAGTTGCTAGATTGGAAGCCATAAGAATCTTTTTGGCTTATGCTGCTCACAAGAAGTTTAAAGTCTTTCAAATGGATGTGAAAAGTGCTTTTCTCAATGGAGAATTGCAAGAAGAGGTATATGTTGAACAACCTCCAGGCTTTGTAAATCCAAAATTTCCAAATCATGTCTACAGGCTTGACAAAGCACTTTATGGCCTTAAGCAAGCTCTAAGAACATGGTATGAGACTTTAACTCAATTCCTTCTGGAATGTGGATTTCACAAAGGCACAATTGACAAGACTTTATTCTACCTCAACCATGGAAAGGACTTACTTTTGTTACAGATATATGTTGATGATATCATCTTTGGCTCTATAAATACAAAACTTTGTGAAAGATTTTATCAAGTTAATGCAGTCAATATATCAAATGAGTATGATGGGAGAGTTGAGTTATTTTCCGGGACTTCAAGTCAAACAAACTGAAGAAGGTACTTTTATCAGTGAATCCAAGTACACCTGAAATCTACTCAAGAAATTTGGAATGCAAGACAGTTCTACTGCATCAACTCTCATGGCCACTGCCACCAAGTTAGATAAAGATACTGGAGCATCAATAGATATTAATAACTACAGAGGTATGATTGGCTCTTTCTCTATTTAATTGCAATTAGACCAGATATCATATATGCTAACTGTCTTTGTGCAAGATTTCAGGTTGATCCAAGAGAACCTCATCTAATAGCTGTGAAAAGTATTTTCAAGTACCTCAAGGGTACAGCTGATCTAGGATTGTGGTATCCTAGGGAATTAGATTTTAAGCTAGTAGGTTACTTAGATGCAGATTTTGCAGAATGCAAAATAGACAGGAAAAACACTAGTGGAAGCTGCCAATTTCTTGGAGGCAGATTGGCTTCTTGGTTTAGCAAGAAGCAGAAATCAATTTCCACAATAACTGCAGAAGCAAAATATATTTTTGCAGGAAGTTGTTGTGCACAGATTCTTTGGATGAAGAATCAGTTACTGGACTATGGGTAAAATACTTATTTATTGTGATAATCAAAGTGCTATTGCTATAATAGGAAATCCAGTTCAACACTCAATGACGAAGCACATCAGCATTAGGTATCATTTAATAAGGGAACATGTGATGGAAGGTACAATGGAATTGCATTTTGTTCCAACAGATCAACAACTAGCAGATATCTTCACAAAACCACTATGTGAAGCTACTTTTACAAGACTGGTAAATGAACTTGGAATAGTTTCAGGTTCTTTCTCAAAATATGTTTAGTTTTTATTCTCATACATCAGACTTTTTGATCAGTGTTTACATATTTTCTTATCTCAATATAATTTGTGCTTAACTTGTAACATATTAAACACTGCTTATTATCTGATGTGATTCTATAAACTCTGAAAGTGTTTTGAATGTTCTGTGACTATTCAATCCAATGAAGATTATCTTGTTAGATGCTGACTTAGTAGTCTTTAACAAACTATGTATTCCATGTTTGAACTAGTTATTTATGTAGAAATAAATAACACAAGCAAATTCTGATTTTGATCTTAGTCAAATTTACTTCCTGTATCTTATTACTAAGTCACGAACTAGATTATTGCTTCTTATCTGTCAAATTCTGATGTTAGTAAATCTTAAGGATGAACTACATGCTTGATAAGCCTCACTTATCTGAAGAAAATAAAAGAAAAGAAATAAAAATGAAATCAGGTACTCCTTTGAGATCTAGAGTAAATATGTGAAAGGGAAGATCCAAGTGCATTGCTGGTATTAAGTTATATGCATTAGAAAAGCAAATTAATTTTTCTTGGTGACTTTTCACATTCCCTGATTACTGGAGAAATATTCTGATAACAACATTAATTATGATGGTAGTTGTAACTCATTTACACTGAGAAGCCCTTGTCAAAAGAATTTCGAAAGATGTATAAAATAAGCACAAACAGTTGAGGTGGATTCTTGTATAACTTTATTCTATAGTAGACTTCACAATTCAAGACAGATTTTAAGCATTTTTCTTAGGTATGCCTTATTTCTAAGATATATCAGACTTTAATCTTTATCTGACCATTTGCACATACACACACTATCACTCCAGATAAATGATGAAAATTACTGTGGTGATTAAGTTGTTTCTGATAAACAGTTAAGTATTATTTGCATAAATTCTGAGGACAAGTTCTGATTATGTTCGGATGATTAAACTCTGAAAAACCAGTCAGTATTTGTGTGAAGAAACACAGAAACAGTCACTCACCTTTTTGAGTACAGAAGCCATGTTCTGATGACCGTTAAATTCTGATAATAGTCAAGTTCTGATGCAAATCCTGATGCTTATGTGGCATTATTTATTTACTTGACTTATTTTTTTTGTATTTACTGTAACGACTACATTTCTCAGAGAAAAAAATTAAGTGCAATAGAACAGTAATAATCATTTGATTAATGGGTTGCGTGTTGGTTTTTACATATGAATGTGTGCAATAATTACTGCATATTTCTCGTGCCCACTAATTACTGCCTTGACTATTTATTGCGTGACAGGTGTAACTATGCCGGTTTTACTTCCAAAAAGAGCCGTTGAGTGGAAAGAGTATATATAGTAGAGATAAAAGATTATACAAATCTTTTACCTTCTCTCTTACTTTATCTCTTATTTTTTTTACTCTCTCTCTCTCTCTCTCTCTCTCTCTTTTTCTCTCTATTTTCTGACGGACTTTCTTACAGGCATGTTCAAGAAAAAGTGGATGCTATTGAGCCTGTTCAAGACAAGCAGCAGGCCCAACTGGGTGAGGTATTACAAAATCAAGCTGCTCAACAGACTCAGTTAAATGAGATCCAATCTTCAGTGGAACTCCTTCTTTATCTACTCCTAACAGATGATGCCAAAAAGGGGGAGAAGGTAGTTAAGTCCAAATGCTCAATTAACAAGGCACTGAAGAAAAAGGATGATTCTGAAGATGACCAGGGAAACCCTAGAAAGGGCAAAGGTCAAAGTCAAGGAAAGCAAGTTAGTATAATTCTTATTCAGAAAGTACCTGATAGTAAGATTTCTGATAAATCTACTATTCAGAGGAGTGATAAGGAAGGAAAGAAGACTTCAGCTACAGATCAAACTTTGTTGCTCACAAGTTCTGACAACAAGTTCTGCTAATCAAATCTGATGACAAAGTATGATGTTCTCATTCAAGGTGGAAGTCGACTCGAAGAAATTCATGAAAACCTTAAAGTTCAGGGGAAAGAAGGCAACCTTCTTTTACAAGGATCCTAAGATTCAAGCCTTAGATGAGGAACTTGCAAAGAGACTGTTCCTTAAGGATAATCCAGGAGTGGATTTAGATAAACTTAGAGGAGAAGAAGCAAGATTTAATGTTGAAAAGTCAAAACTATAGCCTAAAGCTTCTAATGCAAAGAAGCCTCCCAAACCTAAGGAGAAAGGTATAGTAATAAGAGAAAGATCTGCCACAGAGATTCCTAAATCAAGGACTAGATTTCAAACTACTACCGATCCCAAAGACAAGGGAAAAGGAAAAATTGGGGAGATAGTCAAGAAACAGAAGATGAAGATTCCTCAAATTCTGATGGATCCTATGTGCAATATGGTTCAAGTCTTTGATGATACTGCTACTGAAGATGAAACAGTTAAAACTCTGAAGAGAAAGAGGATGACAGAAGAATCTAAGACAACCTCTGACATAGCTCAAGTTGTTTAGAGTGAAGAAGTTCAGAACTTAATAAATCCTGATAATATTTCAGAACAGCAAGTTACAGATGAAACTGCAAATCTTGACAAATTCATCAAGACATCAACCTCTGACACTGCACAAGTTGACATAGACAGCTTAACATTAGAAGACAAGAAGAAGCTGCTATGGAACAAGTCTATTCCAGTTCAGCCTAAGATAAATCAGATGTTGAATCAACTTATAGCATTTGGGTTAAAAGCCAAGCAAGCTAGAGACACTTCTGGATTAGGTTCTGACAGAGAGAAATTCCAGACTGGGATAAAAGTTGATATTAGAGATCCATTCATATTGACTGACAAGCCATTTGAAGAGATCACATAGAAGCACCTTGACAAAGTGTTTTCTGCTCAAATAATGATGGATACTCATGATGATTATGAAAAGAAGGAGAAATTGATCTTATTTCTGGTTGATAGCAGAACTTATAGATTATCTAAATCTGATGTGCTAAAGAAGTCTGTCAAAGAGCTTCAACATATTCACTACCTTCTGGAAGTAAAATCTGATGTTACAAGAATATGGTCAGATTATATGTTGAAGGCTATAAGAGATCTTCTCAAAATTTCTGGTGCAAAAGCTTCTTAATACATTCCAAAAATCACTGAAGATGATGGAAGGGAAGTTTCTATGAAGAAGAAGTTTGCCAAGATTGAAGTAATTCTGAAGGGAAAGTGTTTATGCTACAATGAAGGCTCTTCACATTCCAGAGTTATCAGACTTGGAGATGGGTTTGAAAGAACATCAATTCTTGCACTCAGAGCAGCCATTTATCAGATTGGTGATAATAAAGATGAAGAACTGATGCAAGTCAAAGCACAGTTAGTTGAGGTTCTGAGAAATGCTGAGGACAAGCGGGTAACAGACTTTACAAGGAATCACTATAGATTCAGATTGATCCAGTGATATTGGTAAAGCTACTTATACTATAAGTTGTATTTAGCTGTTTAAAATAAAATCTCATTGCACTTGTACTTAAATATTTTTGACATCATCAAATCTGTTAATTGTATATTTTCCATAATTTACAAGTTGGGGGAGATTGTTATATATATTTGTGATGTCATGTCTAATCTGATTTGTTTAGTTTCAGAACTTATTATCAGAACTTAACTGGAAATCAGAACTTACTGAAGACCAGGAAGTTATCAGAACTTAAGCCAGCAGGACTTACATCAGAACTTAAGTGCGGTTACACTTCAGGGATGAAAAGCGGCTGATTTACAGGAGAGGATCTGGATTAAACAAAAGAAGATATGATTGGAGAGTTGTACAACTAAAGGACTACAGTAGATAATCTCTGATTGATGTATTTTAGGAAACAGAACATATCATATCAATTAGGATATATCTTGTAACTGTGTAGTATATAAACATAGATTAGGATTTACACTATAGGTGTTATCATTCACGAGAATATTATTCATTGTAACCCTAGAAGCTCTTGGTGATATTATACATCACTGAGAGAGTAGATTAACCTACTGTAATAGAGTTTGATATATTGAATAAACTTGATTTATGTTACATACTTGTGTTCATAATCGAATTGATTGTAGATACTATATTCAACCCCCTTCTATAGTATCATTGAGGCCTAACAACCAACACATGACAAATGGTGAGATCATCTTCCACTAACTCCTTTGTTTATTATTAACCTATAAAAATATCAAGACAACTCATCATCATCCACCACATTATTCCACCAACACAAGAAAGCAAAAGCATTTCCTCCCCATTTCCATTGCTCTCGTCCATAACAGAACTAGCACATTAAAACTATTGTATCTCCTTCATTTCTCACTCAAATATTGTGTTATATAGCTCTTTAAAAAGGTCTTGAGATTATCTACAACTCTTGTTCACAAGCCTTGTCCAGATAAGGATTGTAAGACCCTCATTTTTCCAGTTCCTTCAATCGGACCAATAGTAACTCCAAGAAACTAACTTTTGTTTCATGTATCTATGGATGAGCCAAGCTAGTTTAAGGCTATACAAGGGTAGTACAAGGCTTTGTGGTGGATAAAACACTCCAAAGAATGTATTGACTCCAAGAATCTTGATATTGAGTTCGAGTTTTGATGATGATTTAGTGATTATGTGTTAGCATAAGTTAAGACCTTAGTATAATGGATGATTGGTGTTGATTTGGATTTGTTTAGTAGAATGTGTTTGGATGAGTGTTGTGAAAGTTGATTGTTATGAGCTTGATTTAATTTTTAATTGTTAGTGTATGGATTTTGATTGTTGATTGGGTTGATTTTCGACATGGATTGATTTTGGAAATCGAATAGTTATAGCCGTTGTAATGCCGAATTTTTGTTAGCCACTAAAACTGCCGAGTTCATGAAATGAGGCCTATCTATTTGTGACCATCTAACTGTGTATATGTGTATAGGTTGTCATGTAGTTTACGTGAGCAGAAGAACCGCGTAAAATGCATTTACGGTTTAAAAGTTATGTCTATTTTAGTGAACATTATTTCGCGAAACCAAACTTTGCTTAAGTGCAGTTTTGAGACTATCATTTCACCCCTTAGAAGGACTGAGAAAATCCTGAAATTTTAGTATGACATGCTAGGGTCAGTTAGGAAAGTCCTCGTGAAAGTTTTGGATTAAAAGGATTATTTTTCGATTTTATAAAAAGATGAAGTAAGCAACATCCATGGAAAACAGTAAGCAAAATGACGGGAAGCGTGAATGAATAAAATTGAGTTAGAACTTGGATTTCGCTAAGTCATAGGATGCAATCTGAGTATAAATAACATGTTAATGTGTCCTTTAAGATATGTGTAGCATCGACTAGTGGAAATGGCAATTGTGTATAGCAGTTATGCATTGGATTGTATGTGATGTTTAAGTGGTATAGGTTAGCACTAGTTGCTAACCCTACTTTGTTTTCAGCGTTATAGCACCTCGACATAACCCAGGACCCTCGCAGTCACATGGGATTTTGCAGTCCCATTTATATTCGCATTGTTAAGGCAAGATTTATATCCTTAACTATTGACTTCTCTACCTTATGATATTGTTCATCATAAAGTGTTCATATGTATATATATGCATAGACTAAATATGAATGGAGGATTTTGTTGAGGTATGCATGGCTACATAAGTACAGTATGTTTAAGGACTTGTGAATCCCTAGAATAGGGAAGAACTATTAAGAGAAGTAGACTCAAATAAATGAAGAAGTATTTTCAGATTATTTCTGTATTCATTACGTCGACCGGAAGCCGACCTTTCTTCTGACAGTATTCATCATAGATCGAAGATTGTTCCTTCGAATATTATATGACTGTATATTATTTCTTTCTTTGAGGATCAGATATTGGGGTATTTAATATTATTAAATTCTAGATTGAAGATAGTAAATGATATTATCACAACCCAATCTCAGAAAGATGGTGTATTCGTAATTTCATTATTTATTCATTTATGAAGACATCTTGGGATTAACTATTTAATTAAATTTATTTTATTTAGTTAATTATCTTCAAATATTGACTAAGGGATTTCCTTTAAATTGAGATTCAAAGAAAGGTTGTATTCTAAAAAGTATTATTTTGAATCAATATATAAGAGATTATTAATTAATCTAGCAATTGTTAAGGCTTCCTGGTCAGTTAGTGAATGTTCGTTGGTTAATAAAATTTCCTAATGGATAACTAATAATGAGATGATGGTTGAGGTGAATAACCATAACAATGAGAATAAAGTGATAAGAATGACATGAATAACAATAATAATAATAATAATAAATAGTTTTGATAACTCAGGGGACTCGGTTAATGCAGGGATCATTTTATATGATGCTCTAGCAGATGCGACCGGAAGGGGTCAGCATACTCTCGAAATGAGATTGCGACCGACATAAACGTCGGTACCGCGGATTGAGAATACCGGTAGTACGGTAATTCTGCGTTAGAGGCCAGGGTGCCGGTCCAGCCATTTTATTTCTGGCCCATGTGTTGCCAAAGGATGATTTGGTCATGTTCGAAAAGTGTTCTTGCCCTGGTCAAGTTCGAAAAGTGTTCTTGCCCATCTACTAGTAGTAAAATGGTCCCTAGGAAGGACATGATTGAAATGACTGATCATCATTTAATCATATCCAGTTGTTTGAAAGTCCCAGTCCCTCAGAAAAGAAATTATTAAAATGTTTATAAATTGAATTGTCACATATAAATTTTGACAATAAAGAGAATAACTAGATTGTGTTAATCTAACAACATAATGGGTTATTAAGATTGTTTGGTTATGGAACATCTTGTACCGATGTTGATTATTAAAAGAGGGATTGTGTAATTGTTGTGATTAATTTATATTACAGCTGAAGTGAAGGGAAATGATTTTTCATAAATTGGTTGAGGAATGAAAAGTATATTCTTTAATAACTTGAACTATTAGAGAATTATAAAGGTTGAGGTTTATAAAAGATTTTGATATTGAGGAATGACCTAAAGGGTATAAAGGTTTGATTATTTTCCCTATTACTCCTATCGAGGTATATTCCTTTTTTATATATAAATGCATAGTTATTGGGAGAACTTGCTGGGCATTATTTGCTCATTCTTGTTGTTTATTCTTCCAACTCCACGGATAGCAATATGGACGTTCCATCGAAAAAGAGAAAGGAAGTTGATGATATCTATTAGTCCATACGACTGGCTTGAAGTGAAGGATTAAGCTGGTAGGAGACTAGTTATCCTAGCATGATTTGTTTAAGTTGAATTATGGGAATCGTTATAGCCCTTGAGTTAGGACTATATTGGAATTCTGATTACACTTCAACTAGAAGTAGTAATCAGTAGAATGTTTTGTAGAGATATTTGGAAGAATGTAATGATTGTTGAATCAACATATTATTATGGTTCGGTATTGTATCAGTGCGTTCTCTGAGACTCTAACATGTGTGTGTGTGTGTAAAAGAAAGGGGTCACAATATGCAGTCGTAGTTTTGATTAAATATTAAGTGATATTAAGGATAATGGAACTCGTGACAACCCAGATTCCTGACCCCGGATTTGGGGGTGTTACAAGTTTGTTCAGGATCAAATGAAATTAAAATTTTAGGAGCTAAAACAGGGAAATATGTTAGTAGTGGACTATGAAAGTAAGTTTGAGGAATTGTCAAGGTTTGTACCATCATATATGAATACTGATAGGAAGAAAGCTAATAGGTTTCAGCTGGGACTTATTCCATGGATCAGAGGGAAGGTATCCATATTTGAATTGGACACGTATATAGGAGTTGTACAGAAGGCCATGATTGCAGAGACGGAGAGTGAAATGTCATAGAAGGAGAAGGAGAGTAAGAAAAGAAAGTTTGAAGGAAATGAAGGACAGTCACAAGCAGGGAAGTTTCCAAATTTTAACCAGAAGAAAGGCAAATTTCAGCCAGGGAGAAATTTTAATTTTAGGAAGCAAAATGCAGGTGATGGAGGACAAGGAAACCGTCCAGCCACTGGGAACCAGCCAAATCAGCAGAGGCTAACTTTACCAGATTTCCAGGTATACGAAAAAAAACATGGAGGAGTTTTGAACAAGTTTAATGTCGTTGGTTATAAGTGTAATCAGAAAGGGCACTATTAAAGGGAGTGCCGTAATCAGCCAACGAGAGAGCCAGTAAATAAGGACCGGCCTATCCGGAATCCAGCAGTCAAGGTTCCAGCAATTGGATTTACATGTTTTAAGTGCGGAAAGCCAGGACACATAGCAAGGGATTGCAAGACATCAGCCCCAGTTAGTAATGCATTGAGAATCATGGGGTCCACTCAGTAGTGAATGAGCCTCCAAAAGCTTGAGTTTTTGACATGTCTGTGAAGGATGCTATCCAGGACACTGATGTTGTGGCAGGTATGCTTATTGTGAATTCTTTATGTGCCAAAGTGTTAGTAGATTTGGGAGCAACTTGATCGTTTATTTCCAAAGATTTTGTTAATAAGTTAGATTTTCTAGTTGAATGGTTAAATGAAATAATGATTGTGGAATTAGCAAATCAAGAACGTGTATCTGTTAATCAAGTATGTGTGAATTGTGAGATTGAGATTTCTGTCAATAAGTTTTGTATGGATTTAATACCATTTAAGTTAGGAGAGTTTGACGTTATTCTAGGAATGGACTGGCTATCTAAGCATGATGCTCAGATAGAATGTCATAATAAGAAGGTAATTTTAAAGACGCCAGACGAGAAAATAGTGACATTTAAAGGTCAGAGGTAAGCAAAGAAGTTCTTAATGATGATTCAAGCTAAGAATTTACTACGACAAGGATACGAGCATTTTATTGCTTATGTGATCGATAGAAATCAGAAGCCAGCAAAACTTGAAGATATTCCGGTAGTCAATGAGTTTCCAGACGAGTTACCGGGACTTCCTCCAGATAGAAAAATTAAGTTTGGAATCGACTTAGCACCTGGAACGGAACCAGTATCCAAGGCCCCGTACAGAATGGAGCCCGTTGAAATGAAGGAGTTAGCAAAGCAGTTGCAAGAGTTGTTAGAGAAAGGAGTGATTAGACCCAGTGTGTCCCCATGGGGTGCACCGGTATTGTTCGTTAAGAAGAAGGATGGAAGCATGAGATTATGCATCGACTATCGGGAGCTCAATAAGCTTACAATCAAGACTAAGTATCCATTACCTCGAATCGATAATCTATTTGACCAGTTGAAGGGAGCCAATTATTTTTCTAAGATTGATTTGAGATCCAGATATTACCAATCAAAGATTAAACCAGAAGATATATCGAAGACAACTTTCAGAACAAGGAACGGTCATTATGAATTCTTAGTGATGTTTTTTGGGTTAACTAATGCCCCAGCAGCGTATATGGACTTGATGAACAGAATTTTCAAGGAATATTTGAACAAGTTTGTCATTATGTTTATAGATGATATTTTAATTTACTCGAAGTCAGTAAAAGACCACGCAGAGCATTTAAGGATATCTTTGGAAAATTTGAGGAAGGAAAAGGTGTATGCTAAATTTTCGAAGTGTGAGTTTTGGCTACATGAAGTTCAATTCTTAGGGCACATAGTCAATAATGAAGGGATCAAAGTGGACCCGGCAAAAATTGAAGCTATTACAAATTAGGAAAGGCAAAAAACACCAACAAAAGTGAGAACTTTCTTGGGATTAGTGGGATATTATCGATGATTTGTTCAAGATTTCTTGAAGATTGCGATGCCTTTGATGAAGCTTACCAGGAAAAATGAGAAGTTCATATGGAACAAGAAGTGTGAAGAAAGTTTTCAAGAATTGAAGAAGAGATTAATCACGGCACCTGTTTTGTCACTTCTAGATGATCAAGGAAATTTTTTAATCTATAGTGATGCTTCTCATAAGAAATTAGGTTGTGTTTTGATGCAGCACGACAAGGTTATTGCATATGCATCGAGACAACTGAAACCTCATAAGTAGAATTATCCCACCCATGACTTGGAGCTAGTGGCCATAGACTTCGCTTTGAAGATTTGGAGACATTATCTATCTAGAGAAAGATGTGAGATTTATACGGATCATAAAAGTTTGAAATACATATTCACGCAACTCAACATGAGACAGAGAAGGTGGTTGGAGTTGATCAACGACTACGACTGTACTATTAACTATCACCCATGTAAAGCAAATATTGTGGCAGATGCGTTAAGCCGAAAGAAGAAATTGAACGTGTTAACAATACCAGAAGAATTATACAAGAAATTTCAGAAATTAGAGTTAGAGATCAGAGTTTGCAAGCCCAATGAAGCAAAGATGTATAGTATGAGTTTTCAGCCAGAGTTGTTAAAGAAGATAAAGAAGTGTCAAGAGGAAGTAATGGATCAGGACATCAATCATTTGGTAGGAGAGGAGTTGTGTACTCAAAAGGATGATCAAGGTATTCTCAGATTTTCTTCCAGAATTTGGATTCCACCAATGACAGAGTTGAAGAATGAAATTTTTTACAGGAAGCTCACAATTCAAGCTATTCAATCCACACAAGGAGTACCAAGACGTACATAGATTTAAAGGAAAATTATTGGTGGCCAGATATGAAGAGAGAAATTACAGAATGGGTCAATAAATGTTATACATATCACAGGGTTAAGGCAAAGCACCAGAGACCAAGTGGACTATTGCAACCATTAGAGATTCTAGAATGGAAGTGGGAGCATATTGCCATGAATTTTATAGTTGGATTACCAAGTACGAAAGTGAACCACGATGCCATTTGGGTTATAGTGCACAGACTTACTAAATCAGCTTATTTTCTGCCTATTAATGAGAGGTTTTCATTGGATAAGTTGGTTCACATATATCTAAAAGAGATAGTAGTTCGCCATGGAGTTCTTGTGTCTATCGTATCCGATCGAGATCCAAGATTTAATTCGAGATTTTGGAGAATTTTTCAAGAATCTTTGGGAACCAGATTAAATATGAGTACAACTTACCATCCACAGGCCGATGGCCAAAGCGAGAGAACGATTCAGACAATTGAGCACATGTTGCGTATTTGTCCTATTTATTTTAAAGGAATTTGCTTACAACAACATTTACCATGCCAGCATTGGGAAGCCACCCTACGAAGCTCTTTATGGACGTAAATATCAATCACCGGTATATTGGGATGAAGTAGGAGAACGCAAGATACTTGGACCTGAATTGGTGCAACAAACAAAAGAAGTTGTTGAAGTTATTCGGAAAAGGTTAATTGCCGCCCAAGACCGTCACAGAAAATATGCAGATCAATCAAGGAAGGATATGGAATTGGAAGATGGAGATTTAGTATTATTTAAAGTGTCACCATGGAAGGGATTGACTAGATTTGGAAAGAAAGGAAAGTTGAGTCCTAGATACGTCTGACCTTTTGAGATTTTGAAACGTGTCGGAAAGGTAGCCTACGAACTGGCATTACCCCCGCATATGGAGCACATTTATAATGTCTTTCATGTATCGATGCTTAAGAAGTATAATCCAGGTTCCAGGCATGTAATTGAGTATGAGCCGATAGAACTTCAGGCAGATTTGTCTTATATAGAGAGTCTGATAGAGATTCTAGAAGAAATAATGAAGGTGTTAAGAAATAAAGTTATAAAGTTAGTAAAAGTGTTATCGAGAAACCTAAGAATTTAAGAATCAACTTGGGAGCTAGAAAGTGATATGCGAGAAAAGTACCCTCATTCGTTTTTTTATGAGATTCTGAGGACATAATCCTTTTAAGGGGGAAGGATGTAATATCCGGGATATATCGTGTAATTATTTTTATCAATAAATAACTATATTGTGATTATTTTCTAAATTTTGGTGAATTACCTGTTAAGTGGTATCTGTATTTTGATGTTTAAATATGATAAAAAATGAGTATTTTAATTTTTATATGTCCAAAATAAAGTGTAGATAATTGTGGTATTTTTCTATTAATTTTTATGTTGTGATATGATTTTATAAATGATTTATGGATTTAATAAATTATTTTTTCGAGTATTTATAAACTATTTTGTATAAGCGGGAACCAACCGACATTAACTATTTTTACGTTTTCACAACCCGAAAAGTCTCGGGAAAACTCTTTCCTAACCTAATTGCAATATTTCGAGCATTTTCCATGTTTTGACTTTTTCAATCCGGAGTAAGGTTTTCCCTGTACAGGGCCCGACGCAAAATTTTCGATACAATATTCCTTTCGGTAAATCAATAAAACCCGTACTTTCGAGAAACGGGATATTTTGATTAAACTATTATATTATCTTTTGTAATTCGTGTAACCAAAGCGCTAAGACCAAGTCTGTATTTATAAAATGTGTAGTTTTAGATAATTATCCTAAATTAGGTACCGATATGGATCTGTTTTATCAAATAAAGGTTATATTTAATATACGATATGATCCAACGGGGTACCAATATTCCATAAATATAAATAGCTTTTACCGTATTTTATTTTGTATAGAAAATCATTTGCATTCAGTTAATTATATAATTTCCAGAGAAAATACTTAATATTCATAGTGTTCTTGAGAATCAAACTATAATTTGAAGGCGTTATCGATATCAGATTTTGGAGTTCTAGTAGTCAAAACAAAGCTATTGAAACCTGCTATCAGATTCTACTATCCATACTACTGCAGAATCAAAAAGTAATTTTTTAATTTTATTTAAATTTGAATTATTTTGGATTAAATTATGAATTTTTGATTTTGATGTTTTTTATGTAATTTGATGCTTGCATGTTATAGATAATTTGAATCTGGTCATTTTGGTATGTTATATTAGTCATTTGGAGTTCAATAACATGCTCAAATCTGTGTTTTAATTTCGAATTATGAAATTAGGGTTTATAGGTAGTTTGAATGTTCTTAATTGAAATTTGGGGGTTTCTTCCCCATGGGTTATTGATGAATTTGGTTGATACCATCATGTTTAGAATGATTCCAGGAGTCGATTTATGTATTTGAAATTATGTGAGGATTCCTGGATTGACCAAATCGAAGAAAACAAAACTCGCCGGCGACAACGAGTTTCTTGTTCATTTTCCGGCCAAATCTGTAATTGGTTTTGTGTTTTGATTGCATGTACAAATTCCTGGTAGCCAGTATATCAATTTTGGAGAGTTTGGTGGCCTGAGGTGGCCGGAATCGTGTTCTCCGGCGACCTCCGGCGAAAACGACGGCGACCACTGCAAAATTGTAATTTGGTCCCCGAAGTTTTGAAAAAGATATAGTAGGGTCCCTGTCATTTCTAAAATTTACAAAAATAGGAATCCTGTTTTGAAAATTTATAAAAATTATATTTTCTATTTATTTTAATTTCATAAATTCGTTTTAATTATTAAAAATTTCAAAAACCATTATTTTAATTCCAAAAATTATTTTTAATTCAAAAATATATCTGAATTATTTAATTAATTAATTTTAGTTGATAATTAATTACTTAATTGGTCAATTAATTCGAATATTAATTGATTAATTGATTTAATTAATTATTAATTAATTTTAATTGATTATTGAATTAGATTTAATTATTTATTTTGATTTAAAAATTCTGAAAAATAGTTTCGAACTTTAAAATATTATTTTAAATTATTTTCAAGGCTCGATATTTATTATAAAATGATTTTAAAGCCATATTCGGGTAATCAAACCCTGTTAATTGGTTATAAATGATTCAACGACCCATTTTAATTCCGAAAAATGTTTAAAAATCCGTATTAAATATCTAAAAAATCATTTTAACTTCGAATCTTCTTTGAAAAAGTATTTTTATCGAATATCTTACATGTTATGTGCTATATGTGATCTGATTGATGTACGATATGCATATATGTGTATTGTTTGATTGTTTTAATCGTAACTTTCAATCCGTAAATCAGATTTGGGTGAAACGAAGGGTAGATAGAAGTTTATAACAAATATAATAAAGTGAGAAAGAGTATTGATAGATACTTGTGATGTCTGAGAAGAAGAAGCGAGTCATAGGAAAGGAAAGCAGATAGTTAGTGAGTAAGAGTCAATAAACGAAAGCAAGAGAAGCGTTAGCGAATTGAGATAAGGCAATTACTTTCGAAACTTTCTCGAGATATTTAGCAAGTGATTTCTAAACTATCTTGATACGTGTTTGCAATAATTCTGTTTTATATTACAAGTGCTTTGAAGTATTTAACCCTAAACCCTGATTCCAATTATTGATCTTAAGTCGTAAGCCTTATTCTTTGTAAACCATTGCTTGTTAAATACCCCAATACGAACCACAGATATACGATACTACTCCAAAAATACATACAAACTAAGTACCGATCACTGAACCGGAATTGTTTGACATACAAACCTCCATACATTATACATCAAAATATTAATCCTTATAACCACGAGACCTTAATTCTTCGGTTGTCTGATTCTGTTACCGACTGAAAGCCAATCATTGTATCTATCTTGTTATATCCTATTGGTGATTGCAAACCACCTTATGCTTGAAGACCAGTGTTGTTTATGATTTTGTTTACTGATTTACATTATTTATTATGTTATTGTTATAGAATTGGATTGTTTTATAAAATGTGGACCAGATTCGTGGTCACACCAGATTGGTGGTCATGTCAGGCCAATGTGTTCCTTAGATCCAGTAATTAGAGCAGAGCTGTGTGCCTTGCTCAGGGTTAGTGCGTGACTGATCAGCAGCCTAACCTTGGTTTTAAAAAAAATTGAATATCCAATTCTAATCATTGCTTATAAAGAAACTTGATACCCTAAAATCATTCCATTCGATCATTATTTAACCTCAGTATTGTCACTCTGACTTGATGAGCTAGTTAGCTCATTTGTACGATTCGATTTATGTTCTTTTCATGTTAAGAAGGAGCATGTTGCTAGCGAGGATCCCCAATCAAGTGTGCAAGCTAGGATTCCAGGTTGAGCGAAATAAGCTAGCTGAAGACTTTTGTAATAATTTAAGTTTGAAAGTTTGTAAGAACGTTTAATATTCAGTTGTAAGTTTAAATAGTTGGGATTTGGAACATTTGTAATATAAGTGAGTTGTGGCTTGTGTGCATACTTTAACCTGTTGCGATTCATGGATGAAGGTAACTAGGGTCACTGCATATTATTATTATTATTATTATTATTATTATTATTATTATTATTATTATTATTATTATTATTATTATTATCATAAGCAGGTATATATATGGTGTGTGTGTGTGTGCGCGTGTTGTGGACTTCAAACTTCTGACCCAAGTTTGGAGGGTGCCACAGTTGTGCTCAAGTGCTTTGGTTAGAAAATAACTAATGGATTATGGCACAGTGTTATAAAATATTCCTATCATGTGTGAATACTAGTGCAATATCTATTATTGCTAATCCAGTTAATCATTCTAGAACTAAGCACATTGATGCAAGGTACCATTTTATTAGAGAACATGCTGCAAATGGTATTGTTGAGCTTATTTTTGTTCCAACAAAAAAAATAGTTAGCTGACATTTTCACTAAACCTTTGGATGAAGCAACTTTCACTAGACTTGTAAGTGAAATTGGCATGTTAAATTCGTCGTCCTAAAGGTAAGAACTCAGCTAACTAGTTGCAGTAGATTAATTCCCGATAAATCAAAATAATTTGATTTCATTAGAAATTAACAGAATTATGATCTATAAATATTTTAGAAATTGTTAGGAATATGTTGTGAACTTGATGATAAGTCATTTAAAACACCTTAGTAGATTTAACTTAGTGAATTTTGTAGCACTCGACGGATGATCAAATATAGTCTCGACGGATGATTCAATATAGTCCCGACGGATGATGATTTGATATCCATCGAGTGAGTAGCTTATGTAATAATAAGTATTGTAGCACATTTCTGCAAACAACTTTGTGTAGATTCTGTAGTAGCATATGAGTCATGTTGACTACTAGTAGATATGCAGAATAGGTTGATTAATTGTAAATATAAGATATCTTGTAATTCTGCATAAGTGAAATGGAGTCAAGTGTCAAATAGCTTCCCGGTGGATGATCAACAAAGCTACCCGATGGATGATCAACAAGCTACCCGACGGATAACAAGAATGTACCCGGCGGATGATCAATTCAAATATCTGTTGACAGTGACAACGCAGTCACATACGTTGGGTGTTTGCAAAAGGAATGTGGCAGTCTGTTTAGCAGGAAATTGAGAACAAAGAAGAATTACCATTTCCATGCTATTATGAAGATATTCAAAGATGCTGGAATAGAGTAATGAAGTAGCATGGAGTTAGACTTAATAGGTTTTGTTTTATTATCTTATGTTTTTACCATGTAAACTTGGTGATATATAAACCAAGTGTAGCTAGTAGAACAAACAACTAAGCAAACACATTTAGAAGAGAAATAGAAAAAACAGTACTTGTCAAGAATTTCTCTGTAGTTTGTTTGTTCACTTGTAAAGCAGTTGTGAGCCAATTTGAGCTTCACAGAGTTCTCAAATCGATATATATATATATATATATATATATATATATATATCTGGTGGATACTTTCAAATCCACCAGAAAGTTTTAAAGGCTTGTGTTTTTATTACTTTTTGTTTGATTTACTTAATTCCTTATTCCGCACTTTGCAAATCAAAACACTTATATATATATATATTAAGTTAGAACATTTTTATAAATCTCGATAAGAAGCCAGAATTACATTCAACCCCCCTTCTGTAATTCTTGTTTTATTGTTAAGGAATAACAATTGGTATCAGAGCAAGCTCTTGAATTATAAAGAGTGTAAAGATCACAACAACCAGCAAGATGAACAAGAAGGATGTTGGAGTTAAAATTCCTTTTTTGGATAAAGATAATTATCACAACTGGAAGGTAAAAATGCATCTACATCTTATTTCGCAAGATGAGGCCTATGTGGATTGCATAGAGAGAGGTCCTCATGTACCAATGAGAGCTGCAACAGGCAATGAACCATCTGTTCCCAAGCCTAGGCATAAATGGTCAGATCCTGATATTGAGCAAGTCAGGAAAGACAAGTAGGCCATGAATATATTGTTCAATGGAGTTGATGGTGATATGTTTGATAACATCATTAACTGCAAAACAACCAAGGAGGTTTGGGAAACTATCCAGATTATTTGTGATGGTACTGAGCAAGTAAGGGAGAATAAGATGCAGCTACTAATTCAGCAATATTAGTACTTCTATTGTGAAGATAGTGAGTCTCTCACTGATATCTTTAGTAGGTTTCAAAAACTACTAAATGCTCTGAAGTTGCATGGAAGAGTCTATTTGACAAAAGACTCTAACCTCAAGTTCCTTAGATCTCTTCCAAAGGAGTGGAAACCAATGATAGTCTCATTGAGAAATTCTCAGGATTATAAGGAGTTTACCTTGGAGAGATTGTGTGGCATCCTGAAGACTTATGAGCTTGAAATAGAGCAAGATGAGAGGATGGAGAAAGGAAGGAAGAAAGGAGGGTCCATAGCACTGGTTGCTGAGTTAGAGAAAGAAAAAGAGATGGAGGTAGAAGTTGTTGAGTCTACTTCAAAGGTCTGTGAAAACAAGGGAAAAAGGCTGGTAGCTGAAAATGAAGATTATTTGAGCCAAGATGACATGGATGATATAGATGAGCATTTAGCATTCCTTTCCAGTAGATTTGCCAAGCTCAAATTCAAAAAGAACTTTGGAGCAGTCAAGCCAAGTAGAAACATGGTGGATAAATCCAAATTCAAATGTTTCAAATATGGCTTGGCAGGGCATTTTGCCAGTAAAGTCATATTCCAACAAAAAGAAGTTTGAGCCTATTGATTACAAATAGAAATATTTTGAGTTGCTCAAGCAAAAGGAAAGGGCTTTCATTACACAGGAAAATGACTGGGCAGCTGATGGATTGGATGAAGATGAGGATGTAAGCTATATCAATCTAGCCCTGATGGCAAATTCTGATGAAACAGAAACAAGTTCTTCAAGTAATCAGGTAATCACCACTAACCTAGCTCATTAATCTAAAGCTGAGTGTAATGATGCAATCAATGACATGTCTACAGAATTATATCACTTGCGTGTTACACTTAAGTCCCATTAAGGAAAATGCTAAAATTAAAGAAAACAATTTGTTTTTAAGTGAAAGGAATAATGTGCTAAAGTCTCATTTTATTGAATTTGAAAAATTGAGAATTGAGTGCCATACCTTGCTGAAGGCGATTCACGAGAGTAAGATCGCTAAGGATGAATTAACTGAGTCTTTGAAGAAAGAAGAGATTTTAAAGAAGCAGCTTAAACGAGAACATGAAGTGATTAAAGCGTAGAAATCATCCATAGATGTTCATGCTCAAATCACTAAAGTTCATGGTATTGAGTCCTTTTGTGATGCAGCCTGGAAAAAGAGTAAGGAGAAGCTGGAATCCAATTTGGTTGAAGGATTGCTAACAGATGTGGACTCGACGGATGATGAGAATCATCCATCGGATAATCAAAAGGATTATCCGTTGAGGGACAAAGAGCCACATCCGTCGCCTGTGAGCAGACCTGTGAGCAAAGCCAAGCTTTCCAAGTTAAATAAAAAATATGGATCAGTTTCCAAAAACTTTGTTTCAGGAGAATCAAGTCAAGTGAAGAAGGAAAAGAAAGTGAATGTTGGTCATCTGTCCATCAAGCAATTGAATGACAGATTAGAAGAGATTGAGGTTAAAATAGAAACTAAAAAGAAAAACAATAGAATTAGGAAAGTAGGAATTAACAAACATAACATGTAATAACCCCAATTTTTGGAATTTTTGAAACACGGATGAATAGTAACTATTGCTGATGATGCTGATTAAGGAAAATTATCAGACCACGCTATATAGGAGTACTGTTATGGAAATTCTAAGATCGTATTAGTATTCCATAAAGTAAATAAGTGTATGTAAAGATCGTCAGAATCCAAATTCGAACACTTTGATTTTTCCCGAAAATCCACCAGATACCGAAAGAATTGAGTATAAGGTAACATGATTAAAAGGATTTAATTCAAGGATTATAAGAGAGGATCATAAAAGGAATATAAAATATTGAGAAAGGTTTAGGGGAACCCAAGTAAAAAGATCCCGGGTATGATCCCTCAAACAATAAACGAGAACGAAAGTTAAGCGAACCGTATAACAGATCAGTGGTCATTAGCCAAGTAATTAGGGGTTAATCAAAGAGGTTAATGGATGATGATGTCATCACACCAACAAGAGGAAGACAAGTGTAACAAGATGACATAAGTAGATGACATAAGCATGACCAAAAAGGGAAGGAAGTGTTGGTTGATTATAAACCACACAAAATTTACCATGGTTTAAAGGTTAATTAATCAAAACAAAAACAAAACAACCAATCCAAGGCAAAACAAATCACAAAACACAAATTAGAAGTTGACTTTTGCTTTCCAAGAACAAAAGCTCTCGGCCAAAACCAGAGCAGAAACTTCAAACTATCATATCTCCTTCAATACTCACTCAAATAGTATTTTCTATAGCTCTTTGGAAAGGTATTGAGATGGTCTACAACTCTTGTTCAGAAGTCTCGTATAAATAAGCAAGGTAAGACTCTCGTTTCGATAGTTCTTTCAATCTGACTTTTAGTAACTTCAAAACCTAACTTTGTGTTCTTGATTTCTTTGGAAAGATCAAGCTTTTAGGAGGTTAGATTAAGGCTCCCTAAGGCTTCCTAGCAACTTAACACCTACCAATGAAGGTATCAACTTCAAACCCTAGCTTTGATTTTATGATTCCATTAAGTTTTATTGAAGCATTATTAGTATTAAGGCTTGATCTTTGATTATAAGTAGTTTTGGTGGATTTGTATTGGTTTTGAATATTGGGTCTTTGATTGGTTGGATAAATTGGTAAAATTTGGAGTTGGGGACTGAGTTTGTAGTATTATGGTTGAATATTGTTGTATTGGTGGTTGTGAGTGAATTGATTATAATTTAGAGTGTTAATGAAATTGGAAATCCCGTAAACATAAACGTCATAATGCCCGATTTTCCTTAACTGTTCTGTTCTTAACATCAGGACCCGTGAACTCATTGTTAGGTTTTTACCATTGCCATGATTAGATAGTTCATGTTACGAGCTTCATTTTGATATGTAGTTCGCTTGAATCCGATGTACGGTTTAGGAGAAACGACCGTTTTAAGTAACGGCGTTTCGCGACCGAACCATTACCCCTCGCCTTACTTTGAAACCTTGGTTAAGGTCCTTAAATGACTAATTGGAGTATGAATCAATTATGTAAAGTGGATTAGGCAGTTAATAGGGTACTCGCAAAAGAATCGCCCTAAAATTCTTAATGGTTAATTTATTAAAAATGGTGGAGCCAAGGGTACTCGAACGACTTATGTGATTCGTTAAGCGTAGAAGTGACCATAAATGAACGTTAAGGTTCAATTGGTTAAAGTCTAGTTTCTTAAGCGACCGGGGTTTAATTCTGACTTATGTTGTTGTTCATAAGTTATCGGACCCACTCTAATCTTAAGTCTATCCGGGAACACTCAGGCAAGTTTTCTACCCGTTATACTGTTGTTGTGATGTATATATGTATATGCATTATTTTGTGATAAGTGCATGATTATTATTAGCAAAGTCTTGCAATATATTGGAGCATGTGATATGATATTTATATGCATGTCTGTTTTGTAATCTTGATATCTAATTGTTGATTCAAAAGCTTATAAGTTGCATAATACCTATGCTAGAGATAAGCAGTAGTTGCGTATACCCTTAGTATAGGGGACCCAAAGGTGAACATTTTCTAAACCAAGAGTCGATGTTCCCGAGTATATTATATATATATTTATATATATATATATAGATATAGTTTTCAAAACTATTAATCGAATAAGGTTTATTCGATAACTTTATTTTAAATAATGAATATTAGTTGAATATTTATTCGAGGACTTATGACTCTGTTTATTTTATTGAATGAATATTATTAGTTGAATATTCATTCGAGGACTTATGACTCCGTTTATTTTATTTAATTAATATTAGTTGAATATTCATTCGAGGACTTATGACTCTGTTTATTTTATTTAATGAATATTATTAGTTGAATATTCATTCGAGGACTTATGACTCCGTTTATTTTATTTAATGAATATTATTTTGAATATTCATTCGTGGACTTATGACTCCGCTTATTTATTAAATAATATTCTTTATTTTATTAAAGAATAATATTTCGATAATCAAACTTATTTTCGATTATTCAAATAAAGATCGTACTTTCGTATAAGTATATCTTTGGTTATTTATTATTCATTTCAAGTATGAGTTTTAAAACTTTTACTTCAATTATTTTTATAAGGATTATCCTTATGGGAATATTATTTAAATAATAATATTCAGATATTCTCCAACATATCAGGACTGATTTATTTTATTAAATCAGCATTACTCCAAACATTCTCAAAAATGTTTTCGAGTCTTCAAAATGATTTTAAAAGTTAAAGCGGATCCCAAAACTCGTTTTCAAATTTAAGATCTTCCTTTCGAAGGGGACTTGAATACTAGCTCAAAAATTCGAGGGATCCGGCTATGTGGTGTATTTTATATTCGCAACATGGTTGCTGTTTTGAGAAAACAATTTGATTACTTGCCCAATGTTCGGGAAGTAAGTCCATCTAATTGAGTCGGCATAAGCGACAGGCCGGGGTACGGTCTATGAAGGTGTAAGAGGCTGGGTGACAGTCCATCCACGCGTGAGTGGCCGGGTAACGGTCTAGCGCGAGGTCCTAATGCGGCCAGGGTGATGACCGGCGAGGAATTCATCAATCTACAGTAGAAAAGATTACTTATTGGTATCTTTGCCTGATCAGCAAGATATCGGGTTTATGCCAAATTCTTTTCTTTCCAAATTCATTGGATATTACAACTATGTTCATACTTTACATGACAGAGGTTTTCAGGAAATGTATGAGAGATATATATGGATATATATATATATATCGGGACTTAATGAAGTATCTCGTAACTTCATTTCTTTTGAATGATATTTCAAAGATTGAATCTATTCAAATCTTACCTTGTAGTCTCATCTATGTAATGAACTTTTGAAACTGATTATAACTTGAACGGTGGTAGTTCAAGTAGTATTTGGAAAAGATATAAGTATATTGGAGTATCTTGCAACTTCATCTTTTCAACTTGTATCTAGTTAATGATTATCTTATGCATGACAAAGATTTTCAGAAAAACGTTGAGACAAGGTTAGATATATGAGATCACCTTGCAACAATATTTTTATACAAGTTATAAACTGGAACTCCATGTATATTATGCATGGAAGAGGATTCTAAGATTTTGAAAAGTATATATACTTATATACTGAATATTTTGCGACTTGGTCGCGTTAAGATATCAAACTTGGTTCATTTCTTCTTGACCAAGACTTTCATGAGTACTATGAGAATGCTCATATATTGTTAATTATTATACATATTATTTCGGTGGGCGTGTTGCTCACCCTTGCTTTCTTCTTTCATCACACAACAACAGATAGACAAGATGAACATGATTAAGCTCCCAATTCACGAGCGAATAGAAAACGTTCCGCAGTTTTCTGTAGGCGTTGATGCCGTTGTAGCTGAGGTAGGATCTACCAATAGGCTAGGCTTTCAACTTTTGATGTACCAGACTTATGTATATTTATGAATTATAATAATGCAAGGAAAATGTAAATTTATTCAGAAACCCTTTTAAGGTGTAATGGCAAATAATTGTGGAATAAAATGACTCGTGTTATTTTTGGATATTCATCTCTGAGACTATAACTTGTGGTGTGTGTGTTTATTGTGGGGTCACAATACGCAGTAGTTGATTGTTTATTAAGATTGGGTGTTATTAAGGGAAATGGAACTCGTGACAACCCGGATCCCCGAGCCCGGATTTGGGGGTGTTACATAACAACTACACACCTGATAAGTATGCTCCAAGAAAAATCTGTGTTAAGTGTGGTAGTGTTAATCATTTGTCTGTTAATTACAAACTTTCCATGCCTACTCCTATATCTGTACCCTCTTCTTTTCCCAACATGAATGTCATGCCTTCTATGCCTATGAATGCTATGTCTTCTCAGAATATGAATGCACAATTTGCTAATATGCCATTTGAACTTAATCCTTATTATGCTGCATTTAGTATGCCACAAATGCCATTTAGCATGCCTTACTGGAATAACATGTTTGTAAACAACATGACTTTTCCTGTTAATCAAAATGTGCATGATAATTCTGTTCAAATGACTGATTTCAAAGGTCCAACTCAAATGACTAAGGATGAATCAGAAATTCCCATGTCAAATGAGATCAAACCTAAGAAACCAAAGAAGAAAGCTAACAAGGTAGGACCCAAGGAAACTTGGGTACCAAAATCAACTTGATTTGGTTTTGATGTGTGCAGGGAAACAGAAAGAATATTTGGTACTTGGATAGTGGTTGTTCAAGGCACATGACTGGAGATTCTACCCTGCTCATAGAGTTCAAGGAGAGAGCTCGCCCAAGTATTACTTTTGGAGATGACAACAAGGGTTATATTGTGGGATATGGCTTAATTTCAAAAGACAATGTCATCATTGAAGAAGTTGCCTAAGTGGATTGTCTCAAGCATAATTTGTTGAGTATCAGCCAGCTTTATGATAAGGGAAATTCAGTAACCTTCAATTCAGAAGCTTGTGTTGTGACAAACAAAAGAAGCAGCAAAGTGGTTCTCACTGCAGAATCTGTCACTTGCCTTCTCATTAAAAAAAGTCAAGATAAAAGTTGGCTATGGCACAAGAAGCTGTCCCATCTAAACTTCAAGACCATGAATGAGCTTGTCAAGAAAGAACTGGTTAGAGGAATTCCTCAAGTGGAGTCTTCTAAGGATGGATTGTGTGATGCCTGTCAAAAAGGAAAGTAGATTAAAGCATCATTCAGAAAGAAGCTTAATTCAACAATTGAAGAACCTTTGTAATTGCTACATATGGATTTGTTTGGACCAGTCAATGTATTGTCCATTTCAAGGAAAAGATTTTTCCTAGTAATTGTAGATGATTTCTCAAAGTTCTCTTGAACATATTTCCTAAAGTCTAAAAATGAGGCTAGTGAAATCATTATCAATCACATAAGGCAAGTCAACAATCATCCTGATTTTAAAGTAAGGAAAATCAGGAGTGACAATGGAACTGAGTTCAAGAATTCTGTGATAAGACC
Source organism: Apium graveolens (assembly GCF_009905375.1). Taxonomy (NCBI): domain Eukaryota; kingdom Viridiplantae; phylum Streptophyta; class Magnoliopsida; order Apiales; family Apiaceae; genus Apium; species Apium graveolens. The sequence continues at coordinate 210,641,026 of NC_133650.1, read as the reverse complement.
ATTTTGTGAAGAGAATGGGATAATGCATGAGTTTTCTGCAGCAAGAACTCCACAACAAAATGGAGTAGTGGAAAGAAAGAACAGATATCTTATTGAAGCTGCAAGAACAATGCTTGAAGAATCAATATTACCAACATATTTTTGGGCTGAAGCTGTGAATACTGCCTGCTACACTCAGAATATTTCTTTGATTAATCAAGCAAAGTGTATGACACCCTACCAATTGTTCAAGAACAATAAACCAACCCTAAATTTTCTTCATGTCTTTGGCTGTAAATGTTTTATCTTGAGGAATCAAACTGACCAACATGGGAAGTTTGATGTTAAAGCAGATGAAGAAAAAACTTTTGTTGGATATGTTGTGAGAAAAGCATATAGAGTCTAAAATCTTAGAATCGACATTGTTATGGAATCAATACATGTTGTGTTTGATGATAAAAATATTGAAGGACTGCAAGATGAAGATTCACATGAAAGCCTCAAGTTTGATAATGTGGAGATGGTTAGTGATGATAGTGATGATGAAAGTGATCAAGAAACTGTGAATAAGGATAATACAGAAAAATCTATAACTAATGAAGCACATAATTCAACATCTGTCGAGTTGCAAAATGCTTCATCCGTCGGGAGACAATCTGCCTTATCCGTCGGGAGACAATCAGCTTCATCCGTTGGAACACAAAGTGCACCATCCGTCGGGTCATTAAGAGATGCAGAAAGTCAGAATAGATCACTTACAGAAAGCTCCCCATTCTCAAATCAAAGATTCACAAACTCAGGGGGAGTTTATATTAATCAAAACTCAGTCACACATCAAGACAACAATGAGGCATCTTCATCTAGAGCTAATCTACCTCAACAAAGAAAATGGACTAAGGATCACCCCTTTGAGATCATCATTGGTGATGCATCTTCTAGAGTTCAAAAAAGGAGAGCAACTCAAGAAGAATGTCTATATAGCAGCTTCCTATTTAAGGAAGAACCAAAGAAGGTAGAAGAAGCTTTGTTGGATCCTGATTGGATTTTAGCTATGCAGGAGGAGCTAAACCAATTTGAAAGGAATAAAATATGAAAGCTGGTACCCAAGCCAAAAGGAAAGAATCCAATTGACACCAAATGGGTATTCAGAAACAAGATGGATGAAAATGGCATAACAGTGAGGAACAAAGCTAGATTGGTTGCTAAGGGTTATTATCAACAAGAAGGAATAGATTTTGATGAAACTTTTGCTCCTGTTGCAAGACTTGAAGCCATCAGAATTTTCTTAGCCTATGCAGCTCATGCCAATTTCAAGGTCTATCAAATGGATATCAAAAGTGCTTTTCTAAATGGAGATTTGGAGGAGGAATTCTATGCTAGTCAGCCTCCTGGTTTTGAAGATCCAAATTTCCCAAATCATGTCTACTATCTTTTGAAAGCACTTTATGGACTGAAGCAAGTACCTAGAGCCTAGTATGATAATTTATCAAAGTTTCTTTTGGAAAACCATTTTACAAAAGGTACTGTTGATAAAACTTCATTCTTTAGAAATGTTAATGGCTCTAGTATACTTGTTAAAATTTATGTAGATGATATTATATTTGGCTCTACAGATGAAAAACTTTGAAAAATGTTTGCCAAATTGATGCAAAGTAAGTATAAGATGAGCATGATGGGAGAACTAACTTACTTTCTTGGTTTACAAGTTAAGCAAGTTAGTGATGGAATATTCATTAGTCAAACTAAATACATTCATGATCTTTTAAAGAAGTTTGACCTAATGGATTGCACATCTGCAAAAACTCCCATGGCCACTATAACTAAACTTGTATTGAACACTACTGAAAAGTCTGTGGATATTTCAAGCTATAGGGGCATGGTTGGTTCACTTCTGTACTTAACAGCTAGTATACCAGATATAATGTTTGCTACTTGTCTTTGTGCTAGATTTTAGGCTGATCCTAGAGAATCTTACTTAGTAGCTATTAAGAGAATTTTCAGATATCTCAAGGCAACACCAAAACTTGGCATTTGGTACCCTAAAGATTCTGGTTTTGATCTAACTGGTTATTCAGATGCAGATTATGCAGGTTGTAGAATAGATAGAAAAAGTACAACATGAACCTGTCAATTTCTAGGGAACAAGCTTGTGTCCTGGTTCAGTAAAATACAAAATTCAGTTTCTACTTCTACAGCTGAAGCTGAGTATATTGTTGCTGGCAGTTGTTGTGCACAAATTTTGTGGATGAAAAACAATTGTTGGATTATGGTCTACAAGTGGATAGAATTCCTATTTTCTGTGATAACACAAGTGCAATTGCCATCTTTGAAAATCCAGTGCAGCATTCAAGAACAAAGCACATAGACATCAAGTACCACTTCAAAAGGGAATATGTGATGAATGGTATTGTGGAACTTCATTTTGTTCCAAGTGAAAAGCAGCTTGTAGACATATTTACCAAGCCACTTGATGAATCCACCATTTCAAGGTTGGTAAGTGAGTTAGGTATGCTTAACTATTCTTGAATTCATTTTTGTTCTTCTCTTTTATCATTCTCAAGATTCAATTACTCTAACTTCTTTCTTTCTCAAAAGCAAATACTTTCTCTGCAAATTTCTCAATCTCTAACAATGGCACCAGTCGTCAAAATTATGTCTCAAACTGGGCACATCTATGAGAAGAACAACTTCACAGCTTTAGTGAACAAGGAGATTCAACAGTCTGGAAATTACCATAAAATGATGGATTTTGTGAAAGGCTGTAAACTCAACTATGCTATGCTGGAATCTCCCACTATCTACTGTGAGGTTGTAGAGGAGATATGGACAACTGCAGTGTATAACTCAACTGATAAGACCATCACATTCACTCTTAAAGGTAAGCAGTTTTGCATGATCTCAACGGGAAGGCGCGGGGCGCTTCCCACGCTCTTGCGCTGGGTCTGCTTGAGTCTGGCCATCTTTCCTAACTGTTGTTGTGTGATGAAGAAATAAAGCAAGAGTGAGCATTACAGCTCGCAAGATAATATATAGTGTAAACAATAATGCAAGTATCTAAATGGATAACTTACTAGAATCCTTTATCAAGTGCAAGATAATTACTTACGGGATATAAGCAAAAACAAGGGATGAAGTTACCAAATACTTCACTATACTTATATTATTTATAAAGCTACTTGAACTACCACTGTTCAAGGTATAAGGAGCTTTCAACAGTTCATCACATAGATGAGACTACAAGACAAGATTTGAATAGATTAAATCTTTGAAGTATTATTGAAGAAAATGAAGTTATGATACACTTCATTAAGTTCCGATATATATATCCACATATATACCTTCTTTATACAGTTCCTGAAAACCTCTGTCATGTAAAGTATGAACAGAGTTTGTAACATCCAATAAATTTTTGGAAGGGAAAAGAATTGTGGCATAAACCCGATATCTTGCTGATCAGGCAAAGATACCAATAAGTAACCTTTTCTACTAGTAGATGGACGAATTCCCCACTGGTCATCACCCTGATCGCAATAGGTACTTATGCTGGACTGCCACTCAGCCACTTACGCATTTGATGGACTCCCACTGAGCCACTTACACTTTCATGGACGCCCACTGAGCCCATGTTGCTTATGCCGACTCGATAGATGGACTTACTTCCCGAACGTTGGGTAAGTAATCAATTCATTTACCAAAACCGCAACCTTGTTGCGAATATAAAATACACCACAGAGCCGGATCCCTCTGGTTTTGAGCGAGTATTTAAATCCCCTTTAAAAGGAAGATCTTAAATATATAAAAAAATGAGTTTTGGGATCCCTCTAACTTTTTTTAAATCATTTTAAAGACTCAAAAACACTTTAAAGAGTGTTTGGAGTAATGCTGATTTAATAAAGTAAATCAGTCCCAATATATTAGAAAATATCTGAATATTATCATTTAAAGAATATTCCCTTAAAGAATAATCTTTATACAAATAATTGAAGTAGAAGTTGTAAAACTTATACTTGAAATGAGTATTAAATTACCAAAGATATACTTATACGAAAGTACTATCTTTACTTGAATAATCAAAAAAATAAGTTTGATTATCGATACCTTATTCTTTAGTAAAATAAAGAATACATTTCAGAAAATAATCGGAGTCATAGGTCCTCATATGAATATTCAAATAATATTCAATTAAATAATATAAGCGGAGTCATCTGTCCTCGAATGAATATTCAAGTAATATTCATTAAATAATATAAAGTGAGTCATAAGTCCTCGAATGAATATTCAAGTAATATTCATTAAATAATATAAATTTATCGAATAAACCTTATTTGATTAATAGTTTTTAAAAACCATATCAATATATATATATATAAATATACATATATCATATACTCGGGAACATCTACTCCCGGTTTTAGAAAAGGGTTCACCTTTGAGTCCCCTATACTCAGGGTATACGCAACTACTGCTTATCTCTAGCATAGGTATTATGCAATTATAAGCATTGGAATCAACAGATATATAAATCAAGAATACGAAACAGGCATGCATATATACCATATCACATGCTCCAATATATCGCAAGAATTTGCTAATAACAAATATGCATTTATCACAAGATCATGCATATACACATATACATAACAACAACAGTTATACGGGTAGAAAACTTGCCTGAGCGACTGGGGGTGACAAATGGCTTGGGATGAGTCTGGTAACCTATAAACAATATATAAGTTGGAATTAAACCAAAGTCGCTTATGAATCTATACTTTAACCAATTTAGACTCTAACGCTCGCTTTGCGCTTAACGATTCACTTAAGTCGCTCGAGTACCCTCGGCTCCACCATTTTTAATAAATTAACTACTATGAGTTTTAAGGCGATTCTTTCGCGAGTGTCTTACCAACTGCCTATTACACTTTACATAAATGTTTCATACTCCAATTAGTCTTTTAAGGTCTTTAACCTATGTTTCAAAGTAAGGTGAGGGGTAATGGTTCGTTCGCGAAATGTCGTTACTTAAAACGGCCGTTTCTCCTAAACCGTACATCGGAATCAAACGAACCACATATCAAAACGAAGCTCGTAACATGAACTATCTAATCATAGAAATGGTAAAAATCTAGCAGGGAGTTCTCGGGTCCTAATGTTAAGAACAAAAACAGCCTAAAGTAAATCAGACATTACGACGGCTATGTTTACGCGATTACCCAAATTTAAAACACTCCAATTCAACCCATAATCAATCCACAATCATAACCCAATCAAAACTCCATCCAGCCCCAACAACTCAACATTAACAATTTATACTTATTCTTAAACTTGAATTTAACTACACTTAAGTTCATTAATCAACAATCCAAGAACTACCACTCCAAAAACTTCACAAAATCAACTAATCTCTACATTTACAACTAGCAAGCCTCTCATGAATTATAACAACAAAACTAAACCTAATTACTCAAATAAAGTTAGGGTTTGGAGGGGTTATACCTTCCTTGGAGAGTGGAGAATCAAGAGAATGGCTTGGAATCACCCTTAAAGTCCTTATCCAAGCTTAATCTAAACAAAACTTCAAGAACAAAAAATTTAGTTCTTGAAAAACACTATTCACCATCTTCTTCCATGATTTTTAGGAAGAGATTGTGAATGATTTAGGAGCTCAAACTTATAGGATATCCATAACTATGCATAAGGAGTCTTAGATAATTACCTTGTAATTTAACAAAGCTTGGAACTATGATTTTGACTTTCTTGCTTTGGAAAAGAAGAAGAAGCCGAGAGCAAGGAAGAAGAAATGAAAAGTTTTGTGTTTTTGGTGAAAATGAAATGTTTGGCTTGGTTGGTTGATTTTTTTTTGATTTGTTTTGTTTTGCTTCTTACCTTTTTACCATGGTAATTTTTGTGTGGTTCTAATTCAACCAACAACACACTTGCTTGGTCATGCTTATGTCACCATGTGATGTCACCCTCCCTCTTTTGTCCTCTTCTCATTGGTTTGATGACATCATCCCCTCTAATTGTTAGGAATATATGTGCATTAGTTTGATGATATGTTTAACAAAACACTTAAGTAAAAATCTAGTGTTTGTAGCCTCAATGGATAAGACCACTTTGGCTATCCGTTGATGGTGTAGCTTTACTTAGAAATAAGTCTAGTGTTGTAGCACATTTCAGTCTCTGAATTTGAGATATAATTCTTAAATGTTGAGGGAAATTATAAGTCATGTTGACTACTAAAGGATATGCAGATAGGAAGGCCAATTGTAAATATTTCATGCCTTGTAATTTTGTATAAATGAAATGGTGTCAACGGATAACTTAAAGACCTTCAACGGATGAGAAATAAAGCTTCAACGGATGTCTCTAAAGCTTCAACGGATGAGTGCATCAACGGATAGAGCTTCAACTGCTAACACATCAACGGATAAAGCCATCAACGGATGAAGGCTTCAACGGATGTTCTATTAAATAGCAGTTGACAAGTGGTAGTTGTACCTACAAACAGAGGCACATGGGTTGACAGAGACAACTGAGATGTGGTAGCCTATTTCAGGAACATCAGAAAAAGCAGCCGTTCTACTCTAGTATAAAGAGGCAATAGTCAACAATGCAATGGAGTAAAATGGAGAAGAAACAAGTGGAGAACTTATTTTATTATTGTACTTTTTATCTTTGTCTTCACTTGTAAACTTGGTGTTATATAAACCAAGTAGCAGCTAGTAATTAGAATACAATTTTTCCAGAGCTGTTTAGAAAAATCTTGAGAAAAATTATCTAGTTTGTACTAGGATGCAGCTGTGATCAACTTCTTGAATCACAGATTTTCTAAAATACCATCTCTGGTGGAACAACAAATCCACCAGAAAAGTTTTTAAGGTCTGTTGTGTTCTGTACTTTTGTGCTTGAATATATATCTGTCTGTATTAGCTTAAAGCAATTCACACACTTGTTTATCTTAAACACACAGCCTTTGAAACTGCTCAAAACTTGAAAAAGTTTTGAGATTTACATTCAACCCCCCTTCTGTAAATCTCATTGTTAGTTCACTAGGAATAACAATTGGTATCAGAGCTGGCTCTTGACATACAAAGAGTTTAAAGTTCTTGGAAACTAACAAAGATGAGTAAGAAGGATATTGGAGTAAAAATCCCAGTTCTTGACAAAGACAGTTATCACCATTGGAAGGTGAAAATGCACCTTCATCTACTCTCCCAAGATGAAGGTTATGTAAACTGCATTGAGAATGGTCCTCACATTCCCCATAAAGTAGCCACAATTGTTGTTGGTCAATCCATTCCAAAACCTAGAGCAGAATGGACAATGGAAGACACAGAAGAAGTCCACAAGGATAAGAAGGCTATGAACATTTTGTTTAATGGTCTTGACAAGGATATGTTTGATAATGTGATAAATTGCAAAACTGCCAAAGAGGTTTGGGACACAGTTCAGCTACTGTGTGAAGGTACAGAACAAGTAAAAGAAAACAAAATGCAGCTTCTCATTCAATAGTATGAGTATTTTCATTTTGAAGAAAATGAATCTTTAAATGACACATTCAATAGATTCCAAAAGCTGTTGAATGGACTGAAGCTATATGGTAGAGTGTACCAGGTGAAGGATTCAAATCTTAATTTTTAAGATCCTTGCCAAAGGAATGGAAACCCATGACTGTCTCCTTGAGAAACTCTCAAGATTATAAGGACTTCACTCTTGAAAGATTATATGGAATCTTGAAGACTTATGAACTAGAGCTGGAACAGGATGAGGTATTGGAGAAGGGAAGAAAGAAAGGAGGTTCAGTTGCCTTGGTAGCTGAAAATGAGAAAGAATGCAGACAAGAAACTGTGAGATCAACATTAAACTCCAAAGATGGCACAAGCAAATCAGAATCAAGCAAGGGGAAGGAGCAAGTTGCTGAGAATGAAGACAACTCCAGCCAAAATGACTCTGATGGTATTGATGAGCATCTTGCATTTCTGTCCAGAAGATTTGCAAAGATGAAATTTAAGAAAAACACTAGAGCCACTAAACCTCATAAGAACATGGTGGACAAATCCAAGTTCAAGTGTTTCAATTGTGGTATAAGTGGACACTTTGCAAGTGAGTGCAGAAAGCCAACTACTGAAAAGAAGAAATTTGACCAAGTAGATTACAAAAAGAAATATTTTGATCTGCTCAAGCAAAAGGAGAAGGCTTTCATTACTCAAGAAAAAGACTGGGCAGCTGATGGAGAAGAAGAGGATGAAGATGTGGAATATGTCAACTTGGCTCTCATGGCTGATTCTGAGGAAAATGAAGTTAGTTCATCAAGCAACCAGGTAATCACTACTGATTTAACACAGCTAACTAAAGAAGAGTGCAATGATGCTTTTAATGACATGTCTACTGAATTGTATCACTTACGTGTGTCTCTTAAATCTCTTGCTAAAGAAAATAGTAGGATTAAAGAGAACAATCTGTTTTTAAGTAATAGAAATGCTGTGTTAGAAGATAAGTTGATTGACCTAGAGAAAACTAAGCTACATTGTATATCTGTTGAAAATGAACTAGCTGAATCTGTTAAGAAAGTAGAAATACTTTCTAATCAATTAGAGAGAGAGCAAGAGGTGATTAAAGCCTGGAAGACATCTAGGGATGTTAGTGCTCAAATTGTCAAGGTCCAAGGAATTGAATCATTTTGTGAGACTGCCTGGGATAAAAACAAAAAGAAAATGGAATTAATTGATGGGCTGCCAACGGATGTGGAATCAACGGATGATGAAAATTATCCGTTGAAGGAAGAAAAGGAGCATCCGTTGAAGGTTCCTCAATTAAAACAGGCAGATGTTTCTAACAGTAAAAAATCTAAAGAAACTCAACAAAAAGTTTGGTTCAACTTCCAAGAACTTTGTCAAAGAAGAAGCAAGCACATCCAAAGATTTCAGTAAGGTGAATATAGGACACATGACCTTAGAACAGTTAAAGAATAGGCTCAAAGTGGTTGAGGATAAAAAGGAAACTAAAAGGAAATCTAATAGAAATGGGAAGGTAGGGGTTAACAAACATAACAATCACCTGATAAGTATGCTCCTAGAAAAAGCTGTGTGCATTGTAATAGTGTTAATCATCTATCTGCTAATTGCAAATCTATTAAGAAATCTCCCATACCTGTACCCTCTTCCATGCCTAATATGTCTGCATCACCTCTGCATGCTATGCCTGTTATGTCTCAACAGAATCCTTATGCACATTTTGCAAACATGCCATATTTTAACAATCCTTATCTTGCTGCATTTAGTATGCCTCAAATGCCATACAATATGCCTATGTGGAATAACATGTTTGCACAATCCATGCCTTATCAAATTCCAAATGTGCTAAATGATTCTGTGACTAACCCTACACCTCAACCAACTACATCTAAGATCAAGGTTGACTCAAAGTTACCTAAGTCTAAAGATGCAGGAGGAATGAAGTCTAGGAGAAAGGCTAACATGAATGGACCCAAGGAAACTTGGGTACCAAAATCAACTTGATTGATTTTATGGTGTGCAGGGAAACAGAAGAAATCTATGGTACTTGGACAAAGGCTGTTCAAGACACATGACAGGAGATTTCTCCCTGCTCACAGAGTTTAAGGAGAGAGCTGGCCCTGGCATAACCTTTGGAGATGACAGCAAAGGGTTTACTATGGGATATGGCTTGATTTCAACAAGGAATGTCATCATTGATGAAGTTGCATTAGTTGATGGTCTCAAGCACAACTTACTGAGCATCAGTCAACTATGTGATAGAGGGAATACAATTTCCTTCAATTCTGAAGCCTGTGTTGTCACCAGTAAGAAAGACAACAAAGTGGTTCTAACTGGAGTTAGAAAAGGAAATGTGTACTTAGCTGACTTCAACTCTACTGATGCAGAATCTATTACTTGTCTCTTCAGCAAAGCAAGTCCAGTTGAAAGTTGGCTATGGCACAAGAAGCTATCCCATTTGAATTTCAAGACAATGAATGATCTAGTCAAAAAGGACTTAGTTAGAGGAATTCCTCTTGTTGAATTCTCAAGGGATGGTTTGTGTGATGCTTGTAAAAAAGGCAAACAAAGGAAAGCATCATTCAAAAAGAAGCTTGAAACAACAATTGATGAACCATTACAGCTGCTACATATGGATTTGTTTGGACCAGTCAATGTATTGTCAATTGCAAGAAAAAGATATTGCTTAGTGATTGTAGATGATTTCTCAAAGTTTTCATGGGTCTATTTTCTAGGATCAAAGGATGAAGCAAGTGAAATCATTATCAATCACATCAGGCAAGTCAATAATCATCCTGACTTGAAGGTTAGGAATATCAGGAGTGACAATGGAACTGAGTTCAAGAATTTGACAATGAGGCTGTTCTGTGAAGAAAATGGAATCATGCATGAGTTCTCAGCTCCAAGAACACCTCAGCAAAATGGGGTAGTTGAAAGAAAGAACAGATCTTTAATTGAGGCTGCTAGAACAATGCTTGAAGAATCAAAGTTACTAGCATATTTCTGGGCTGAAGCTGTTAATTGTGCCTGCTACACTCAGAATATTTCTTTGATCAATCAAGCTAAAGGCATGACTCCTTATCAGTTGTTCAAGAGAAGAAAACCAACTCTAAACTTTCTTCATGTCTTTGGATGTAAATGCTTTATACTGAGAAATCAATCTGACCATAAAGGGAAGTTTGATGCAAAGGCTGATGAAGGGATATTTGTTGGTTACTCAGCTGGAAAATCTTATAGGGTCTACAATCTAAGAACCAACATTGTTATGGAATCTGTGCATGTTGTGTTTGATGATAAAAAGATTGATGGACTAACAGATGAGGGACACCATGAGAGACTCAAATTTGACAACATTGAGATATATTGTGATGATAGTGAAGAGGAGACTGATGGAGATGACACTTCAAAAGGGATTCAAAACATGCCCTTAGGATAATGCACAAAATTCTGCATCCGTTGATAGAGGCAATGCAGTATCCGTTGAAAGACATAGTGCATCATCCGTTGAAGTACAAAATGAAGCATCCGTTGATCATAGTTCATCAACGGATAATCGATTTACATCATCAGTTGATAGAACTCCAAGTTCCCTGCAAAGGACAAACAACTCAGGGGGAGTTTCAACTAATCAACACTCTGTCTCACATCATGACAATACTGAGGCCACCTCATCTAGAGTATATCTTCCACCTCAAAGGAAATGGACCAAGAATCATCCCTTTGAACTGATCATTGGTGATGCATCATCTAAAGTGCAAACAAGAAAAGCTACTCAAGATGAATGTCTGTATAGTAGTTTTCTATCTCAGGAGGAACCTAAGAAAGTGGAAGAAGCTTTATTGGATCTAGATTGGATATTAGCTATGCAGGAAGAGCTGAACCAATTTGAGAGAAACAATGTTTGGAAGCTGGTACCCAAACCAAAGAACAAGAGTCCTATTGATACAAAATGGGTATTCAGAAACAAGATGGATGAAAATGGCATTATCATAAGGAATAAAGCCAGATTGGTTGCTAAAGGCTATTCTCAACAAGAGGGAATAGATTTTGATGAGACATATGCTCCTGTTGCAAGACTTGAAGCCATCAGAATTTTTCTAGCCTATGCAGCCCATGCCAATTTCAAAGTCTATCAAATGGATGTCAAGAGTGCATTTCTAAATGGGAAATTGGAGGAAGAAGTTTATGTAAGTCAACCTCCAGGGTTTGAAGATCTAAATTTTCCAGACTATGTGTATTATCTGTTGAAAGCACTCTATGGACTGAAGCAAGCACCTAGAGCCTGGTATGAAACCTTATCAAAATTCCTTTTGGAGAATCACTTCACTAGAGGTACTGTTGATAAAACTCTCTTCTTTAGGAATGTTAATGGCTCTAGTATACTTGTTCAAATTTATGTAGATGACATAATATTTGGATCTACAGATGATAAGCTTTGTAAAAAGTTTGTTAAGCTAATGCAAAGTAATTATGAAATGAGCCTGATGGGAGAACTAACCTATTTTCTTGGTTTACAAGTTAGTGATGGAATTTTCATTAGTCAAACTAAATATATTTATGATCTTTTAAAGAAGTTTGACTTAATAGAATGTTCATCTGCAAAAACTCCCATGGCCACTGCCACCAAACTTGAATTAAATAAGACTGAAAGGTTTGTGGACATTACAAGTTATAGAGGCATGGTTGGTTCACTTTTATATTTAACTGCCAGTAGACCAGATATAATGTTTTCTACATGTCTCTGTGCTAGATTTCAAGCTGACCCTAAAGAATCTCACTTAGTAGCTATTAAAAGAATTTTCAGATATCTCAAGGGGACTCCAAATCTAGGAATTTGGTACCCTAGAGAGTCTGGTTTTGATCTAATTGGCTACTCAGATGCAGACTATGCAGGTTGCAAAATAGACAGGAAAAGTACAACAGGCTCCTGCCAATTCCTGGGAAACAAGCTTGTATCATGGTTTAGCAAGAAGCAAAATTCAGTCTCTACTTCTACAGCTGAGGCTGAATACATTGCTGCTGGAAGTTGCTGCTCTCAAGTGTTATGGATGAGGAATCAACTCCTTGATTATGGACTACATGTTGATAGAATTCCTATTTTTTGTGACAACACAAGTGCCATAGCCATAACAGAGAATCCTGTGCAGCACTCAAGGACCAAGCACATTGATATCAAGTACCACTTCATTAGGGAACATGTGATGAAAGGTACAGTGGAACTTCATTTTGTTCCAAGTGAACAACAAATTGCAGACATATTTACCAAGCCACTTGATGAATCAACATTCACAAGATTGGTAAGTGAGCTAGGTATGCTTAATTACTCTTAAAATTCATGTCCTTATTGCAATTTGAATTGAAGCCTGAAATGTATTAGCTGCAAGAACAAGTTTGATTTTTAACATAGATTATTCCATCAACGGATATTCCCTATCCGTTGAAAGTCAAAATTGTTCTATCAACGGATGTTCATTATCCGTTGAAAGTCATATACATTTCTGGAATTTTTATCCGTCAACGGATAAAACTGAAGTGCTCTTCAACGGATGACAGTTTACCTTATCCGTTGAAATATCACATCAGTCGATTCAAGTGTTTCACAGCCAGTTGATTCTATTGTCTTAACCGTTGATACTCATACATACAGCTGTATGTATTTGTTTTAAAGGTAGTTTTTAGAATACTTACAGTTTATTCTTAAACGGCTGAAATTCACTTACACATATTTATTGTTTAATCTCTTATTTATGTTTTTTTTAATTTGAGAAAGTATATAAGCCCTTCTGATTTTTCATTTTTACTTTACGCTTTCTTGAAATTTCAAAGCTTTTACCATTTTCTCTCTGCAAAACCTTCAAGTTATTCTCTGCAATTTCTACTCACAACAATGGCACCAGTAGTAAAGATTATGTCTCAATCTGGGTTCATCTATGAGAAGAACAATTTCATAGCTTTGGTAGAAAAGAATGAAGCCCACTCAGATTATCACAAAATGATGGACTTCATCAAAAACTGTAAACTTAGCTATGCAATGCTGGAAGCCCCAACGATTTACTGTGAAGTAGTTGAGGAGATTTGGACAACTGCTGAGTTCAACTCCATAGATATGACTATCTCCTTCACTCTCAAAGGTAAAAATCACTGTGTTAACTGTGATGACTTACTAGCATGTTTTAAATTACCTGAGAACAATGCCATGACACCACACACTGATAATGATGTATCCAGCATGTTAGATTCCATAGGTTATTCTCTTAACTCTGCTAGTTTAGGGAGTATTAAAAGAAAAGGCCTTAGGAAAGAATGGAGTTTTCTTGGGGATGCCTTTATCAAGGTTTTCTCTGGGAAAATTAGCAATTTTGATGCCATAACTTCATCTCTTGTTAATATGCTCTATATGCTTGTTTCTGATAGGTATTTTAATTTTAGCAACTATGTTATGCTAGAATTGGGTACTAGATTAGGTAACAAAGCTAATAGACCTAATAACATCTATTATGCTAGATTCTTTATGTTATTGGCTAACCATGTTGCTGAAGGTTTGGTCATTACGAATGAGAATAATAAACTCAAGTGCTGGGCACAAGAGAAAAGAGTTCTTGCAGATTTATTGAGAATGGATCTCAACAGCAGTGTGCCATTGGTATATTTACCAATCATGAATGCACCTCAGGTAGGTGAGGTAATTGCTTCTACAACTCCTACTTCTTCCAACCCCTCTATTTCTTTATCTTCTAGTGTGGCCATGGAATCTGTGACAATGCCCCAACAGATTCCTACCAAGGTCACCAAAACTAAACTTTCAAAATCAAAGACAAAGAAAACCACCTCTGTTGTTTCTCAAAAGACAACAGTTGTAACACCTACCATTAACCCTGAGGGGAGTGAACAGGGTGTGAGTGGTGAGGGGAGGGGTGAACATCAAAGAAACCCCCAGGATAAGGAAGGAGAGAAAAGTGCTTCCCAAGCTAGCCAAGCCACAGTTTCTCAAAAAGCTGTGGTGGTTGAAAAGGTTACTAGCATATCCCTAGCTGCATCCTCCCAAAAGGATGTAACTATTGAAAATAGTTCCCAACCAGGAACACACAAACGAGGGAGGGACACTAAAGCCAAACACTCACCAACAAAAGCCTTTATTAGAAGAAAGAGAGCTAGAACCCAATCTTCTACACAGGGTGCACACACTGCACAGATACATCCATCTGTATCTATGCCTTCTCAAACTCAGTTTGATGTGGCTCCAACAAATGTGGAGTCACAGCCCCATTCTCTCACAATTAACACACATCAATCACCACACACTTCTTCACCATCTCTAGATGTGGATATGTTATTCCCATCAATTCCTGATTCTCCCTCTTTACAACTCAGGGAGGAGCCCCACTCAAATACAGGTGATCATCATCTTTTAGATGATTTGTTGGATCACCCGCAAATTCTTTCAGATGTAATTGAAGGATCTGTGTCACCAAAACTCATATCAATCTACACAGATTCAACAGTTATATCACTTTCAATTTCTACTTCTTTTCCTTCTTCAACGGATATCACTCATCCGTTGACAAGTGGTTGTTCTTCAACGGATAAGCTTAACAGCAGTTATCCGTTGATACCATCAGTTTCACCTTCAACGGCTATTCCTCATCCGTTGATAGTCTCTACACACACAACTGAAACAATTCCAAGTGTAGAAGACTTGATTACTGTACAATCACTTCTAGGACTGAGGGAAGGGAGTGACAATTTGAGTGAGAGGCTGGGTTGCTCCCAGGCAAAAGGAGAGATTGAGAGCTCAAATATGCATGCTATTTCTTCCAGCATGGCAAAAGTAAGTGAGAGGAGTACCACCTTAGTAGGTGAAGGTGAGGGAGTGAGTTGTGTGAGCCAGGGGGAGCCCCTGATGCAAGAACATAGAGAAAATGAGAGAAAGGCAGGTACAGCAGATATAAGGATGGATCCAGCCATTGCTAGTGAGTCAATGATTGTGAATGATGCTGAAAAGGAAAGACAATTTCAGCAACATTACAAAGCTGTAATTGATAACATTTCCTTGGATGCTGACACTTTTACTCATCCTGTTTCAGCCTATCAAGTATTGGCTGCACAGGGCAATGTGGAGGCAGAAAAGACACTACATCTAGTACATACAACAGCATCTCTTCAAAGGGACAAAACTGCTATTAACAAGATGCCTTCAACAGCTGGTGAGTCATTTGAAGAATTTGGAGTAAATTCTGATGATGATGACTTTGTTTCTTCTGATGGAAGCATGAACTTAGGGGGAGATGAAGGCCCTAGTTCTATTCCAAATCTACCTGAATGGGCCTTCACAAAGGAGTCTACAACAGGGCAATTCAATGTCTCCTTAGTCAAACAAATCAGTACTATCAAACAGGCCATTCAGAAAACTTCTCATGCTGGTACAAAGGCTATCCTTACAGCTCACTTGGACTCACTGCATCTCATGAAGTTGCAGCAAGTAAGACAGAATCTGAGTGTGGATGAACTCAGAAAGGATATTGCTGACTTGAAATCCTACAATTCTGAAAAATTGGATTCAGTCATGCCCTTTGGTACAATGCAGGACATTTTGTTGAGATTGAAAAAGGAATCACATACTGAAAAGAGGCTGGCCAAATTGGAAGACAGAGTTCAAGTTATTGAAGATTCTGTGGCCACCATTCTTCACAACCAACAATCTCAAACAAATCTACTTATGCAGCTGGCAAAAGCACAGGGCTTGACCCCTCTCCTTGATGATAACAAAAAGGGGGAGAGTAAAAGGGAAGGGGAAGGAGAGCCATCTACAAAAATCCAAATATCTAAAGTGCTAGTTCCTGCCATCACTACTTCTCCAATCATTCAAATCAAAGGAAAGCCTGATGGAATTGATTTAATCCAGCTAGCAGCAGCTGAAATTCAAGTGAAAGAGCAAAGGAGGAGAATTGATGAAAGGATGCAACAGCTGTTTGGCTCAACACAAGATAAATCAATATCTGTGAAACATAGCACAAAGGTTGAACCAATCAATATGGAGCACAAGCCAGAAAGGAGAAATAAGGTTGGAGAGACTTCTTTCAAGAATCTAAAACCTATGGTTCTCAAGCCCAACACCAGATCCAGCAAGGACTCCACAAAGAACCCTCTAGACTTTGCTCAGATGAAAGAAGTGGACTTTCCTCTTCCAAAGCCTGATGAAGACAAAGTTTTGGGTACAAGCATCATAAAACACAAGGAGACCATGGATGAGGCAGTAAGGAGAAACATGGCTATTATCTTTAGAGAGGGAAAGAGCATATGTGTGATGCAAGGACATCCCAAATTCTCAATAGCCAAGAGGGAAGAAACCAAAAGGTTAAAGAAAGAAGCTGAAAAACTCAAGGCTGACAAAAGAGCACAAGCAAAGCTTGAACAAAAGCTAAAGTCAAGTCTAGTTGAAAATGAGAAAGGAATTGAAGTCAGGGGTGAAGACAAGATTGCAAACTTAGATGAGGTTTTTGGGAGTATATTTGGTGAAAGCATGGAGGAAAAAGAGGAATGGCAGAAGGGAAACAGAAGAAAGGCCAAGGCACATAGAAGGAGTGAAGGCAACACTGAAGAAACTAAATCTCTACCTTCCATACCTGAACCCTTTGTTGCTGATCCCACTATAAACATCCATGGTGAACCAATCATCCCAAAAGAGGAACCTATTGATTGGGACACCATCAATTTGCCTACCTTTTTAACCACTCTTCCACTACCAAAGAAACAGAAAAGAAAATCCAAATCTACACCTCCCCTAAACTCTAAGAAATTCACTCAAAAACATAAACCTAACCCTAAGCCACCCATTTCTAAAGATGATTATGTTCACATCTGTGACATAAAAGAAATTTCAGACATTGAACTCTATCTGGATGAGCTGGAGGATGTAAGGGGAATTGCTGCTTACAGACAGCTACCAGAGAGATTGGTGTTCAGATACAAAGGAGCTGGGGAAAGAACATGGCCTCTCTACAGGATTCTGAATGAAGGCTACTCTACCTTGATCAGAGTCTTTTCAGCCATACAAAAGGATTCTGGCTTTACCAGGACTGCCAAGACTGAAATTCTCAACAAGATTGCCAACATAAGGAAAACTTGGAGGGAGCCCAATGCTTTGCCCAGAACCTTACTCATTCAAGAAAGGGGAACTACAATTCACAAATCACCTCATTGGTTGATGGAATTCAGAGATGATAAAGGAGTCAGAAGATTTTTCAGACTTGAAGACCAACTCAAGATTGCCAGCAATGAAACTCTCAAAGAAATGCAATCTAAGTTGGATATCAGTGATGAAGATGAAGCTGAATTCTTCAGACAACTCCAACTCCAAATTGAGGAAAATGACAAAGGGCTAGGAAAGAAAACCAGGGATCAAAGAAGAAAAAGATGATTTGCTCAGGCTAGAGGAGCACCCTTGGAAACACTGTAAATCTTCAATTACCTTCTAGTACATACACTTTTGCAGCACTTTTAAATTTCTACTTAGTTTCAGTTCATATATTTGTTAAGTGTTTTGTTATCATCAAGTTAACCTTGAATTTATGTCTACAATTCTTATAGACATAAATAGGGGGAGATTGTTAGGAATATATGTGCATTAGTTTGATGATATGTTTAACAAAACACTTAAGTAGAAATCTAGTGTTTGTAGCCTCAACGGATAAGACCACTTTGGCTATCCGTTGATGGTGTAGCTTTACTTAGAAATAAGTCTAGTGTTGTAGCACATTTCAGTCTCTGAATTTGAGATATAATTCTTAAATGTTGAGGGAAATTATAAGTCATGTTGACTACTAAAGGATATGCAGATAGGAAGGCCAATTATAAATATTTCATGCCTTGTAATTTTGTATAAATGAAATGGTGTCAACGGATAACTTAAAGACCTTCAACGGATGAGAAACAAAGCTTCAACGGATGTCTCTAAAGCTTCAACGGATAACTATCCTTCAACGGATGAGTGCATCAACGGATAGAGCTTCAACTGCTAACACATCAACGGAATAAAGCCATCAACGGATGAAGGCTTCAACGGATGTTCTGTTAAATAGCAGTTGACAAGTGGTAGTTGTACCTACAAACAGAGGCACATGGGTTGACAGAGACAACTGAGATGTGGTAGCCTATTTCAGGAACATCAGAAAAAGCAGCCGTTCTACTCTAGTATAAAGAGGCAATAGTCAACAATGCACTGGAGTAAAATGGAGAAGAAACAAGTGGAGAACTTATTTTATTATTGTACTTTTTATCTTTGTCTTCACTTGTAAACTTGGTGTTATATAAACCAAGTAGCAGCTAGTAATTAGAATACGAATTTTTCCAGAGCTGTTTAGAAAAATCTTGAGAAAAATTATCTAGTTTGTACTAGGATGCAGCTGTGATCAACTTCTTGAATCACAGATTTTCTGAAATACCATCTCTGGTGGAACAACAAATCCACCAGAAAAGTTTTTAAGGTCTGTTGTGTTCTGTACTTTTGTGCTTGAATATATATCTGTCTGTATTAGCTTAAAGCAATTCACACACTTGTTTATCTTAAACACACAGCCTTTGAAACTGCTCAAAACTTGAAAAAGTTTTGAGATTTACATTCAACCCCCCTTCTGTAAATCTCATTGTTAGTTCACTAGGAATAACACTAATCTCTTTGATTAGCTTTTAATTATTTGGCTAATGACCGCTGATCTGTTATACGGTTCGCTTAACTTTCGTTTTCGTTTATCGTTTGAGGGATCATACCCGGGATTTTATTACTTAGGTTCCCTTAACCTTTCTCAATACATTATATTCCTTTTTATGATCCTCTATTAAAATCCTTGAATTTAAATCCTTTTTATCCTGTTACCTTATACTCAATTCTTTCGATATCTGGTGGATTTCCGGGAAAAATCAAAGTGTTCGGATTTGGATTCCGACGATCTTTACATACACTTATATATCATATAGAGTGCTAATAAGATCTCAGAATAACAATAAAAGAACCCCTACATAGTGTGGCATGAAAAGTTTTCTTATTCAGTAATATCAGCAAAAACACTATTCATAAGGGTTACAAAAAAGTTCAAAATTTTGGGGTTATTACAGTCTCCCCTCCTTAAAAGGATTCCGTCCCGAAATCAAATAGAAAACAAATGGGGGTACTTTTCTAGCATTGCGCTTTCTAGTTCCCAAGTTGATTCTTCCATATTATGATTCTGCCATAGCACTCTGACTAGCTTGATCACTTTGTTCCGAAGCACCTGCTTTTTCTTATCCATAATCTTTACTGGTTTCTCCACGTAAGTCAGATCTGGTTGCATATCCACATGCTCGTACTCCACTATGTGTCTGGCATCCCGATGATACTTCCTTAACATTGACACATGGAACACATTTTGAACTTGTTTTAGGTTCGGGGGTAAGGCTAGCTCCTAAGCCAACTTCCCAATCCGTCTTAGTATCTCAAAAGGTCCAATGTATCTTGGGCTTAGTTTTCCTTTCTTTTCGAATCTCATTAACCCCTTCCAAGGTTATACTTTTAGTAGTACTAAGTCCCCTACTTCATACTCCTTGTCCTTTCGGGCTAGGTCTGCATATTTCTTCTGTCTGTCTTGGGCTGCTACCAGCCGTCCTCTGATGAGATCCACTATGTCTTTGGTCCTTTGGACCACTTCGGGTCCGAGCATCTTCCGCTCTCCTACTTCATCCGAGTATAAGGGATATCGACACCTTCTTCCGTACAGGGCCTCATAAGGCAGCATTCCGATGCTAGCATGAAAGCTATTGTTATAAGAAAACTTGATCAACGGCAAGTGATCATCCCAACTTCCTTTAAAGTCTATTGCACAGACTCTCAACATATCCTCTAGTGTCTGGATGGTCCTTTCACTCTTCCCATCCGTCTGGGGATGGTACGCGGTACTCATATTTAACTTGGTCCTCGCACATTCTTGAAAGCTCTTCCAAAATCTGGAGTTGAACCTGGGGACTCGGTCTGAGACAATGGACGCTAGGACTCTATGTCGCGTCACTATTTCCTTAAGGTAAATGTCCACCAGTCTATCGACTGTGTATCTCTCATTGATAGGAATGAAATGAGCTGACTTTGTCAGTCGGTCTATAATCACCCATATGGCATCATGGTTGGCTTTCGTCTTTGGTAAACCGACAACAAAATCCATGGCTATCTGTTCCCATTTCCATTCGGGAATCACCAGGGGTCGTAAAAGTCCACTGGGTCTCTGGTGCTCTGCCTTTACTCTTTGGCAAGTCAAACATTTACTTACCCATTCTGCTACGTCCCTCTTCATGTTGGGCCACCAGTAATATTCCTTCAAATCCCTATACATCTTGGTGCTTCCCGGGTGAATGGAATACCTTGAACTATGGCTTTCATCCAAAATCTCATCTTTAAGCTCTTGAATGTTCGGAACCCAAATCCGGTAGGAGTACCTCATTATCCTTTTATCATCTTTCTCAGTATGGATCTCTTCTCCAGTCATTGACTCTCTGCCTTCATTCATTATTTTCTCTTGGCACAATCTGATCTTTTCCAATAACTCTGGCTGCATTGAGATCTCAAAAAGCTTTCAGTTCCGGTTCCAGTTACCCTTACTTCTATTTCCATTCTCTCAAAATCCTTTATCAATTCTTCCGAAGTCGTTATCATTCTGAGTCTTTCTTTTTTACTAAGGGCATCAGCCACCACATTGGCTTTCCCCGGGTGATAGAGAATCTCCAATCATAGCCCTTGATTAGCTCTAACCATCTCCTCTGGCGCATGTTGAGCTCTTTCTGCGTAAATATGTACTTGAGGCTCTTATGGTCTGTGAAAATCTCGCACTTCTCTCCATAAAAGTAGTGCCTCCAAATTTTTAGGGCAAAAACTATTGCCGCGAGCTCAAGGTCATGAGTAGGATATCTAATCTCGTATTCCTCCAGTTGTCTCGACGCATACGCAATCACTTTACCGTGCTGCATAAGCACACACCCTAATCCTTTGTGCGACGCGTCACTATATATCACAAAATCTCCTTTTCCGTCTGGCAATGCCAACACCTGGGCCGTTACCAACCTTTTCTTTAATTCCTGAAAACTGTTCTCGCATTTCTCCGTCCATTCAAACTTCTCTATCTTACGAGTAAGTCGTGTCAAAGGGGATGCGATCTTCGCAAAGTCCTGTACAAATCTACGATAGTAGCCGGCCAATCCTATGAAACTCCTTACCTCTGTGGGTGTGGTTGGCCTTTCCCAATTTGAGACCACCTCTATCTTGGAGGGGTCGACCAATACTCCTTCTTTATTGATCACATGTCATAAAAACTGTACTTCATTCCGCCATAATTCACACTTCGAGAATTTGGCATAAACTGTTCCTCTCTGAGTATTCCTAGAGCTATCCTCAAATGCTCTGCATATTTAGCCTCAGTCTTTGAGTAGATTAAAATATCATCGATAAAAACTATCACACACTTGTCCAAGTACTTCTTAAATACTCTGTTCATTAAGTCCATGAAAGCCGCTGGGGCGTTGGTTAATCCAAAGGACATTACCAAGAACTCATAGTGCCCATACCTGGTACGGAACGCTGTCTTGGAAATATCTTCGGGTTTAATCTTTAGTTGGTGATATCCAGTTCTCGGGTCAATCTTGGAAAAATAAACAGCATCCTTTAGCTGGTCGAACAGATCATCTATTCTAGGTAACGGGTACCTGTTCTTTATGGTTAGCTTGTTCAACTCTCGATAGTCGATGCACAGCCTCATGCTCCCATCCTTCTTCCTTATAAATAACACTGGTGCTCCCCACGGAGACACACTGGGTCTTATCATACCCTTATCCAAAAGTTCCTGCAATTGGGTAGCTAATTCCTTCATTTCTAATGGGTCTAACCGGTAAGGTGCTTTGAAATTGGCGTCG